>NC_046236.1:13520094-13839261 GCF_009819885.2 Catharus ustulatus | reverse complement strand
CCAGTGCAGGCAGGTGTCCAAAAGCCACAGGCTGAGCAGTGAACAGCCCTCATCCCTGCATCCCTACTCGACCTCACAGCTCTGGAAACCAAAATTACCTGCCCTGCAAGGATGGAGAACAGGTAACAGCTGCTGCTGGAATGAGGGCTGCTAACTCTCCTCAGTGTTATTTTTAGACTACATAGGTATTTTGTGCATGGGCTTTTGCATTTGTGGCTCAATGCATCATTCTCTCCATTTAGTAATGCAAAAAAAGAGTCACAGGATAATGCAAAGAGATTGCCTGGGTCTGGTATTTCAGTTCATTACCTTTGTGTCACACATGCTACTGTGTGTCAAGGAAAATTTCAGTTTGCAGCTATCAAGAAGGTTTAGAATCAGCTCTGGAGGAGCTCAATGGAGTCCCTGTATCATGCTGCACCTTCAATTAAAATCATAACAGTGACACAAGACTGGACCCAGGGTTCAGCATAGGAGATATGTGTTTGTGGCTTACTTAAAGGATTTCTAGCAATGACATAGAAATAACCAGCAAGAAATGGAGATGAGATTCAAGAAAGGTTGCCTTTGCCACATTTAGGAGGAAAATGACATCTCGCAGCAATGACTACCAAAGATGGCTTTACTACAGATCCTTCCCCAGAGCAACAGCTTGGCCTTTCCACACATCCTCCTCAGACACCTATTGTTGGAGGAACCTAAGGGCAAGTGACATCCTTGGAGCAAACACATCAAACAAGTTTCCAAGAGTATGATCCAACACAAAGTGTATCATTTTATATTATTATTGCACAGATAAAACCTCCAAGCCAGAAAAGACTCCTGAGTGTGCACAGTGTGCCAGACACACCAAGTACTCTCTTTACTTTACTTCTATCTTTGAGCCAATTCCCAAACTGATGATGCCAAAACAGGAGCCTTTCCACTGCCCAGTTCTCATTCCTTGCCTTAGGGCACAGTCCCTGTAATTCCATTTCCTGGCATTGCTGTGTGTGCTCAGCACTGTGCTCCTGATTCTCTGGAGGTGTCCTGATCAGCTAGGATTGGTTTTATTCCTGTTTCTCCAGGTCTAGAGCACTTCACACAAGGCAAGTGTGGGCTCTGAGGTTACAGTCTGCCACTGGTTTGCAGTGGCTCCATGCCCAGATTAAGACCAAGCACACAGACAGGGCAGGAGCACTTGATGTCCTTTAAGTTCTCCTCCTCCTGATTTGGTGGCAACTGGCTCCTGCGTGCACACCCTCAGCTTGGTAAAATGACTCAGCATTCCTAAAATATCTGGCAATCCAAACAAACAAACCCCTTAAGGTTAATTTTTCATATGGCCTGTGTAAATAGAGAAGCTGTTTCAAGCAAGACAAGGGACTGCAAGTATCTCTTCCCTGTGAATTTAAATTAAGAAATGTGTTTCCAAAATAAAAAGTGAGGGGTTTTGACCAAGCCACTGAAAAATGCATTGGATCTTCCACTAAAATCACAGGAAACAGCTGTACAAGTTCACCTGATCTATCCCTATACCTCAATTCAGAATTAACAGTACCTGTATTATTCCTGACAAATGTTTCTCTGAATTGTTTTGAAATCTCTTCAATGATGAGATTCTGCAATATTCCCTGATGCCTCTTGTATTCTGAAGTGTTCCAGCCTCATCTTTGTAAACAAAGTAAATCTGAGTTTAAGAACTGAAACAACATTAATATGGAAGATACACATACAGTGAAACCTCCACACAAGCTCCCCTAATGCTAGAGCTTCTGAATGAAAATAAATATAATGCTGCAAACAGCAACAGCTTCACAAAAGCTCCTAAAATGAGGGAGGAGACAACTTGTCCAAGATACTGTGTTATCACTGGTTTTCTCTATCTATATGAATTTACTGACTCTCACAGCAAGCTTAAGTTTAAAATAAATGTAGGGGAGAGGAAAAGGGGAGTTAAAGGAAATGATCACTGCATTTTCCAAGAGTAGTTTGGAACCTTTTGGTAAATCATCTCACAAGATGAGGACCCAGGAGCACACAGCAAATAAAGGCTTTTTTTTTCCCTTAAAGGTTGTGGGAAATGTCAGTTTTTATGTCTGTAATTCTGTATTTCAGAATTTTTATTGACCATCTGCATTGTGAAATTGTTTTTCTCTCTCAGGTGTCAGGAAGAAACCAATGCAGCATGTTCTCAAAACCAGAAACCTACACAGCATGTAATCATCCACAGCAACCATTTCCCTGTTTGATTCTCTCAGCTGAAATGAAGAAAGCTGAAAAAGACATTAAGTTCTGCAGCAGAACTTGAACCAAACTTCTCTGAATTCCTGTCCTGGCATATCAAGACCCACTGAACAAATTTTGCCTGTTGTGCTTCAACCTGATCCAATCTCTGTCAGGATCTCTCTGTGAGCATTGAGCCAACACTGGGGAATGTAAACATTAGAGAAGAAAACACCTTTCACATATGTCTCTGAAAATAACCATATAATCATATTTATTACTCAATATAAAGCATTATCTGATCCCTGTAAAATATGCAGATCAATTGGCTGGAGGAGAAAGACAGAACCACAGAATCTTGGAATGGTTTGGGCTGGAAGGGAGCTGAAAGATCTCCTAATTCCAACCTGGCAGGAACACCTTCCACTAGAGATGGAAGCATGTCACAACAAGAGCTTCAGAAACAAAAAGGCAGCTATTCCTGAAAAGCAGAAAGAACATGAAATGTCACATTTAAGTGTATGCACTGCACAAAATGCCTTAGTTTACCACTGAAGCCAGACCTCTTACTGTGGTGCTTGTTGTATACTCAGATATACAAAGCTGAATAAATTTACAGAAGTTGAATAAAGCAATGGAGAAGCTCTCAAAGCAACCAGGAGCTGCCCTGTCTCACAGACTTCATAAAGTAAAGTTCAAGACACTGAAGTCCTAAGAACCAGAGCAAGAAAATAATTATTCCCATAATTGCTGCAAGGTCAGGGAGAATAGAGAGAAGACACCCAATATCAAAAAAGCAACAGCAGCAGGCAAAGAACAAGAATTATGTTTGTGAAAACGCCCGGATGATGCATCCAGAGCTTTATGACACTGGCCTTTAACAGCCAGTTAAGCTGCACACCCTTCAAGGTGTTTTCCTCTGGCAAAAGAAAGCCTTTATACAAAACAAAACACTTCAAAAGGTGGCACAGAATAAGATATTCTCTTTGCCCTCCCCCAAAGCAGCCAGAGTTAAAAGCTCAGCGAGCTCCTGCGCGCTCTGCACGGAGCACAAGCCTTGCAGAGAGCCCTGTGCAGATGGCACCATAAAGAACAAGAGGTACTCCCACCAAACTGACAAAATCAAATTCACACTCGAGCTGTCCTTTCCCCCCAATATCACACCATATGCTGCCTACAAGTTTTTACCCTTCCTCCAAACAGATTTCACAAATTAATAACTTAAGGAGCAGGCTGAGCGCCAATGAAATTAAATGCATCCAAATATATTAATATGCACAAATTATTGTTGATGAACTGGCACAGAGCTCCTCCAACAATCCACAACACACAAACCATGCCACAAGCTGTTTATGCATATTCCTGCTTTCAGTATATACTGTATCTACCTTCTGGCCACACAAAGCCAACTCTGGAACAGACAGCAAAGAGCAGAATGGAAGGTCAGAGTAAATATAATCCAAAAAGCAATCCACAAAAGAACAAAACTGAGATGGGGATGATTGGCCTTGTTGAAAACACCACACTTGCTGTGCTGACACTGAGTTAATCAGGTGAAAATACAGTGATAAATCAAGGTTTATTTCAGATTGTTGGCCAGAGAGATCCCTGGAAGTGTCCAGGACAGGGCTTGGCACAGCCTGGGAGAGTGGAGGTAAAACTGGATCAGCTTAAAGGCCCCTTCCAACCCAACCCATTCTGTGATTGTATGATTTATTAAAGATAAAATGAACCTTCTCATACTAAGGACACATCTCTGCTCATGTCTATAACCACTGCAGCTCCATGGGCTAATTCTCAATCTCCTTATCTGTAACAACAAACACCTCATGTAAATAAGGTATCTCATTCACAGGGCTATAATTCTGTTAGATAATTAGATTCTGGCTAAGTACTGCTGTTGGGTTTTCCTTGGTTAGAAAATTCTGATTCCCACAAAAACCCACTCAAACAGATGACAAAATCATCAATGCATTTTTCATTGAAAGGCTGCTGTTTTCACTGCATACTGAACTTATATAATGACTTAGTGAAGGAAACCACAGCAAAGGAAAAAAAATTAGCTACCATTAGAGAAGGAGATAAGACAAATAATTGAGTCAGTAAACATTTTACACTTGAAATCAGCATTTCTGAGGGGAAAAAAAAGAAGAGCTTTTTTTTTGTGCTTTTATCCGACTGGATTTAAATGATGAAGTTTCACCTGAAGAAGTGCAGAGCACAGTTCAGGAAAATCAAATTGAAACACTGTCTGTAAACTAAAAATAATGTGTCTGGATCAGTAACAACCATGGATCTACTTCTAAAAAGTCCAGAGCAGGAAAATCAGGTTTGAGTTAGAAGTTTGGAATATGATCCAAGCCCTGGATCAAGAACCTTGTCTTCTAAGGAATTTCCCATTGTGCTCCAGGCATCATTCTCCAGGCATCAGTGCAAACACACACAGGATCTCTTCTTTTGTCTCCAATCCCCAAGAGCCACCTAGAGTTACAAAATTACAGTATTTTCTATGCAAATAATAGGAATGGCAATTTTCCAAGACTGGATAATAGAAAAATTCAACCCCAACTGCAATCTGCTGATTTCACATACAAGTAGTTTTAATTTTGTAAAGTCTGCAGGGGTTTTAGTTGATGTGAAATGAAAACATCAACAGGACAGCTCATACACTGACATCAGCTTCTGATCTTCCTGAAAGGGAGTCTAAAATTTAAAAAAAAATTGAGATAACAAAATCAGAACCCTCCTCATTCTTCATTGGAGCTGGCCAGGTGGCAACAAGGCATTCTGAGGAAGTGCTGTCCATCAGTAAACTCTTCAAATGCTGACTGATTTTTGTCTAACAAAAGTTTCTACAACAAAAGTTTGCTCAGGCCAAGCAGGAAAAAGCTGCAGGGACTTCACTGATAACTGGGATGTGCCTAATCTTACCCAGGAACAATTAAATCACAGATAACTCAATCACACACAGTGACATTACTGCAGCAATGCAAATTGCTTTCTGGCACCAGCTTTGGAAAACCAGGTGACAAGTTCTCAGATAGTCAATACACAAAAAGGTAGCAGAAGCATCCAATCTGAAATTCCTCCTCACAAAGCCTTTTGCAGAAAAAAAGCTTTTATTTTATATTGATTAAGAGGTAAGTTTAGGAAGTCTAACAAGACTTTCTGAAAGTACAGCTCAATGAACCTCAGAGAGTCAATCACTACTTGTGTTTCAGAATTCTTAAAATATTCAGGTCCCTCTAATTTTTCTTAGAATTCTCTGGGACCTTTGAGAGGAGAGGGCTTTTAAAATCTATTTTTAGGATCAGCTCTATCAATTTTAGACCTAGGAAATGTATCACACTTCTGGATCCAATGGTCAGACATGCTAAGCTCATGACAAAGTAAAACAGGAACAGAAGGCTCTCCCTATTGATATGAAAGTATAATTTTTTAATTTTACCCATCCAATCTTTTAAGAAACAATTTTTCATCAAGAAAACCATTTTATTAATGAAGTTAATACAAATAAAGCCAAGAGGAAACATTCACCTGAGGAGTCTTAAAGGTGGTTTTCCTTTCCTTCATCACACAGCAATCTAAAAGAATTTAAGAATCAGAGATTTCCATTCAGGATGCACTTTGTGCAGCCATAACTTCAAATATCAAAGTATTACTGCTTACAAATCAGTAATTTAAATTTAAAGCCACAGTTAAAGCTGTGGTGCTGTACCAAACCATATTTTTCATTCCACTTTTCCACTTGAGCTACCTTAAGTACCATCCAACGAGAAAAGCGCACCTGAGCGCTGGCACAGTCACAAAAACCATCCCAGTACTAATGCAGCCTTCAACACTTCCAAGTGAGAGAGGCAAAAATGCTTCTGGTAGCTTGTCTAGAGAACCAGAAATATTTTCCAGGTCACTGTTCTTCTTTCCCTTGCCACCTTCACACGGGAGTTCTGCTGCAATATTTATTGCACTCGTGCTGCTCTGGCCCATCAGGCAGCTCAGCACTGCAGCTGCAAAACCCACCTGCTACTCCCAGGCAGGTTTGGTTTTGCCACCTCTCCATCCCATCACTCCTGGTGAGGATTTGCTCAGTCTGCTGGAAAGGTTTGTCTCCCCTCTGCCTTTTTGCAGCACTGCAAATGGCAATCCCGGGTGGCTCCTGCTAATTACCCAAGTGCATTGGGAGTCTCACTCTTCCCATTGTTAATACACCCATCTCCAGCCACAAAGTCACTTCATATGCTAATCAGAGAGCAGCTGATCCCAGGCTAATATTTCATATACTCAGGAGAACAGATCTGTTGGGGGTATTAATGACAGCAGAGCAAGATGAGCTCAGAAAATAGTTCCCAAAAGATATTGTATCACTTCTAGTTCAACCCCCTAACAAATAATTTGCTTGTGAATGTGGAGCTTTGTCCCTTTCCTCCCTTGCAGAGGGAGGCCACTTTACAGACAAGAGGAGACTGAAAAAATTAGATTTTTTTCTTTTACAATGTTGGAATCTAATTTAACAGCTGCTAAGTCTTACCTAATTTTTCCATATAAAAGTTTTTGTGTTTATGGAATGCTTGAAACATCAGTTTCAACCCAAAATCAATATGAGCATTTCTATGAATATTGAGTAGTCCAGAACACCACTCAGTCCCTGCTGCTGAGAGCAACATAAAACTTGGGAAATTTCTACATTCCTCACAATATGTCATCCCTTCAGCCTGATCTGTGCAAAAAACTGTGGCAACACAATGAAAAAAATCAGCAGGGTCTGAGCTGACACTGCTTCCACAGAGAACATTTATGGTCTGAGTGGATGTGACATTCCTCCTGAACCTCCTGAAACACAGAACCTCCACCAAAATGTCAAGCCAGGACACCAGAACATGCAATATCCCACATAAAATCCACACTGCAAGGATTTCTCATCGTGGCTTTTTGCCTGTAAGACAACTCAACGTTTCCACTTGGTTAACAGTGTGTTCCAAGTCACTTTGAAGGTGCTTATGTGCAGCATTGGGAACAAGGCTGTGCATCCCAAAGGACATCAATCAGCACAGCCTGCAGCAGTGCCCAGTGTGAGTTTTCATTTCAAGAGCAATTTGCTCAATGGCAAAATAGAGATTCAAGTCAAGTTACCTGCACTGTCTTCTCACTAGCTGGGAAAAGTATCTATGAGATGGAAACACACAGCATTTTAGAGAACCAAGGAAAATTTATGGATTTCTGTGAAGTTTTTTTCCTTATTTTTCTGAGGATGTGAACAAGAAGTTCTTTCTTCAATGGCTTTCAAGTTGTCACTCAAGTAGAAAATTCAAAAGCTGTGAGTTTTGCACATTATTTCCTCCAGTGAACTACCAGTTCAAGTCTCCATTATAAGATATTCATCTCATGTCTGAGTATTCTTCAGTTTTAATTCATGGTGCTGATCAAAGACAAAAGATCCTGCAGCTGTAAAGTTCAAAAAGCAGCAGACACATCCAGCTGTTTTGAGAAGCACCATGAGATTGTTACAAATCTGGCATAAAATAATTCCCTTCATGTACCCAGAATGTTCAGCCAGAGAATAAACATCCACCTAAATGAGTGTCAGGCACATAATACAGGTGTGACAGGCAACTGCAACAAACATACTGTACCACCTAAGTGTGGTTTAGATACAGAGAACAACAAGTTTAATGTATTTTATTATCAGGGCTCAAAATCACATGCAAATCCTTCACATAAAAGTTATGTACATCCTTTCAAGGCCACACCTGCCCAGGTTTCAGTCTGCTGTCCCATGTATTTTAGTTGTAACACTGATAAACTTGTCTTACACAAATGCTGAAACAGGTGTTGGCACAAACACCCTTCCAGGTCATGGCAGAGCAGTGAAATGTTCCAAACCCAGGTGATATCCCTGGATCTCTGGGGCTATCATAGAAAGCCACAAACTTTCCACTGGCCTTCCTCTTAAAACAGCTTTGAAAAGAGCATTTTATGTATAAAAGGCAGCTGGTTATGTTTTAACAGACTCTTGTGTAAACAGAAGTGCTCAACAGATGTGCAGTGCCTATCAGAGATGGTTATCAGCATCATTTTCATTTCCAGAAGCAATAAAACTGGACATCATGTCTATTCTCTGAGCCATTTACCTACCTCAGAGGATAAACTGGATTGACTAATATCTGCTATGGGATTGGTAAAACACCTGATGTCAAAAGAACTGAGTATTAGAAAAAGAAAGAAATGAGAATGTCCAGTTAGTGCAGCATTTCAGTCTGAAATAGGCTCTTCACTGATCTGAAACTGCAAACAGACAAGTCAAAGTGAGGGGAGGGAAGGCAAAAAAACTCTGAAGCAGATTTATATTTAGCAGCAGGTTAGGTGAAGAGAAAAGGCTCAAGGACAATGGCAGGTCTTTTCTTCCTTGAGTTAAACCCCCAATGCATTTTTGTGAAAGAAAGCAAGTCTTCTGCTTTTAACTGCAGCCCAAAACTGCATTATGTCTCCTGGGTGCTTTGATTTTTTTTCTTCCCTTTCTAAATCTCAGCACACAGGCAGCTCCAGGGCTCAGTAGGAGAAACTCTTAAAAGCAGGCCTGCAGAAGTGAAGAGATCAGTCATTCCCTTGTCCCTGTGCTCCTGGAGCTCCCCCGCCCAGGCAGCCACGGATGAGATTTCACACAACCAGACATGGCTTTTTAAACAGCCTGAAAGATTCCAAATCCTCCAAGAGCAAGCAGAGCATTCCTTCTGATTGGAAAGAGAAACACTGAAATGTGCTTCAATTCTTCACAAAGGTCACAGTAACCTTCAAAACTCTATCAAACTTCTTCCCCCTCCCCAGCTCTATTATCTTTAGTAATTTGTAACGTTCTTTACAAAACACACTGGAGTTTCTCAGAACACAAATCCCAATGTGAACATGATGCAAGCAATCTTTGCTTAGTTAATTTTTCCTAAGCTGCTTGAAGTTTCCAAAGTCCAGATGTTTTTCCAACTGTCTTCCCTGTCCCACGACTGCAGAAACATAGGTCCTTTCTTTGGAGTTGCCATTTTATATACATTTTCAACTTATTCTGTGCTTCTCAGTCCATTTTTTCCAAACAAATATACACATACTTCAGATTAAATGACTTACTGTATTAGAAACATGACATTAGAAAGCTTTAGAAAGTATGTTCAGTGTATTTTGACAAATGCAAACGTGCTGAAAGCGTGACATGTTCCATGAAACAGTACAGAGCTTTAAATCTGTGGAAAAAATTCAGTTTCCTACTTGCAATGTCTATGGCTACACCTCCAACCTTGTACCATTAACCATTATTTCCAAATGTTACTGTGCATTTAAGAGCATAGGAAAATGCCCAATAATCTTAATTAGAGCTTGTCAGGGAACTAATTCTAAGCCCCCACTACCCCAACCTAAAAACAGAATAGATAAAATTGGAAGAGCTGTACATTTTTATCACCTTTACCCAAACACTGCCCAGCCAGAAGCAGATGCACACATTTCAGAGAATTCTTTGCTCCAGACCAGTGAACTCTAAAGCATTAAACCTTTGAGATGCATTTCAAACGTGCTATTTGACACTGGAGAAATAAAATCACTTCTCAGAGCTCATAAGGAATTGAGGAGATCTCATTTAGAGTGTAAAACACGAAACAGGAATGTGTTGCTTCTGCTAAACCAGATTTACCAGCAGACTGCTTTGGTTAAGGATACACCAACTACAGGATTTCCCTTCACATCCCTGCATGGGATCTTTGATGAAGGCTGTTGAGAAAATATCAGTGATTTCTCATTACAAGCATATTGTCAAAAAAAAGGATTGTGTTTTGTAGCAGTACCTGAAGTGACAGAGTAGATATCCTTCCACAGAGATAATGCAAAAAATAAACTGATTTTGTTATTCTGAAGTTTACAGAAATCCACTACAATTACTGATGGAAAAACAATTTTGAACATACAGATCAGTGAGCGTTTGGCTGCAGGAGGGATTTCTGGAACTCACCTATGGTGCAGTTTGTGGTTATTTTTCTTCGCTTGGGGTTGTGTCGTAGCAATTCTAACTCTCTCTTGGTCGGCTCCCATGTTGAATACTTCTCTCCAATGCCTAAGCAGATGAAAACAAAGTTTCAGGAAGTTCTTTAGTAAAAGGATTAAAAATTCTGTTCAAGTCAAAGCTTTCAACATGCTGTCCATTAGGTTAGATTCAATTTATGCACAACTTCAGGACACTGATTGCTTTCTACCACTTCTCAAAAAATATGGATCAGAAAATTATCATCAAATTTTCCAAAGAACTAACACAAGAAAAGAAAGGTACTTCTTTACTTATAAAGAACAGCTAGGCCAATAAACTTTTCATTATTGGATTATAATCCTCCTTTCAGTTATAAAAAGGAATTCCAGCACAAGAATAAACTTGCTAGTACTCAAAAATACATTTCTTTGTGCTCAGAGGAGGTTAAATGACAGAACCAGCATTGATGAACTTGACAAGTTATTAAATAAATCTAAACAGATCCAGCTTAATGGACAGATAATCTTTAGAGAACAGCAGAATTTAATAATTCAATATACTAAACAGCTACTACATGTTTTAGGATATGCCATTACATAGAATGTAATGACCTCTCCTTATTCCATTAATGCAGGATTAGACAAGTTTTAATTTTTGACATTCACTTTATTGACATATCTAATGTTATCTAAAAATGAAATTAGTAGTAGGTTTAAACACTACCCTCCCTCCAACCAAAACAGCCAAAACTTTCCAAATATTCAACTACCCTTCCTCATGAGTTAAAATCTGTCATTATTCTCTCTGAAGACCAACACTGCATTTCCAGTAAATTTCTTTTGCTCAAAGGAAAGTGCAGTAGAAATGAGTCAGGTCAGTAGTATGGAGAGCAGATTTTAAATCAGCACAGAGCTGGGTTCTGTGTAAACCTGATACAAGAAAACACAACAGTAAAGACTCACATGCTGACCAGCTCAGTACTGCTGCAGCTTTCTGTGGAGCACAGAAATTGCTGTGCAAGGTCAATTATTGTGAGTCACAAAGCATCTTAGCATTAAAAATAAAGAATTATAAGATGTCAAGCAGTCTATTCTAAAACTGAGAATTAAAGTCAATTAAGAGTTATTTCACACAGAATGCATGGAGCAAAAGCAACACTTTGCTATAGAAAATAAATTATAGATCATACATATGAAAAGGATAGTAGAAAAATATAGCTGGAGGCTTCCACATTCTGCATAATATACATTAAATTTTAATAGCTCTTTGATCTTCATTTTCAGAAATGGCTATGCTTGTCAGAAGTTACCCTCCCAAAATGTTCAATTCATAGTTACTACTGACCCTCCAGGTTCTAGTAATAGAAGGTCTCATTTTTGGATTCTCAAGGTCTAGAGAATTCTTATTTACACAAATACACCCATCTCTCACTTTATTTGATTCAACAACAGATTATGCAAGGAGCTTAAGGAACAATACCAGAATCCCTTTCATTTATCCAAGGTTCAGCATCAAGCTACACACCCAGGAAAACAGAAAAGGCAGGAATGACTGAGACTGATGAGATAACACAGCTGCAATGCTTTGGACACACTGCACATCTGCAGAGACCCTTTGGAGATGCACAGATGGACACTTCACAGAGGATGGAACAGGTTTGGCATTGGATGTCTCCAGCAACCCTGGTCACATTTGTAAAGCTCCCTTAGGAATTTATATAAGTTCATTGGTAACACATTGGTAGCAGCAATTGCATTGTGCAGCTGGAAATTTCTGTGTTTGGGTTCACTGCAGTTAAAACATGGCCAAACACAGTCAGGCAGTGTGATGAACCTTGATAATAATTTAAAAATACCCCCTTGGATATGTTTAAATCCTAGTTGAAGTCAAACACAACAAAATTCATACCTGGAAACACATGTACACTTTAGGCATGCAATAGCTCCACATATCAGCAGCACTATTCATATATATTTATATACATCTATATATAATTATATACTTTAAATGTTGTAGAGGATGGGCACCAAAGCAAGTCACAATAGCAACTCTAAGTAAGGATAAACATGACAGACTGGATTATTTTGAAGGATTCTGGGTGAATCAAATATTTGTTCAATTAAAAAGAAATGAAAGGAAACAAAAAACCATGTGCAATTAATGCCACAAACAGAGCAAACCAGACAGAAAATGTTCTTGCAGAAACCTTTCATTAGAAGGAGCACAAGTTAAGTCAGACACAGAAATTAAAATGTGTTCTGTTCCAGCTATATAACTTAGCAGGAATGCTGAGGTTATATCACCCTTGAAAATTTGGAAAGGGCAGAGCCATTTTTTAGGAATGGTTTGATGTTTAAAAACTAAAAACAACAACAAACAAAACAACCAAAAGACAAAGAAGGAAAGAGGTTTAATAAAAAGGTTTAATAACACTCACAAGCATGCCAAAAACTCCAACATAAACTACCTTAAACAAAGATTTGCAAACCATGCACAGGTCACCATTTACAATTAAAGGAGTGTTAGAGAAGTGAAAATTAGTCATTTTTAAAATGCTGCTATAAAACAGCCAGAGATTCAAGTCAGCACGTGAAATCTCCATCTAAAAAATTATTTTATTGGGTGAAATACTCAAATTGGCATTTCTCAGAGAATTCATCAGGGGCATGGGGATGAGTGAAGGAAAAGGCAATGAAGGCTCTAGTTTGTAAAAGTCACAACTTTTCAATCATTGCTTGCTTTGCTAAAGTTCAGCAAATTCCAATTATTCCCCTCCCAAAAATTCAGACATCAATTAAAATTAAAGTCTCTGTGTATTCTCACCTCCCCTGTTATTAATATTCAACACCAAAGGAAAAAATACTGGCCAAGTTGCAACTTGTTCAGAGTTCCATCAGATAACCCTGAACTCCAGCTGGACTGGGGAACTGAGCACACTGGGAGTTAATACTACAGGAGTATGAAATGAATCTCATGAGATTTGGGGGTTTTCTTAAAGTTTTTCTCCAGGCATCATGTTGTTATGTGAGCATCTATTAAATTATGAACTAACACCCTTCAAGCACTGTGGAGAGAAATTTGAAAATACACTGCATTTACACTTCAGTTTTTAAGCCAATCAGTTTCTGCAGGCTGGATTCACTTCTGAAGTTCTTTAAGTTGGCAGCAAGATCTGAGGTAAATTAGGTAAATTACTATTGTGGTAGCAATAGAAACCTAAGACACTGAGTTTGGGGTTTGTGCTACTCTTGACATTCAGTTTGGAGCAAGAAGGGAGGGACCACATAGATTGGAACAATGGAGAGGGAAGGAAAAAAAACAAACACAATTCTCCATTATTTCTCCCATGTACATTTCTCATTCCTTAGATAATTTTTTGAGGAAACACATGGCTTCATCATAAAAAGACATAAAAAGAACCTATGCCATGACTTTAAAGAAAAAATAAGTCTACATTGCAAACTCCAGTAACTGAAAGTGTTGTTGTCTATTCCTTGATTTTCTGTCTGCACTGGTCACTACAGATGAGTTCTCCAGGGACAGGAGATGTAATGTGAATATTCATACAGATGCATTTGTGTACATATATTTAATGTGCCATTCATTAGTTAATCAGTACAGAGGATTCCTGCCTGGCAGTTCCTCTGGGTGATTCTTCAACCTCCTCTGCACAACTCTGTGGTCCCAGATGACCAGAAGAACAATCTTGTAGCAGTAATTCCCTGGAATACAAACTACAGCAGGCTGATGTCCAGGGCAGGACAAAGTGGTTGCATCTCAGTCCACAAGGTACAAAGGTATCAATTGGTAAGGACAACAAAACTAAGAAATCACTTTTTAAATCTGCAAATTTGTAAGTAAGGGGAAGTTTCCTCTTCTACATCATAAAAAAGATCTGTTATGTTGTTGCAGCTGATAATTTGGTGCCCCAAACACAGATTGAAGGAGCTTCCAGAACAGGTGCAGAGCTTGAATGAAAGGTTTTTAAACATATTCCCATTTTTCTTGATTTGAAACCCAGTGCTTTGTGCTGACACATTTTGAGGTGTATCTCCTTGTTCCAGGACTCACTATCCTTCCTTCCTCAGCCAGGGAACAAGCAGGAAGCAGACTGGGATCTGTAGTAGGAACCAAGTGAAGGCAGCTCTCTTTTGAGCCAGCAGAAAAGCTCTTGTTAATACGATGTTAGCTGCTATTTTTAAAATTGGAAATGAGGTTAAGAATGGTTTGAAGTCATATCAGCCCTGACTAAGGCTGTCACATTGAAACAGGATGCCATGGATTCCAGAAGAGACATTACTAGACAGAAGTCATCTGTCTTCAAATACAGACTTCCCCACTTTAAGAAAACATACCCCCCAGAGGCCACTGGAGATGGAAGATGACAAGCTTTTAAAACTGATGCTTACAAACTACTCAGTTTAGAATAAATGATATCTCCTTTCCAAACAAACAAGAAAAACCAAACCGAACCAAAAACAACAAAAAAATACAGAAAAGGTTTGTCTTGGAGGGATTCTATCAAGGAAAGGGCATATGAAATCAAGTCTGCTGCAATTATTCAATCATTGGAACATATCCAAACAAGAGGAAAATGATTTGCACGATAAAACTGGCATTCTTAACTGTGATTCATGTCTAAAATGGCAGGATAATCAGCAAAGGGACGCTTGTTAGTGAGGTGCGTCGCCAGCCCACGCCTCTTACCTGTCATTGTACACTGGTAGTGAGAAACCACTGTTGGGGTGAAGGCTAAAAAAGAAAAAATTAGGGAAAGCAAACTGAATAAAACAAATGTGTGTACATATATTTGTGTGTAAATATTTCTACATAGATACTGTGTGTGTACCATGAAAGCACAGGTGTGTAAGTAAGCTGGTATGATCTAGTTAAAAAAAAAAAGTTAAAAAAAATTAAAAAAAAAAATCACACACAAGGGTGGCATTTCATGTGAGGGGAACAGATTTATTGCCTGTACCACGTAAATAAGCCTAAAGGAGCAGACTGTTACATTCTCTACCTAATACACATCTAACTTTTGATACTATGCAAGTTTTGTAGGATTAATATTAGATATTTCTATATTTTTTTTGCAATCAAAAAGAAAATATTTTTGCTACAATTAGGTGTGGTGCACGTGTTAAATTCACAGTCTGACTCCTGGAAAGCAAGAACTAACATCTCTCTCCTGCACTACTCTCTCTAAAGAGCTCTTTCTTAGTGTTTTGGGTTTTTTTTTGCCACTGAACAAATGGGAGGGACAGGTATGATTAAAAACAGAAACAAGAAATTCAGGCAGGAAAACCAAACCTTGTAATTTCCAAGCTTTTCGTTGTTCTTCTTTGGCAATTTGTTCCATGTCTTTGTCGTATATGTAATCTTGACACATAAAGCAGTATATACCCCCATACAAAAGGTCTATGGCTGCAAAACAGAAGGGAAGTTGGGGAGGAGGAAAAAAAGATGTGAGTTCATAAACCAGAAGGCATTTTAAAGCAGGTTTCCAAGTCAGGCACTTCTTCTTCCAAGCAGTCCACAAAAGACAAATCTGTACCTTAGAATCTGGAAGGGAAAAAAAAAATAAAAGAGAAAAACGCAGACATTTTTCCAGTTTCTGTGTGAGTTATTCTGTTGCTTCTGGCACAGCAAGAAAACTGTGCAGGACAACAAAGCATCAGCTGCCTTTAAGCTCTTTGCAATCCACAATTTACCTTTCAGACACCTCAGTTACCCAGAGGCAGCAGGACAGTGAGTGACTACAACCAGCCCTGGAAGAGTTGATACATGAGTTTGAGCTGTCTTTCCCTAGGACTTCAGCAATTTCTCTTCCAGGCCATTGAAATGTTCAGAAAGCACCTAGTTAAAATCCAAATGAAGGCTAAAATAAGACAGCATTGCAAATTCCAAGCTATTTCTCCAGGGGAAAAGTTTTCCAGGGTAGTTTATTCCACAGGTGACTTCTGTCTCAATTTTTCATTTCACACACGCTTTCAGAACAAACAAATGAACAGTGACCAATGTTAAAAATATTTGTCTTGCACAACCTTAAACAAAAGAAAGCCAAGAAACAAAATAAATAACTGAGAAATGTCATTTTACTCCAACTCCACATTTTTCACAGAAAAAGTGCAAAGTAATCATAGTAAACTGCTGATTTTCAGTACATAGAGATGAAAAAATAGTCATAATCACAGAAAAGTTTAAAATCAGTGGGCACTAACAAACCTTACTAAAACACAATTTTAGCAAATAGCTAAAAAACACATCACCCTCCTCCCTCAAGTGCAGAGTTTTCATTTATTTTGCTTTTTAATTCCTTTTATTTCCAGAAAACTAGCACTATCAGAATGGCCTTACTGCAATGGAAACTTGCCCTACCCCTCACAACTTGCTGTCCCTCCCAAGCTGGGGTTTTTTTTCCTCCTTTCTCTCTTTTAAAATCACTTTTTCAATGATTATGTCAATTGTTTGTTACTTCTCCTATTATTCAATAAACCCTATTACTTTAAAGAGTTTTTTGTCTTGCTGATGTGCTCCATTCTTCTTCTTTTGCCTGTTTGGAGCACAGTCAGTTTGTGGAAGAGGACAAGGACAGTGTTACCTCAGGTAAAGTCACAAACTCAGGATTTTCATTACTTTGTATAATGTCCCAACACCAGAATATTTCACCCTGATACCCAGAGGACTGAATAAACTCCTGTAGCAGAATATCCCAAAAGCAGACAAGACTCTGAGCTGTGGTGGAGGGTCAGTAATAAAACACTGCAATTGGGGGGGATGGTTTATCACAACTCACTGAGTATGACAGTTCTACACTATTTACTCCATTACTTATTGCATTACCAGTAAAAAAGCTACAAAAAAGCTGCTAAAAATCCAAAGTATTGGTCTTAAAACACAAACCCAAATATTGTTCTCCACATACTTTTAAAACATCACATCAACAGATCCACAAATAATAGAACAGGGCTGGCAGAATATTGAATAAATAGGATTCTGTGAGCACTAACAGTTACAATTTACCATCAGAATGTGTAAGGACAGCTGTGCTCAGAGGATTCCTTACTTCTCCTTTCTTCCTGGATTTACTGAGCAATGAAATAGAGATGTCAAGATCTAAACCAACAAGAAACCACCTTCCACAAAGCACTTGCTCAGAGCAGAAGGAATTTCTGGTGTAAAGGATCAGAAAGTTTCACAGAAACACCAGCAGAGTAAAAGCCATAATTGTCCAGCACCTGATTAAGGACTCTTGAGGAAATCTCTCTCCAGCACACTTAGGGAACAATGCAGTTGTACATTTGCCAACATTTCCAATGTCTTTTTAATGACTGCAAGGGGTTTTGGAGAAATGACCTCAAGCACCAGTGACAGGGCAGCCACACAGGGCTGGCCACAGCACAGGGGAAGGGCAGGAGTTTCTCACAGCGCTGAACATGGCTGCTCAGGAAAAGAGTCCACCAGGAAAGTTTGGAAGTTAATTGTTTCAGGTTAATGCAATTTGATTTTTCCTCTTGAAATACACTTTAACTTCCTCATGCTGGTTGTCTTGAGGTGAAGAAGAACAGACGAACCACTGAAGGGATTGTTGTACTGACAGAAACTCTTCCCAAGAGAGCAATTCCTTAGCACTGACTGAACTTACACCACACCCAAAGGACAAAGTCCACACAAAACTTTCTCCCTCAAAGGACTGGGGGAATGAAACAAATTTCATCTCCCTGTTAGGCTAAACTTTTTTTTGGAACTAAAGTGCCAGGAAGCTCTATCCCCAACTGAAACACCTGGCCAGAAAATTCCATAAAAAACAAGGAATGACTGCAAAGCCATGAGAATGCACATGGAGCAAATTTCACCACTGGTATTTATGTTGATATTTTGGATCACAAACTAACAAAAAGGCCTCAAATTCATAAAAAGTTTGGGAACTACCAACCTAGGAACAATGCCCAGGTGTTTTAACCCCTGCCAAGTCTGCCAGGATGCCCCACACTGTTCACAATGAATTTCTCCTTTAGGGAGCTCCTCTGCAATGGCTGCTACTCCCAACTTCCAGATCTGCTTTTCCTAAAACTACTCCAACCCTTCTCTCAGGAAGGTACAGAGAGATGTACACAGTTTTAGCTTAATTCACATACAGAATTTATTACCCCAGGAAAATAAAATATAGAGTAAATAGAAATCTACCTTTTTCTTTCATAAGGAAGAACCAAAAGCAATTTAAATGAATCACAATGTCATTTTATTTAATTTAATAAATCTAGATTCCTGGTTTAGGAATTCAAAATACCTACTTGGTGATCACAGGTAGAGCAATTTAAGAATAAAAAGACCTCTTGGAATGTAACATTTTTCTTTGCTTTTATACCTTCTGTGCTGACAAACTTCCCCTTCCTTGAAAGTTGGATCTCCTCGTGCCCCTTTAAATACAAAATTATAAACAGCTGCCATCCAAGAGAGGAATGAAAATACACTTTATTTTAATTTAAAAATAAAACCATCAGCACTGGAGAAACAAGGAGGCAGCACAGAAGATCATGCAGGAACGACAACAACTTTATCTCCTGGTGCAGGGAACACTAAGTTTTAAAAAACAACAGCTCTGGGGTGAAAGTTTAAATCTGGCAGTGAAAAGTCTTCAAACTGCATCTGGGAGCCAAGTAAAGTGTTTTACTTAAGCCCAAGTGCTTTACTTTTCCAACTCTATCCACTGATGTCCTTGTGAAAATGTTAAAGAGACCAGAGATGATGGGAACACAACAAAAGCAGGGAAGTGTGCCACATCCAGAGGAAAAAACCCTTGGATGTTCAGTTTTTGAAAGATTCAGCTGAAAAGAACTGACTTTGCTCAGCTGGGAATGGGACACTTCACCACAAAACTCAGTATCACTCATCAAATAGGAGGTATTTGTTCATCATGTTTTGGTATCATCTCCCTTGGATCACTGGGTGCACCCAAGTAGAAAAAAAATGTCCAGCAGCAACTCAGAATTCAGGTCAGTTTTTACCTGTACTGAAATTAATTCCATTGTGAATTTCTGTGACTCAAGTCTTGGCACATTATCAACCTCAAATCAACACCCCCTGTGCTCTATGCAGAAACCTGCATTTTCTCCAACCTCTGTAACAAAGGAGGCTAAATTGGCAATTCTTTCAGACCATTTTGAGGCAACATCCAAAGCTAATTCATGCTCCCTGATTTCTCACCTTGAGTGTTAATCATTAAACCCATTCCAGGTAATTGGCTCAGGTTCCCAAGAAGTGATTTGTTAAACTTCAGCCAGTTCTCCACTGGATCTTGTCTCTGATCTATCAGCACAAAGCAGGCATCTGATTGCCTTCCTCCCAATTTCCTGGCACTGGAATCTGCACCACAGGTCAGAATTCCTGAACTGATAAGAAGAGGGGAAAAGAGGGGGAAAGGGGACTACTTTTGCTAAATGATGATCCAGCCATTGAGAACTGCAGCTATTTACTGTCAGGGAGAAAACAAACAAAAACAAACCCCAAACTTCCTTCTATTGCCAAAATCTTCTAATCCACGTTAAAAACAATAGTCATAGTCAAGGATCATCCTTCCCTCTCACATTCAGTATCTTCTCCTAATACTGAGATAGTAGTCCATTAAATGAGCTTTTTCTTCTTTTTTCAGACCAGGAGCCAAGAGGTCAGAAGTGTTGTTGTGGCTCTGGAGTCTCCAAGATGCCTCTTGGCCCCATTTAGATCTAGAATTTTAATGCTTAAATTCGATTTGCCTGCAATCCAAACATGGCAAGCACCCAATACTATCCCTGCAAACCACTTAACACCAGGAGCCAAATGGGCAGCCCCTCTGTGATGGTTTAGAATATCATCCTACAACTCCATGTGAATCCAAGCCAGGAAAGATAAGATGAAAAAAAAAATGCCCTATGGAATCTAGATAGAAAATGTGCTTTTAGCTGTTAATTTAGAGGAACCACAGTGTGTCAAACCATTTTATTTTGTTATGAGTGGAATATTAATTCCAGCTCCTTGACCTCATTCAGAAATACATGGATTGTACACACACAGTACCTACATATGTGTGCATGTCCCAAAATGCAGCAGAGGAGGCTGCAGCATTCCTATACTTAAGTTGTCCCATTATAAAATATATTTTACCTTTTGTCAGTCTTCTCCCTGCCCTCCTCTGACCCTACAACCTTCCACAGTTCTTCTCTTTGCAGAAAATCTTTGAAAGTTGAGAAGAACTGAACTCTCCTGCTACAGCACCTCTTCTTGATTCCACAAAATACTACTCAAGTTTAAAGGAGAGAAATTGTTAAACACTCCCTTACTTCATCTTGATGGGCTTTTTCCAGAAATCTGGGGGAAGAATCCCCAAATCACAGTCACCAAGTTTTGAGCTGTTGCACATGATGTGATACAAACTGATTATACTCATCTGCATATTCTCATCTGAACAAGAGTGGAGATAAGAGCAGAGACTTATCTAAAAACCACTATTTTCAGCAGAAGCAGTAGCAAGATCCAGAACTGCACAGAAGTTTGTGGCTGGGTCTGAGGCAAGGAGATACAACCAGAGCTGGCAACACACAGGTAAATCAGCAAGTTGACTTTCTGAGGGATAAGAATATTCCAGGTAGAGAGAGAACTCTTCAGGAGTCCTTTCTGATACCAAAAGGAGCTTTTGAGGGGTGGGTGGCTGGCAGGAGCTCATCATTCCCTGCACCTTCCAGAGCAGAGAACAGCTCCAATTAACTTTCCTGCTGCCTCCTTCTGAGTCCAGTGTGGCTCCAAGCTTGAGCTAAGCCCCAGGAATGCCAAGCTGCAATGTGCCTCATGTAAGCAAATGAGGATTTCCCTGCAAAACTTTACACAATACATCCCAGAGCAGAAAATATTGTTAATGGCAATCAGGAATATTGGAAGTTCAATCCATATCCTGCACCTGACCTGTGCATTTAAAATGCTTTCCTGCTTTTCCTCCTCTTCCAATCAATGATCCTCCAGTTGGCATCACAAGGATATTATGTTGAAGTATTTTGTAGCTTCTGCTATCAAATTTCACCTCATTTTTTTTGCTGGAGTCACTGAGGTTATTTAATTCACAGGGCTACCCAGCCCCTCCTCAGTACAAGCAACATCTCTGAACTTTGTGACCAGCAGGAATTTCATACACAGACAAAATTCCCTCTCCTCAATTACTAGAAAACAGCAGTAAACTAGGACTGGTTCTGCTAGTTAAGTCTGTGTCTTTACACACTCTGCTTTCAGTTCATTCATCATCAAGTTCCCTTTTTCCTGCCTCTTATGCACCATGATTCTCATATTGATCCTTGCCACTTCTGCCTCTAGTAATAATTTCCAAGGGAGCAAAATGTCAAATCCTTTACATGATCCAGGTTCATGTCAGGTTCAGTGTATTTCCCTTTTTTTCTGTGAAAATCAGTTGTGTTATCACATATTAATGTGACACAATCCATCTCTGACAGAACAGAACTCTGTTTGTGTGCTGCTTTCCATTCACCTCCATTTCCTCACCAGACTTCTCCACACCATCACCAAGTAAAGCATTGGAACTCAAAATCAAGAGGCTGGTAAAATGTCCAGATGATCTTTTCTACCACTTTCTGAACCTGGATGTGAACAGAAAAACCAAACTGCTACTCCAGCACTGCAGTAACTGTGCTGGGAACAGCTTTAACTGCCCTTTTCACATAGTGTGTAATGAAAATCTTTGCTGTTTAAAAAAGAAGTGGAAGAATCAACACTACAGTCAATACCTTCCAACTAAAATGGAAATTAAACAGCTTTTACTGTCACTCCTTTATAGAAGTGTTCTGTTTCTATATATTAAATTTCAGACAGATATGCACTCACAGCAGTAACCAGGTTTTTCCCTTTTACCAACTTCAGTATAGAAACCAGCTTTCTATCATGTTTCCTCTGAATCAGATGAAAAAAATCAGTTATTTGTTTTCTACAGGAAGCAGAAGCTTTTTGAATTGTACCAAAAATCCTCAACTTAATCTATGAGCATTATTATCAGGCTCACCCACCCAGTTCCTCTCACCACAAATGTATTTATTGGACTGAATTTTACATCAGCATATACTTAAAGAAAACAGTTCCTCGAGAAACAGTTTGTGATCTAATAAATAATGAATGTACTTTAACAGGACCAACTCCATCATGAACTGTTTGCCAGTGCCTCTAGAAATGGAATAATAGTTCAGTCATCCAAGTATTTCTTGCTTAGTCTTTAAAGCACTGAACCTCACTCCTAATTCACCTCCCTCAATTCCTGAACTGCAGCATGAGGCATCAGAGCAGGTCAAGACTTCATCCAAAATTGCATCAGAGGTGCTGATTCAGAGACACTGCTCAGGTGGTAAAAGTGCATCTGTAAGAGAGAGGCAGCATGGGCATGGAGGAGTTGGCTGCTCAGCAGGGAGTTTATTTAAAGTTCTACACAGCTTTGATACCATAACTGAACTAACTCAGAATGGCCATCAGTCCTAAGCCCCACAGCAGTGGGTTTTTCTGCAGCTAAGAGTGTGTGTGTATTAAAAAAACAACATTTCAAACTATTCACTCAAAGAATACTAAAACTTCATTTGGTGTCTGCCCAGGATTTTTCAGGGAACTGATGAATTCATCACTGCAATGGTTTTGAGATGAACTTTACAGTACCAAACTCTCTTCTCTTTCAGAGCTACTGTTCACAGACATCTTCCTGCTTCTGCCACTCTAGGACTAAGTTACTGAGTATTTTCCTTCATTGAGCAGCTGTAGAAGAGATAAGGAAGAGACCATCAATTTTTACAAGGGTAGAATCCACCAGCAGACTCCCCAGGTGCTGAACCTGATTTGGAAGGATTATTTAAGAAGATGACAGAGGATGCTGATGGCACACACACATTTAGGATAATCAAAATAGCTCCAGAAGGATTTCAAGTTACTCAGCAAATAGGCAATAGCACCAAGAGTGAAACTCCAACCACTAAAGAGGAGACAAGTAACACCAATCAGAAAAGAAGTTTTGGAGTCTCTGAGTTTAACTCCCAAGTAAAAATATCAGCTTTGTGCTGAACAGCAGGTTAAGAAGCACAAAACAGAAGTCAAGGAAGTATTAACTAAAAATGCAATCATTAGCACAGGAAACTGTCTTAATCCAAAGGGCTGGCACCAGAAATGGACACATTAGAACTGGAGAAGTGAAGTATGATGATGACATCAAGAATCACACAAGAGTTCCAATTAGAAAAAAGTTAAAAATAGCTCAAGTTCCGACAGGTGGGGAAAAGGAAACATCTGACAGGCTCAACAATATGACAAAATCCCAGAAGAGATCAGTAAGGACTTGGCTCTCACCATTTCACAGCTCCTCACAAAAGACACCCAGAGCCCAGTGGGAATATCAGACTGTCCTGGAGATTGACTGAGAGAGACTGAGCAATGCAGAGATTAAAAAAAGCAGCTCCTAGAGCTGGATCTCACCTCACCTCCCTGTCACCCACATCCACAACTCAAGGAATACATTAAATTAAGCAGAGCATTATTAATATACATTGAACAGGGAGGCAGACCCAAGAGCACAGGTATCACTGTAAAGTCAGACTGTGAGTTCCTGATTTCATTGGCTCAAGGAGGCAGAAATAGCAAGGGATGGATTTAACACCACCCTGGAATATGATGCAGGAGCCTCCTGAAAGACACAGCAGAGAGCTGCAAACACATCCCTGCCATGCTCAGACAGCTGTTACAGCTAAAATCCATGGTATTTCTTACAACTGTGATTAAGTGTGCAGCTCCTGCCTGTCTCCATGGAGACTGATGTTGGCTCAGCAAAAAGTCACCAAGTGCTTTAAAATAATTCCTTTTCGTTTTGAAATTTCAAAGCACTTTACTTGTTTTTGCCTCTCAGATGTTATTTTCCCAACTGAAACTGCAGCAGGAAAAGCAACCAAAAGCACCAGTAAAACTACAAAAATATTTTTAAAGCTCATTTCACATGCAGCTGGAAATGAAATGCCAAAACATACATTAAAAATAAAGAGAGAAAGGAATCTCCAAAACTAGAAATCGAGCAGTCACTTGCACAACCTTCACATTATGTGTATTTGTGCACCAAGTAATTTATATTTAGCTGCAGAAGAATCCTTTTTGGGATGATTCAGTAAAGTATTTCATGCTTTGGCTTAATTAACTCTTGCTTTTTTTATCTAAAGGCTATTCCTTTAGGGAAGTACCTTATCTGACAGTGGTAATTGTTTAGTGCCAGGACAATAACACAACAGTCCTTAAGCAAGAGCATCTTTAAGAATCTCCCTCCTCCAGCCAGTTTTGGTTTTCCTTTAAGGAAACAAGCTCATTCACTACAGCAGACAACAGCAAATTCTTCCTTGCACAAAAAATAAATTGAATTGAAGCTTCCCAAAGACAAACAGCAGCTGAGATTGTGTGCAATTATAAAGCTTTTTTAAAAAGTTCTCCATAAATATGGTGAGTTCAGTGGTAAAAATATTACAGTGTTTGCAAAGTGTCCACAGATAAACAGGTAAATACTGTTGACAGTCTCAATTTAGCACAGTATTTTTTAAACCTTAAATTGGCCATAAACTTGTATTAGCACAAAAGGTTGTTTTAATATACACACACACACCCTTTTACCAGAAATTCTTGGAGTTTACCTCAAATAATTTGCACTTCTGCATTAGTAAAGATTCCAAAATAATTTCAGCTAATGAATTGACTATAATTTCAGCTAATGAATTGACTTTAAAAACTCTTTGAGATCACACTCTGCAAAAAGCAATTAAAAGGTGTCACACAGGGCTGGTTTGGTATTTTCAGTTTTTAAGGAATGGTTGAGGCTGGCAGGGACCTCTGAGGTCTCCTTGTCCAGCCCCTGCTCCAGCAGAACCATCCAGAACATCCAGGCTGCCCAGGTCCAGGGAGATTCTGAATTTATCTGGGGATTGACCCTCCTCAGCCTCTCAGGGCAGCTTGTTCCATCCTCAGTCACTCTCACTAGTGTGACAGACAGAACCTCCTGTATTTCACTCCCTGCCTCTTGGACACCACTGCACAGAGCCCAAGACACATTTTCAACCTCTTTTTCAGGTATTTGTACCCATTCCTGAGGAGCTGAGCAGTCCCAGGGCTCTCAGCCATACCATGATGGGATTTTCAGCACTATTTTCCAGTATTCTATTTTTCAAGACATTCACAAACTTAAAACTATACCACTACTGAGCCTCATCTTTTCCTTTCTTGACACATATGGAGGAAGAAACTCTAACAATCTGCTGGTTTAAATCATCTTTTCCATAAATAGTAAACTTACACACCCGTTTCTTAAGCACAGGAGTACACAGCACTGTTGGCCTTCTGGAGCTTCTCTGCCTTCATGGAAAATAAAGACAGTTTGTTCCACAAGCACTTAGGATAAATTAAATTAGGGTTGGTGGCCATGCTGGTCAAAAGGAAATGTATGCCATGAAATTATGCCTTTTTTTTTTTTTCCCTGTGTCTTGCATCACTCCAACAAGAATGTGTTTTAATTTGGAGAAAAATTATATCCATCCATTTTAAAACAGAATTTTAATATAGAATTTAGATCAGGATTTTGCATTGTAACTCAGAAATATTCTGAACTATAAGCAATAGGTAATTTGAAACAAAACCAAAGGTTTTTGGTTTTGAACATGACTTAGCACCAAAGCTGACAGAACAGATCTTGTTGGCCTTGAAACCAGCATTTCTTGAGACTGTTGAGGGAAAGGTGCTCTATATGAATTCAACTGTTTTCTTACTACTTAGGTTACTGACCCCAGTAGAAACAAAAAATAAAGAAATTCTCCCCCACCCCACCCACAAACTTCAGCAGTTTCAATAATTCTGATCACTACTTGATTAGCCCTCTTTGTGATAGAAATGATAGATTTTCCTCAAGAAGAAAAGAAGTGAACATGACCTCCTGAAAAAAAAAGTTTACTGAAATAAATGTTC
The DNA here is from genome assembly GCF_009819885.2 of Catharus ustulatus. Taxonomy (NCBI): domain Eukaryota; kingdom Metazoa; phylum Chordata; class Aves; order Passeriformes; family Turdidae; genus Catharus; species Catharus ustulatus. The sequence continues at coordinate 13,813,055 of NC_046236.1, read as the reverse complement.
CAGTTCCAGACATCAAACCCACCATTTTTAACACTTAGGAAAAAAACCCCAAAACTCTGCCTCCTAACACTTTTAGATATGACATTAATTCATAAATACCAAGATACTAAGGAAATTTTCAGTTGGGAAGATAAACTTAACAGCGATGCAACGGAAGTTTAAGCACCAAGTTTAGAATAATTCCACTAGACTAACTCAAACCATAAATAAAATTATCACTCTGCTTAATGAGGTAACTACAAGAAAATATCACTTTACTGGCCTGGAAGGGACAGGGGTATCACAGAGGATGATGAGAACTCACCTAAGTTGTGTCGCTTTGTCTTCGCGTGCTCGTGAATATGTTTCTTTGTAAAACAGCCAAAGAAGACACAGTAGAGGCAAGAGTGGAGTCTGTTCAGGTGGGCACCACACATGTGACAAATGCACGACTTTGCCTGAAACAGCAAAACAGAGATTGTGAGTGACAGAAACTCAGCCCCCAGCCCAGGTAACCGGCACAGCTCTGAGGCCGCCCCTCCCTTTCACTCGGTGCCTCTGGGAACTGTTCTGTCCTCATGGGACAAAACCCCAGCTGGACACGACAGAGAAAACTCTTTCATGTGTGCAACAGATTCCCAAGTCCCACAGGGAGCAGGTCTCACCATAAGTGGTGAAGAGTTTGGGTGGTGGCACCATGGCAAGAACTCTGCTTTTTTCACAGCACCAACCTCCCAAATGCACTCAAAAGCTGTAATATAACTTGAACATTAAAATGTGGGTGGGTATATGATATTTCATTTCTCTGCTGAGAGTTTCTGCCAGATTCCCTCATTAGATTTTCTACATTAGCCCACAGAACAGTGGCATGATATCAAATGCAGAGCAGCCAGAGTGACAGAAGTTGCCTTTGCCATTCTGAGATTTGCTTTGAAGCTGAAGCTGAAAGCAGTGGGCTGAGCTATTCCCCAAAACTACCCAGAATGGGCAGGTCTGAGAAAAGTTGCCTTGATTCATTGGAAATTAATAAGCACATAGCTCTGATATGACAGTCTATGATAGCAATACCTTAATAGCCTTAACTGAGGCTTAAGGACCAAAAAAAAAAAAAAGTCATTGGAAGGTTAAATAGACTTTTTGACTCTTAATCATATTTGAAGCACTCTAAGCCAACAGCATCCAAACCCATCTCTTAGCATTAAACTAAAGCACTTCAATATGTTGTTTAAAAATTACTCTAATAGGAGACTTAAGAGTTTTGAGAGTAAGTATTTTGCTCACTCACAATGAAAGTAATTTATGTTCAATACCATCTGACTAAGTTACAGACAGGAGAAATCCTTGCAGTAAATTCACTTTTCATCTCAGAACTGCATTCAGACCTATGTCTGAGGGTAACTGAACTTCTGTAACAGCTTAGAGCTACAAAGAACCTTTAGAGGTATGTCTGATTTTACAGCCTAATCTGAAAATACTCATTCTTTGCTTGTTAGTATAGAAGGACCCTCTTCTCTTCATACTAAAAAAAATAAGAATTGGGATTACTGAAATCCTAAGATACCATCTAACCCAGGCAGTGCATTTCATCAAAAATAACCCACAAAATTCTTCAGTAATATTTGCCCAGTCTGCCACAACTTAAAATTACTGCTGAATAAATGATGCACAATCTTGTTCTCTAGTCTGGCATTTCTCTCAGAATACTTCTGGTTTTTTAAAAAAAAAAAAAAATCAAAGCAGCTTGCAATATGTTGCACCATGTAATTTATTTTCAAGCTCCTACAAATTAAGACTTCAATTCTGAATCTCACATGTTGTGTACTCAAAGTTATCCTAAGTTGTTAGGGGGAAAATGTTGAATCGAACTCCACACACCTACAGAAAGAAATATTTTAAAGTTGGGCCAAAAAAAAAATTCACCACCACCAGCACAATTTCCATCTTTAGAAAAATGCTGCAGAACTGTCAAACTGTTGCCTAACGGCCGCTCGTTGGCTGCAAAAGCTAAATAGGATCAGCCTATCTGTTAAGATTGCTGCTATGACAACAACTCCAGCAACCAGCTATTTTACTGAGCCAGCTAAAAATAAATCTTTTAGCATTAAATGTATTGTAAACACATGACATAACAAGCATGGAAAAGCTGGTCATTTTAGGCTAAAAGGCAGAAAATTCGTATCTTAAAGAGTTTTTATTGCAATGGAAATTAAGAGAAATTGAAGAATGTATAAGAAATTTAGTGGTAAGCTGAAAGAGAAGTTCAATCTCCTCTTGAAAGGAAGCTATTTTATCCATATCCTCTATTTGTGCAGTGCAGCTCAAGATGGGTTTTCAAAAGTTGTAAAAAAACAAGGTTAAAAGGCAGAGTGCGGAAAGAAATCAATATCAAAACCACAGTGGCTATTCTTAACCAGATTAGATGTCTCCTTTTCATCTGGCTGGGCTTTTAAACAATTTGTTAAGTTAAAACAAAGCTGCCACTCTTCTACCCCACCCCAAATAATCAAATTACTTTGTTTCATAATACTCCCACCCCTGCTCGCATCTCTTGAGGCTACAGTCTAAGATGAAACAGAATTCTGCAAATGAGTAACGAGAATCACTCGGATCCATACGGTCACCAGCTTGTTTTAAAACAGGATTCAAGTTTTTTAAAAAGCAAGTTAGGTCTTGCTTAAGGTCTGGATACTTCAGGGAAGTCAATCAGGATTTCAGCTACAGAATCAACCTGTCACTTCTCCAAGATACAGAACATCCCTCCCTTATCCAAGACACAGTTTTCCCCTTCCTTCACACCCTCTCTACTATTATTCTGCTCCCTCTTCATTTTATTCTGCTCCCTCCCTGCATTATCCTCACCCTCAAGAACCCCACTCTCCATCTTTCACCTCATTCTCTCCCCCCACCATACACAATCCCTCATTTTATTTCCCCAGGCAGTCTTCCTTTAATCCATACTGAACCTCTTTCTGTTCACTTTATTTTTGCTCTGATATTCCAGCAAACCACACACAGAAAGCAGAAAAAGCCTTGAACGTTCTTCTTCTGGAAGATTACAATCATTTTTTTAAATGATAGGGAAGAATGGTCCTGCACAATATAAAAGGTGTATGCACATACAGAGTTACTGATGGTTCTGACAGCATCTCAGTTCCCTCTGCAGTGTTTCACCCTCTGCTGATCTCCTGCATTGCTGCCAGGGCTGGGAGAACTCACAGGCCAGACCCCAGCAATGGTTTTGTACCCTCTAGAGAGGAGGTTTAGCCCAGCTAAAGAGAGTGTGAACATCAGTGCATGCCACACACAGGGGACCTGGCTGTGATCACCTCTAAGCCATGAGCACTCCTCTAAAACTGTTCTCAATGCTGTGAGCAGCCATGACACAAAATGAGTTAAAAAAAGAAAGCAGCAGGCATCACTAGGTCAAAACCCAGAGTGCTGACACTCCAAATCTTCCCAAATTGTCAGAACAGCTTATTACAGGTTTACCATCCAACCATCAGAACAGCAGTGGAGAAAATGAACACAGCCACTGATGTTCTGCCCTTTTCAGTCCAACAGCTCCTGCTCTGCTGTCCCAGCTCAGGCTGCACCACAAGCAAGGAGCTCACACAGGGCAGGAGCATCAGTTCTAAAACCCACAGACCTGTTTCAGTTCATGTAATACTGGCTCCTCAAATCAACCAATGGCAATGGCAATAAACTATCCCTACCAAGCCAACAGTGCAGGGAAAGCAAGAGGCACACAGTGACCTGAGCTATCACAAATTCTCCTTCCACATTTGCAGCTATTTCAGAATCAGCTTTTTAGAAGTACAATTTTTATTTAACTGTATATCACAGGGAAACATCTCTTTAGAAGTTTTCCGCTGTGGTACTTAGAAGTCTTGCCTCTTATGCTCACACTAAATATATCAAAGCACTTTGAGAACAGAGAGATTTTTAGCTACAAGTTTATAAGCCAAAGACCTCCTACCTTTCACAGCCTGCAAAATAAATTCACCATAAAGGTGCAGGGGTAAAGATGATCAAGGTAACACTAACAAGATAGTGGGAGGCTTGGGAGGTTAAAAGATCATGAGGAAGGTGTTGCCACCTTGTATGTGTTCACAACTCAAAGAAGATTCTTAGCAGCCTTAAAGCAAACACCAGTTATGAATCCAATGTTTGATCAAGTACAAATTTGTAGCATTAGGAAAGTAAAAGCTTCCCAAACAAATCTACTTTATTTCCCCATCTTTTAATATAAGTATTTTGTGTAAAACAGATACAATGTTTAGACTCATCAGAAAGAAAGAAATAATTTAATTTTCTAACATGTTATAACCATTATTGGAAAATTTTGGTGGGTATGCTTTATTTTCCAGCCCAAACCTTCTCCAGAAACAACTTTATTCTCAGTCTGCACAGATTAAGTTGTTTGTTTGGCAGCTCTACCTAGAGAACACATGTGGGAAATTCTCCATGCCCAAGTTTGCCACCATAACCTGCTTTGTTCCCCAGGAGCAGTCCCTGTGCTCCAGAAGTGTTACCTCAGCTCTGCCAAACTATTCCTTACAAGGTTGTGCTTCAGAGGATTTGAAAAAAGGTGAAAGCAACACTTGTGCACAGCCTTAGGAATCTGTGACAGTTCCTGCAATAAAAACTCTGCTTTCTTGAATTGTTAATCCCTTACAGACACATGAACAAAAGTGAAGAGACTGATTCAAGGTTTGCAGTGTTCAATTATCTTAACAGCAGAACAGGGGAAAGAAAGAAAAAAAACCCAAACCAGAAAAGTCAGACACCTTAGACTAAAAATTTCTTGATTTGAAGTGCAAATGCCTTCACTGGGCCACAGATCAAGACACTAAAGCAAAATTTAAACATTTCCTCACATATTCAGTGTTCCAGGCCTTAATATTCACCTTTTAGGAACAGTCAATCCTCTCTGGGAATTTTTGCCTATTCTATTCCCCTTGCTATGTTTAGATCACAGCCTGGACACAGAGTTTTATTTTTATTCTTATTCATTCATCTTGCAACCAATTCTCTTCCAGATCTAAAGCAGCCACAGCAGCTCATGTTGAGTGATGAACAGTGTGCTTCCCTTGGCCTATTTTTTGAAAGGAAAAAAGGAGAGATAATCACAAAAAGCCAAGGAACCAACCACTGCTTCTCTCCTGGCTGAAGATGGAGACCCTATGGCTATTCCAGCAGTGATTTTCTTCTGCCTTGTGGGAGGGCAGAGCCAGTATTAAAAAGCATTTATTACTCTGGAGTACTCTGCACCTCAGGAGTAACAAAAATGGGTCAAATCTGCCTTAGAACAATTCTGTCACTCCTTAGTCTGTATTTACTCCCTGTGCTCCTGACACCAGTCTGTCACAAATCAGTACAGGGGCTGGGACATTGCAGAAATTTAAATAATTAAAACTTCAAAGCCATGTTGTTCTTAGAGTTGAAGAGACAAAAAGAGGGAATTGATTCTACATTTCTCCATGATATGGCATATAAATCACTCCTCCACATGCTGATAGGATGATTCAGTTACTGTGAGTCAGTGCACTGCTCTGACACATCAGCTTTAAATAATTAAAAAATCAACTTAAGTATTGTTCACTCACTTCCTGCAACCAAGTCTTAACTGTGATATTGTCCAATTAGAAATGTCAATTTTGGCTTTAAAAGAACCTGCCATTGATATTGCAAATTGTGTTTTCAGACCACTGAGGTCAGGGGAACCTGTAAAGGTTTTATTTGTACAAGCAGAACTGTGCAGTAGTTACAGAATTTTTGAGTTTGGTAAGTGTTCAGCAAAATCACAGATAACTTCATAAACTGGGTTATTCTAAATGTTTGTTTAGATAGCAGCAGAACCAAAAAAGAAGTAAAAAAAAAAGGCAGAGAGGACATGTCTACACAGCTCTCCCAGACTGAGCAGGACACTTGGCTCTGACCATCTGCTTGAAGTTTGAAGACAACAATATCATAATTTACAATTAAAGATGAAATGGCCTAAGCTGTTAAATAACATCACAGCTCTCAAATGGAGTGTAAATAAAAATATACCATAATAACCATGTGAGCAGCTTGCTGCTGATTCCAGTCCTACTTCTGTCTGTAACTGAAAAAACTGTGGAAGAGAAAAAGGAAAGCACTGAACATGCCAGAAAGCAACCTGAGGAAACTTTTTCCTTTTTATCTGATAGGGATCATATGCATGGACAATGCTCAAAAGAAATACAACACACATTTCTGAATTTACTCTGAAATGAAGACATGTTAAATGAGAACCACGTTGGAGCCAAAGTCTATCCAAGTTACAAAAACATGACTTTGGTTCAAGGGCTCTCAATCTGCAAGTCAATCTACAACTATATAACTCAGATGAAATTAATAATTATATCTGGGGGTAAAACAGAGAACTGAGTAGATATTTATTCTACATACTGAATTTTCTCCTGCTCTCCTTATTCTGGATGATGTGCTGCTTCAAGAGATGGACATTGAATCTCTCTGGGTTTTTTAACTTTTTCCATTTTTTGTTTTACACATATTCTGCAACAGGTTCAAGGTTGAAATGAAACTTGGGAGGAAAAGAAGAGTTGTTCAATTTAAAAGACAGCATGAGCTAGAAGAAAACATAGGAGGATTCTCTAAAAATGTAATTCTGCTTTTCCTGTACATAGTCACAATGGTAAAAAGTTGTATTTCAACAAGAACAAAGCAATTCTCTAGAACTCAAATGACTATGCTGAAATTGCTTCTTTGCTTCTCCTTTGATAGGTGCTCATCCCCTCCACCAGCATTTACAAACCTAAATGGTTCCTCAAGTACTCTATAAAAGATGCAGTTAAGAGCCTATTGTATTTTTAAACCATTTAAATAATGGACCTTATTCAAATTAAAACACATGTCCCTCTATAGTAAGATTATTTTAACAGTGGGAAGTCTATTTGCCTTGTGAAAACACATAAGCTTCTTAAGGTTCAAATGCAAGGCTCTTTCCCTGGATGTATACATTGCATGGCTCCATTCTGTGTGTTGATTTTTATCTATTTCCTGCAATGCACCACTGCAGCAGCAAATTCCACACGAGAACAAGGGGCTTGCCAAGACCGCAGCACTGTGTGCTCACAAAATCTATTCCTTCCCCTCAGCATTCCCCACGTCAGCAAATCGTGGAAATGTTTTTAAATCTCCTATTAGGTAACTTATTGATCTCTTCTGTGACTGGGGAAGCAATTCAAGGAATAAGCTAAAGAGCCAAACCTGCCTGATGCTATGCAGAGTCTTATTAAACCCTGCCCAGGCTGCAGAGATTCCAGTTTGCCCTCTGTAAAACCAAGAAATGGGATTCTTCCTGTGAAAACAGGAATGCTCTTGGGAAGTTTGCCACAGTACTTCCATGGAAATACTCTAGGTAGCAAAAAAGAAACTTCAGGATCAAAGGTCTAACAACTCCTACAGGCTCATTTGGAAAAGCACACATATTCCAGCTATCTTTTCTTTAACTGCTCTATCAGAGCCATAAAAATACAGGCACTTAATTAGTCCAGATCAAAGTCAAAGCAATTCTGCTGCTAGGAAAGATGGATGGGGTGATGCTACAGCACAGATTCTCCATGGGGTGACTTATTTGTGGGACAAATATGGCAAAAAAAAAGACAAACAGTAGAAAATGAGTAGCAGGAGGATGACAGAGGGCATCTAGTAGTGACTGATTGATCTTTAAGGTCCCTTCCAACTTCAGTCATTCTGTGATTTTAAAAACCCCAAGGCCACACTGAACAGGGCACATCCATTGCTGATTTGTCAAGACTAGTTTGAGTTCTTCTGTATGATATATATATATGAAATTAGAAATTCTGCTTGTCTAGTTTCACTTGTGATTTTAAGAAGTCTGAATATTTATGTCCAGGAATATTCCAAGCCAACCTGCATGTTACTGCTCAGGAACAGCCAAAGAATGAAAGCAAATTCTCAATGTGCTTGCATAGAATATGTTTTATATCCAGGAAGCTCAAGCTTACTGTTTCCTCACACCTCAGTACAAAAGAAATTAATAATTCATGTTACTAGAGCTAAATAAGAGGTCTTTCATTCACTTTTATGCAAACTTTTATGTAAATTTGCAAGCTTAAAGTTATGGAGATAAGACAGAGGTAGTCAGAATTGCAATTCACCCTTCAGAGGACAAGATTTAGACAGATGGATATTCTGAACTCTACAAACAGGCAGGTCAGCATTAAAAAAAAACATTATTAAAGCAGTATGAGCATAAAATATGTTCTGGAAGAGAAAAGGGGCTTAGATTTCTCACATTAAAATTGGTAAGATGAATGAAAGCATCTTCAGAAAAACAGCTGGGAATGAAGCATTCTCATGACAGGGATTCACTCCTTTATCCATTTAAAGAGTCTGCAAATTGCTGCAGCCCCACAATAATATAATAAACATTAATCACAGAGAATGGAGGAAGGTGGGCGATAGATTCTGAGCAAAGAGCTTCTGTCTTGTTCCACAGAGTGCACAGCCAACTGTGCTCTAACACTCTGTGATGTATTTAGAACATTAACTTGTTTTGCAAAATAAGTGCATTTTACCCTCCTCCCAAAGGAAGGAATTGGGAGGAAGGTGCTGCTGAAGTGTGAGTGCCTCTCAAGATCAGGGCACAGGGAATTCTGTGCTTCAGGAGGGCTTGGGGAAGGGGTGCTTCCCACACACAGAAATTTGGAATCACATCTATGGAACCAAGAAGCAACAAAAATGTCATCCAATATGCCCCACTGGTATCACTGTTAAAGACACCACTTGGTTATTCTGTACTTTAACAAGGTTTCAGTTATAGGCAGAGTGTAGGATGACAAGCTCACAGAAGCAGTTCTGGATTCTTTCCTCACTGCAGTTTGTTGACTACATCTGAAGAGATCTTCTGTGATTTTTTTTCCCCAGCAATATCCAAACACTCAACAACACTTTGTTTGTTTTCTTAATGTACCAATCATGACTATTAAGTAAAAATCCATATATTTCCTTCTCACAGCTGCCTGTAGGCCATTAATAGATTAGTTATGTATTAGTGACACTGCTTAGTTCAGGCAACCTAAACTGACAGATTTCTGAATTGAGATTTTTTTAAATGGAGCACACAGAAATTCATCATTATATTTTGCAGTTTCTTCTGTAAATTACTAAAAGGAGTGCTACTAAGAAAAAAGGTGGGGTTTTTTTTTAAGTGTTTTTTTAACAGTGCAAATGCAATTATCTGTGTCTTTCTGAGGTGTCATCCTCAGTGATTTTGACTCTAAAAAACTTACCATGATTCTGATCAGTCATGGTTTAATAAACATGAGGCAAACCTGTAAGTGAATCGAGTTGACATCCAGGCCCTAAATCTGTCCACTGATATTTGTGTGAAGGAAAAAAAAAAGAAAGAGGTCTAGAGCTTCACTGCAATGCAATTCTTCAAAAAGCAGCAAAAAGAAGCAGCAAAGAGATTCAAACTTTCAGCCTGACCCAGCTCACACAGCTGCCTACAAGGAGCAGGAGAACATTTGTGTGCAGGTCAGATGCCACTGACCCTCACAGCAACAGGAGAAACTCCTGCTCAGAGCAGCTTTGAGCTTGGTGAATTCATTAAAGAAAAAAAACTGCCCTTATTTCTTTGAGAATAAATATATAAACAAGGTTACAGAGATATTTTGTTGGTGGTGGTTTTGTTATTGTTGTTATGTTTTGGGTTTTTTAAATTTAATTTCCAAGCAGCTGCTCCATCATATTAAAAAGGCTCCACTGAAACTAACAGCCAAGCAGGAATTGGCCAGAGCTTTGTATATTTGACTAGTACTATATGAAAAATGTTCATATTCAGCTCAAAGTCAGAACAAGAAGATTATTTTCCACAAATTCACAGAGAACAAACTTGCACAACAATTCCAGTGTCACTGCTGTAGACTTGTAAACAATGATTCATGAGTATTTTGAAACAGACTCTCTATTTCATGTTTTACCTTCTAACATTTCTTCTGCTCATTCATAATTTGGATCAAATTGGAAAGATTTGGCTGAATTTCAGAGCATTTGAACACTTTTTATCAACTCAAGGTAGCTGCAAGACTGAAAGTTAACCCACCAGGAGACTCCAGTAGAGTGCTACATGTTGATGACATTCATCATCACCTACAGCAGAAGATATCAAGATTTGACAAGAACATTTTGTGCTGACCAGCCAAGCCCCACTCTTCACTCATTTCTGTACTTTGAGAGGAAGTGCTAAACCCTTAACTCACCACAGACATTCCCTCCAACCAAGTCTGATCCCTTCAGCTTAGCCCCATTCACATCCCACCAGCATTATTTCCACATCTTTCTTTTTAGTAGGCTGCTTGGTTTTATAATGCTGCCCATTGAAAGCAAAAATTAGTAGATTATAGTGTTGGCTTTCATTTATGGACATTGTGCTTGGTTTGTCATTTCATGTAAAAAGTGTTAGTTTCATTTAAAGCACGGCTATAAAAATTAGTTAAGACAAAACAAATGCAGACTGCAGCAGCCAGCTGGGCTCAGTGGCTAGGAAAGCTTATTAGGCAAAGCACATGCTTTTAGCTAGAACACACCTCTGCATTCCAAAAAGAAATCCCAGCAGGACAGCGAGCTTTCGCAACACCAGGATAAGAAAAGCAAGCAGAAAAACTCCCAGGCTGTTAATTACAGTCAAAGTCTATTTCATAATATCAACAACAGATCTTTCTCCCTATTTTCCTGTCTCTTTGAAGGATGGAATAAACAGAACCCAAGGCACCTCCACTTTTTGCCATTTGACTTGCCATGTTTTTACAGAGAAGTCTGTCACTGCTGTTCTGAAGGAAGGGGGTGGAAGGGCTGCAGAAGAAAGGGTCAAAATACAATTAAAAAGTGCAGGAACTAAACCAAACCTTCCTTCCTTGATGTAAAGCATGAAAACATAATGTGGGTGTCAGACAACCTGTCTGTGTAAACACCAGTTTCTTTCTAAATTGATTAGCTTGCATGAAATTCTGAAGCTTCTATTAAAACATGAAAGATGGAAATGGAAGATGATATTTCAGTTGGTGCTACCCAGTCCTGGTGAGATAAAAATCCATCTGCCTTTGTGCTACCAAATGCATCAAATCCTGTGTCTTCAGGAGTGTGTGAGAAGTACAAACAACCCCCCAAACAAACCAGAAAGCAGAACAATTCCTTAATGCTGTACCCCATAAAAGACTCATCTTGCCATGCTTGGTAGTCAGCTCCAAGCAGTTGTTAGTGATCTTTTAAATGGGACTCAGTTTTAAACACAAATAATTGAAAATCTGAACTCAACTTTAAAAAAAATTCTAGAACTATTCCAGCTCCTGAGACTGTTCTGCAGAACAGGAACCATCAAGAGAGAACACTTTAGACATGATGCCACCTCTTCATTCCACAGTGCATCTTTCTGACAGCACTTCAGAACCTGTAATGTGCACATTGCCTCACACTCTCACAAAATGCTCTTTAAACCAGAATACAAGAACTCAAGTTACAAGACAGCAAAGCAAAATGTTTAAAAGATGTCAAAGCATATCTTGAAACTACGTCCAAACCAAAAATGCTTATCAAGCTTAGTGACAAAGAGCTGATTTTAAAGAGAAACATGAATGGGTCACCTTCAGCAGGTTTAACTCCTGCCCTTACACAAAGCAGAAGTTTTCAAACACAACCCTCTCACCTTCCAGGTGCTCTACAAGCCCTCATGTCTGTGCCCTGTAAGCAAGAAAAAGTAAAATGCTACATAATACATAACATTTTCCACCTCTCTTTTTGTGGAAGGTATTAGGTTTCTGTTAAAAGATTTAATTTTGTCCACTGCCAGAGAGCTAGAACAGTACTTGGATGGAAAAGACAATCTGCCTGTCAAAGTTAATAAATTAATCCAGTTATTCTTTCATTAATTACACAGAAATTAAGGATGCAGAGAAGAGATTCTCTAAGAGAAGGGAGATTTTTCAGAAACTTCACAGGCAAGTTCAAGTGGTTTTCATGAGTCCTGAAAATCCATTCCTGGGCACTTCTTCCTCAGTAATGAAATAATTGAAATTAATGTGCCAAAAGACTTAATCAGAGCAGGATTTCCTGACATCCCATTTCTGATTATCAAGTGATGGCAGTGGTAAGGATGAGGGAAATGAGGGGACAGTGATACCTGCATGTTTAACCCAAAATCTGCATTAGAACCTCCAGTTCACCACTCCCATGGAGAAAAGACTGATCAGATCTATTAATATTCCACATGACCCTTTGAACAAGTGTTTGCACAGCAAATCCATCACTGCAGTTCTGCTAGAGACAAAAAGCAACAAGGAGAAAAAATCCACATAGTGGACATGTCAGGAATAGAGAGGGAAAATAGAACTCCACTCACTGTGACAACTTCTAAGATCAAAACTATTCAGCCCACTCAGTTCCCTTTTCTTTCATTGGCTCTTGGGAAATTCTGCATTTTGGAAATAATTAATCTTCCTTCTCAAATGAAAATACAGTTGATGTACATATATACACATACCTGTAATGTGTTTAAAAGTGTAACCATTCTACTGAGAAGAAAGCAAACAGAATTTGAATCTTAATTTCCTGCAAAGATGGTTTCAGAACACAATTTATATACTCTTAACATACAGCAAATACCAAGTACCAGGAACACACTGCAATTTCAATTAAAAATAATACCTTAACACAAGAATTGTCTGTATAATGGGAAAACACTTTTTTTTTGTAGAGGCTTTGATCTATTTACATCTATTTATATTATGGCCATGGATATTCAGTAGCTCACATTGCTTCCTTGGACAGCAGCAGATTCTGTAAGAGCTGAGAGACCTTCAAGAAGAGAAAAATGCAGAAGGAGAAACCATAAGCCATGACTGGAACACATGCACCTGACAAATGAAGAGCACGTGGCATTTCAGGAATAACAGTGCCTGCAAGAGATGCTTGGGAGAAGAGAAGTCTGTTTGTGCATTCCAGGTGATTGCCAGCAGCTCCTCATGCACGTGGCACTGATTCATTCAGACACCACACTCACAGCTACAGTTCTGTCACATTTGTCAAGCACAAGAAGACATAACTTAGATCCTACCTGACAATAGCAAATACTGAGCCCACAGCACATCCATTAACACCAATAATTAAGATAAGTAGTGTTTCATTTAGCAAAAGGGCATCTGCACAGCAAAGCTGCAGATAGCTTCAAAAAAAGAATTACTCAGATATAATTTAGAGCTTATTTTATCAGAAGGGTGTGAGGGTACTTGGCACACATGCACTTTTGTGCAAAGCAGAACACAGAAAACTTCAGTTGTATGAATGTAATAATCATGTGATTTAAGTAACTTCTCTGGAAAGAAAAAAACTCATGTACTAAAGACTTCCAGCTAGAAAAAAAGACACTAATGAAAATTGGAACACACATTGGTTAAACAAATTGCTTTTTAACTCATTTTGCAAACTAAATTCATCTTTTAATCATAGAATAAGACAACAAACACCAACAGCCAAACATATCCAAAGAAATTACAAAAAAGGATAAAAGGAAAAAACATCATGCATATGGTCTGTGACAAAACACAGCAGACCTTGAAGGCTCTTTAATTGATTGTTAAATTAGTGAACCTGAGGCTCAAAAAGGCAGAGAAAGAACAGATTCTGTGCTATACTGGATACCACACACCTTGAAGCATCTCCTGTTACCATTCTCCACTTTTCCTGCCCAAGGTTAAGCAAATTACCAGTGACTCTATGTGTGTGGGTTTTTAAAATATATATACACACACCAAAAATCCCTAATTAAACTTCAGGAAAAAAAAAATCCACCACAATGATTCCATGCATTGAAATGAAGGATTAAAACCTCAAAATTCAAACTGAGATTTTCAAAAGTTAACATCTGGAAATGCATTTATATAGGGGGAAAAACATCTCCAAACCCTGAGCTCCACCCAAGGACAACATCACAAAAAAGAAATAAGTAAGTGCTCTTACAGGATTCTAAATACCAAAACACATTTTCTTGTCATACATTCTGGTCTCTCATGATAGGAGATGAAGTTTAATAGGAGCTTGTCGTGAGACACTGGGATTGAAAGAAATTTTATAACCACTTACAATAATTACTTGCATTTTTGATAAAACAATAGATGAAGTCACAGTATTATTAACTCTGATATAACAGAGCAGTGACTGTTCAGTGACCAGAACTCACTCACTGAATGCTGACTGATTGGAACAACCTGAGGAACATTTTTCTTCTTTTATGATTAATGCCATGGAGAAGGGGAAAACTTCACAACAAGCAGCTACTACACCAGCCTTTGCATAAATTTTTTGACTTTTTAAAATTAATTACCTACACAATATCTACATATAAAACACCAAATCAACGTGACTGCCTGACAGATGAGACAAAAAGGTTTAATGAACCACAGGCTTAAGGAAGAACCAACCACACACTTCAAACACACAGACTGCTGGAAAAACTAATAAAATTAATGCTTCGTTTGTTGAATGTACATTAATTACAATTACAGTTTTATTGCTCTGTATTTGTTCAAATATACCCCAGTGTTCCTTTACACAAATCTGTGCTTCAGAAAAATCAATGGAGTAATTAGAAACACTGCAGAGAATTATTGTATTGAGTAACATTTCCATGATTTCTCCTAAGAAATGATTAACAGACATTAGATACCATGAGCAGTGCTTTTGAGGGACTTAAGGCTATACTCATTTGGTTTTCCAATTGAAGAAAAGAGTTCTCATTTCCAACTGGCTTTCCATCACCCAATAGGTTACTGCAAGACTCTCCAAGAATAAGGAGTTTTGGTAAAAATCAAGAAATCTTAAATGCTACTACAGCAGCAAGTGAAAGGGTGTTGGGGTTTCAGACTGATAGAAAAAGTTCCCTTTGTTTTAAATTTGAATTTCAATATATGCATTTAAAAAAAAAAAAAAAAAGGACAGAAAAGCAAGAAAGTCCATCCACAACTCTGAGCTGAGTCCACACTGTAATTTCTGCTGACTTTACAACGTCCTTCAGGGAAATCAAACTTGGCCAACAGTTTCTGTGCCAAGGCCTCATGTTAACAATGGTGTACAGAACACACTGCTGGGATGGGCAGAATCAGCAGTGCCACCTAACACCACCCTGACAGAACCAGCCTCAAATCCCATTTCTTCTTTCAGCCTGGAGGGACCATTACACCTGAACACAACTCTGGGCAGTTATTAGTGAATTCCCTGCCACATCCTCACTGCTCACTGTTCAGGGGTTTCCCAAACCACCAGCATATTAAAAATACTCTTCCCTCATCATGTCCCCATCCCAAACAAAGAGGCTTTGCCTCCAACTCTTCCACCTTTCCTCACTTTGTATGAGATGCTGCACAGGCTTCCATCTCTCATTTTCCATTTACTTACTTCCCATACAGAAACAGAAAGCTTTTTTGTTGTGTTTGAAGGTAATTATTTCTATCAGCAGAGACTGAATTACAGAAAGTCCAATCAAGGGCTCTGTGGGTCCTGCCTTCCCTTCTCAATTTCAGTTCTCTCCCCCAGTGAACATGGATGGGCTGCTGGAATCCTCAGCTTCCCCTAAAGCAGGGAATCCATCTGATGCAATCTCACCAGTTACCACATTGCATTCCAACAGGGAAACATCATCACAAGGTAGGACTCCACACTCTGCCCCAAAGCTGTACATGACTGAGGTCTGAAATCAATCAGCTCAAGCAAATAGATCAACTTAACACTTCTTGTCTCCCAACTGAGCAACTGGATTTGGGAGGAAGGAACAGCTGGACTTGAAGATCTCAGCAGCAGTCTCACTGGGAAAGAGGGAAGCAATGTATTTATCATTCACTTCCCTTCTTCCCCACAGCACACAAACCTTCACAGTTTTCAGAAACTTTTAATTATTTATTGCCCTGATCATACTAACAAATCTTCTTTGGCAGATGAGACACATTTTTGAACATTCTTCCATGGATCTAGCCTGTCCCAGCTTCCAAAACTCAGACTTACCAACACTTAAGGAAAACATTAGCTGATAAACAGCAGCTCATCAAAGCTCCAAATCCCTCACCAAAGATAACACAGCAGCAGACATTTGTGTGTGCTTGGCATTGCTAAAAAGAAGAAGAAGGAAAAAAAAGACATTGTATTTGCTATTAAAAATAACCACAGTGCAATCTGAATGTTGGTAAGAACAGAGAACTCATCTGTCAATTTTGTTCTAAACAAATTCCTGTTCCTGCACTCACAGAAACGGTACCAGGAATAAATTCAACATCTTTAATGCACAGATTGAGCCTCAATCCCTCATTTGGATGTGGCAGTGGAAGCCAGCAACAGAACAGGGAACTGAGCCTTTCTCCCAAGAGCTGTACAGGCCACACCAGCAACAGGAACAGTCTGGGCTCTCAAAGCCCCTGTTCATGGAAAAATGAAAGGCTGATACATACACAAACCACAACACTGGGATAAGGGGAAACATGGCAATGAGGGAGAAAGTGAATTATAAAGTATTTTATCTGAACAAAAGCCAGAACTTCCTTGGCATACTGCACTTGAAAAACCAGTTAAGAGCTTGAAGCAAAACCAAGGGATTCTTCAGGAGAGTATTACAATTGCAAATCACCAGTAATCTCACATAGATTAGAGCAAAAATATTCCATGAGAGCCAGTACAGATTTCCAGTCCTGATCTCCTGCTTTGTCTCCATAGTTATAAACATGGGTGGTGTTTTGGGGACAAATACATGGCCTTTATGATTTACAGCAGGATTAAAAAAGCATTTGAGAGCACTGAGGCCTCAGGCTTTCTTAGAGTACCTTAAATTGCTGAAAAGCTCTCCCTGCCAAGCAAAGAGGTCATTTGCTCAGGTCTAAAAGAAACCTTCCCTAGATTTTCAGGGCAGTGTTTTCTGTGATCTGGAAGTGCAAAGAATTGAGGCACAAGGAATAAAAAGCAGGGGAGCACTGCATGACACAATGTGGGTAAAATAAACTCTCCACCACTGCATTTTTACCGGGATTTTGTCCTATGGGAACACATTCATAATAATGTAACTTCCATGGTACCTCCTCTTAAAATACAAGAGAGGATAAAATTGTTGGTGACACAATGCCAAGCCACTCAATATGATGAGATTTATGCTGGAAATACACTGGGAAAAGTCTCTTTCTGTGTGACTGAACAGTCAGTAAATCTCACCTCCCTGGTAATCAGACACCACCATGCCCAAAATGTAATGGATACCTTGTGAAAAAAACCTACATAACTTGCATTTTTCTACAGCATGTATGTTAGAGCAAATGTTAAGTTGTTATGGGGGACTCAGATCCTGTAACAAAAACCCACTTCAGGGCTCTACATCTCAGATATAACTAAACCAAACATCATCTTTAGGCCAGTGCCAAGATATGATGACATCCAGAGTTCACAAAGGTTCTCCTGCTTTTGAAAGATCCTAAGGATACAGAGGGCAGAGGCTACAGTTCTACAGAATTGAACCAACCTAGCCACAGCTCTTAAAGAAAACACAGAATTTCCACAGCACCCAACTGTGGCAGAGAACACAACTGAAATAGCAAAGGAGACACTGTTAATTTCCTTTTAAAATTCCCCTCATCCTACTTTAAAAGCTTTTCCTTCCTTTTTATCTTGAACACAAACCAGAACTTCCCTACATGAAAACCCAGAAAAATTAGCCACAATCAGAAGTTCATCCACATCTTGACTAGTGTTACACAGGAATGTGTTTCAGTGTATAATAGCTTTTCCTCCCTGAAGTCAGAACAGCCATAAAAAGGGGGGAGGGGAGGTTGATTGCACGAGTTCTGCAGCATCTGGCTATGCAATAAGACTCTTGAAATAATTTTCTCTAGTGTAGCATATAGCCAACAAATCTGGCAAGAAGCAACTTTCAGCATGTGTTGCTGTGACAGCAATGAATTATCACCCCAGTCTGCAGCAAGATTAACACTTACAACCTTGGCATGAGGAACAGTCTGCTCAGACTCTGTGTCAGGAGTGGAGCTCCATGAAAGGCTTGAAAGGGTGGGCTCACGTTAGGAATTAGGAGCACAGAAATGTAGACATTTGTCTAAACAGTAAACAAACAGATAATTTCTAGGGGAAAAGGCAGTGTACAGGCAGAGAAGAAGGAACATGAAGGAAAACTCATGGTGTGGAAGAAAAAAAATAATGAAGAAAAAAGTAGCCATTGAAAACAAGGTACTGTCTGTTGTAGAGGATGTGCTCCAAAGAACAGATAGAGAAAAAATGGGAATCAATGCACCAGATTCCTCCTGCTTAACACACAATCCTCAAGCATCCAGTCAAATCAAGTTGATATGAAGTGGCTCTGAAGGTTTGGTGTGATCACCAAGTCCAACTCAGGACAAAACAAAGTTTGTCAGATCTGTGCTCAGCAGCAGAACTCACCATTACTTGTGAGTTAAGGGCAGGCTCAAAACCAGCTTGGGTTTCTCTGGAAGGTCAGAGAGGAAATTACATCAAAACCCATCTCTGCTGAGAAGCAGACTCCTGGTCATCCATTCCACAGAGAAGAAACATGGAACCAAAGCTCCTTACCACAAGTTCTTAAACCAAAAACTGCAGAAGTAGTGAAGGACACAAAGCAGAAGAAAATGTGGTGGAATCTCCTTCCTGCCTGATCACTCACCATACTTAGACCTTCCTTTGCTCTATAGAATTGGCAGGACTATAAAGCATGACTTCTGCTCTTTCATCTGGTTTGCTAAATTTTTTTCAATAAACAGTTTGGAGATTCCACCAATCACCAATTTCAATTTTAATGGAACTTTACTTTGCTTCCATGAACCAGAAGAAAAGTGTATTAATGCTGTTCAGAGTTGGTTTCACATATTATATGTTCTACTTTCAAGACCTTAACTTGAAGGAAATACTTTAAGAAGTTAAGCAGTGTGAGTTGAAACATATGAATTGGTGAGGTTAAGGGATTCAGCACTGAGGAAGAGCAGGACAAAAGGATTTCATGTCTTGAAAGAAAACTAATTCATTATTAGTAGTAGTTGGATAGAAAATTATTTAAAGTGACAGGAATAATCTTGCAGGCATCACACTCAGCAAGGGTTTACATAGAACAGAGCTTTCTGCATGACAAAAGGAAATTGTTACCATTTTCTGGAAAAGCTTTATTTCAGATACCTGCAAGTAGATATAACACACCTGCAAAAGAGAGAATTAAGAGAACAGTATGTGTTGAGAATTCTGTAAGGAAGCTATTGCAAGTCATTTACTACCTTGCTAGGAAATTACCTCCAATTCCCTGTGATTTGAAGCTTCTCTAAGTAAAAAGGTAGCAAAAATATTGTGTAGCAAAGAGGAGCACACACTGAGCAAAACAGTTCCTGCAATTGAAGGTCACTTTGAAAAAATCTACTTTGTAAAGAAATCAGGGAAATGCATCTAAAGCCTTTAAATTATTTCTCACCATAATTTCTTCCCACTGCTTCATTACTTCAAGCTGGTTTGTCCTTCAGGATAGATTCAGCCTTAAATCACTTGCCTTGCTAATACAAGACTGAATGATCACTCCCAAACCTGTGTCATGCCCCAAGAGATCACAAAAACACCATCATTCTCTCTTCAAGAGCACAGATAAATACTATTTTAGGCTGGAATATGGTAACTACCACTTTCTGTGGTCCATTCTCCTTGCAGTTCACTCCTCCACCACAATCATCAGGGCATGGGAGCTACAAGGCAGCACATCCTTCCCCATTCCCACTCAAATCCAACAGTTCTAGAGACTGACAGGGAGACTTGATTCAACTTCCAATAAATCCTTTGTACATACTATCAAGTTGGGTTCATTATCTTATTTAAATCGGACACTTGAAATATCTGCCCACAATAATCTTGTGTGCCTCAGCTTGGGGGGTTTTCAGCTGCAGTTCTGCATGGTGGGTCATACCAACTACCTGTGCAGCAAATGGCACCACAATAAAATCCAGACTTGGCAGCTATTTTGGGCTGCTGGATTAGAAGTGTGAGCTGCATTAATGGGTCAATAAGAACAAAGCCTTCTGGATCAAGAGAGTGAAGGAACACTGGGTAGGTTGGTGTATCTCAGCTCCTCTACAAAACAAGTATCTGTTGAGCAGCCAGCATGGAATTGTATTCTTCAAAGAGTTTCACACATTTACTGTCCTCATCTCCACAAAATGGCAATATTCAAACATGTGGGTTTTGTGGGGTACATCTTGTGCAGATGGGGTTATTCTACACTAACATTGTTCTGGAATACAAGAAAAGCCACAAGAACACAATGCAGTAACACCAACAACTGATTTCAATGGTATTCTAAAAAAATTTTTTTTTTCAGTAAAAACTATAAAGTCAACCAGGCAAATGAAGGGATTAAAACTTCTGCTTTTATTTTTGAGCATATCTGAAGTTGTCATTTCAGACAACAGAATGAAGGGTTTGGGGTTTTGGTTCATCTTAATGAAAAAACATAAAACAAAAAAATCAGCATTCACAAGGTTTTTCTAGTCTGAGTATCTTATGGATAACAGCATTTTTCAGTAGTCAGGAAAAAAACCAGGACAACACATCAGGAACCACCACACTTAATCAAATTGAAAAAATCTGTCTCAATACTGAGCATCTGCACATGCTACAGAATTGAACATTTCACAGATACAGCACAGAAGCATAAACTAGGAAAAAGGAGAGGCTAACACATTGAAAATGTTTAATAGCTGAATAATGTATTGTGAATGTACACCAATAAAAGGCCTGACAGATGCCCCAGCCCAGGCCATGCTGCACCAGCACAGGAGTTACCAGTCCCAGCTCTTGCCCAGGGATCCTGGTGGGGTTGCAGAGGCTGCACCTCTCCACGACCCCGGGCAGCACGTTTGGCTTTCACTGAGCGCTGCTGTCTCCATCTGGCACAGCGGCCCCCAGGGCTGCAGCCAGCTGGCACCGCTCACAACAGCCTTGGGGCTGCTCTGCACTGCACGAGGGAGGAGGCCAGAGGAAAACCAGCACCATAAAGAGATAATTTACAGTCCCATTATCCCATCATCCTCAACTACATGCAGCAGGAGCATGATCTAGGCACATGCTCCATGACCACATGCTTTAAAGCAACAAAAAAAAGTTCCATCAGCTTACTAGAGTTTGATTGTAAAAGACAGAAGTTTTGACTTAGAGACGGGCCTATTTAACAGGGACACAAGTGGCTTATAACTTGATTACTTGGAAAACCACTATTCATTTCATTAAATTAAACATAATATGAAAAGTGGATTTGCTGTAATAGCTGATCACACATTACAGGCATTCTACACTCCCTGATTCATTTATTTTTCACAAGGAAACTGGGGTAACTTATTTGCATACAGGAGTAAGCTCCAACAATTGCAGACATAAGGCAAGTTTCATGTATCAGGCTCAGCACTCACCAGTGCATCACTGTGAGAACAGCAGCTACAAGCACATCACTGCAGCACTGACAGGGGTTCCTTCACAGAACCTTTTGGATGAAGTCAGTATTAGAAATTCTTTACAGAATACTCACACATGGTCTGCCACTGGCACAGCCCAGAGCACAGCAGCAGTTACTGTTCAAGCTGCTCATGCAGCCTCCCAGTGTCACTGCTCAGGTTGGTGAAATATCAGTAAGAGAAGGAAAAAAAATAATTTTCATCTTTATCTGTTCTTTCTGGTTCATGGCACAACCACACAAACATGACACAGCAATGGTACAACAGCAGGAATGTGCAGCCCAGAGCTGGTAATTCCACTATCAAAGAAAAACTTGTTCACCCACAGCTGAAGAGATGGATTTCATGTTCCACACTCACCAGTCTCCATGATAATGCACAGAAAAGTTTGAATTTCACATCTCTTGCTTTTCTCTGATAAACCAAATATTGCCTACCTTGACCTCAGTTTCTCACCCAAGCCATTTATCAATTCCATCATGTACTTGTGTCTCACTGGAACCCATATCTATAACTAGGTTCCAAATTTAAATTCAAGATTTTAAAACATGCCAGATTTGCTAACTCACCTTCTGCTTAACATCCTTTTCACCACTGCATGAAAGAACTTGTCTGCCAGTTTCAATGTACAGGGACAACATGCTTTCAGAGTTAACTGCTTGCTTTATAAAAAATTGCTGTAATAAAGCAATTCTTCAGGTTACTGCAAAATTGGAGTTCTGTTTTTCTACAGTCAGATTTTTGCAGCACACAGCCTGAGATGGACAAAGAAAACAGCTAGTCCCCAAAACCTCTCAATAAGGACATAATTATTAAAGAGATGCAGAAAAGAAATTTAATTTATTGGAGTAACTCTGGAACTTGCATAGCAAGAAAAGTCCCAAGTAGCAGAACTACTATGTGACAAGGAAATACATCACAAAGGGCAGCATGATAAAATTATGCTGAACACAGTATAAGATAAATTTCCTTAGGGAACAGCCTCATCATGACAGAGTCTTGTTCTTCTTTATGCACAGAACTGCAGGAACTCTTGAAACTATTTTCACAGCATTTCTCATCCTGTTCTCCACATCGAGATCATCCCGCAGCCAAAAACACAAAATGTAGTCATGAGTGACCAAAGAACTGAGTGTTCATGGTGCAGATAAACACAGTCAATAATAAGCTCTCAGGAGGGGATGCTTGCTGAGAGCAGGGCAGAAGTCAGCAATGCACAGAAGCCAATGTGAATGGGAGTTTCACCCTGGTCACCAGTTGCCAACAGGACAGAGATCCATTTAAGAGCAAAACTGGGCAGTAATAGGAAAATAATGAAGCACAGCAAAGAAAAACATCAAACCTTAAGACAAGTTTTGCATTTGTCTCTGGAGGCCAGAGGGTCACAAAAGCTCACCTAGCACAAATGAGGTACTGAAATCAGGCAGCTATCTCAGCTGTCTGCACTCACTGAGCTGTCATACATCTGCTCTGCAATAAATCTCACCTTTATTGACCACAAGTACATTGTACACAAGGTCCCTTAGAATCCCACTTGCGATGCAACAACAAGGCTGATTGCAGAGGACAGAAGGCACAAACTGTAATTAGACAAACTTTGTGAAATAACATCAGGTTGTACAAAGACACAAGGAGGGAAAGATACTTTTTAAGTAGAAGTTGGCAAGGGGGAGGTAGGCAAAAATAAAGCTTATAAACTGCTGCTTTCTCTCCTTGTGCTGATAAACACTGAAGTAATTCATGTCTGTACTTGATGCAAAAACAAAAGCCCTTTAAAAACAGAAGCAAAACATACATATAAAAGCCCTGGCAGTCAATTCAGTGAGATGAATCCAAAGCCAAACCCTGTTTCAAAGAGGCTACTTGGATGCATGAACTTGTGAGTGACAAGCGAGGCAAATGGAACTCTGTGCCACATGTTTGATACTCCAGTGCCCATCACTGAACAACACTCAAACAGTGCAGTCTCTTATGTGTTTAAGAAAAATAAAGGGACTAATAATTAAATGATTTTTGAATACACTACCTTTTCAACTACTGATTAATACATGGATGAAAACTTGATTTAATATACCAGGGAAGAACTGAAACACAGAGCTCCAGATGAAGGCACTAATGACAAAGAAAGAGAAGATTTTCCAACAATCTTTTGAATGAAATGTAGATTTAAAATCTCTACATCTTAATTCTCACTCACTGAATGTATGAATAGTTATATTTTCACATCTTACATGGACGTGTAGAAGAGCTCAGCTGTGTGTTCAAACCAGCCATGGCAAAACCAGCATGGTACAAGGACAAGACCATTTAAGCTCAAATCCCAGTTCTGTCTTCAGACTTACTACTAAGCAGTGTCAGCTAGTGAGCTGCCTCTCACCACTACTTTAAATATGAGGATATTTAATAGATTTGTCATGTTTAATGTCAGAATTCGTGGTAGGATATGAAAACTTGCACCAGCCTCTAAAAAGACACTATATTTTAAATAGTGTTAAAACAACTCTTGTTACCAATATTCACTTTTTCTTTCGAGTTTCACCTTGTCTAACACCCAATTTTTTTCTTCAATGACAAATTTAGTGCACTGTAGATTTTACAGATATATTTCCCACCAGGGATATGCTGACATCACCAGTGATACTATGTAAGAGGTAGACAAGAAGAACCACGTTAATTTCAAGCTCCATTAAACACAGGAAAGGAAGAATAAGAGGAGGGGGAAAAGTTCTCTTTAGTAACTTTGAAAGTAGCAGAGACAAAAAAAATTATGGATTTTACATCAGTGTTACATATCACTGAAAGGTTTTAAGAAAATAAAACCAAACCTTAAGGAACATTCTACTCAAGTAGAGAAATGGAAAACCTAAAGTAGAGTATTTGCTGGATTCCACACACACAAAAGAATGTGACAGGACAGACTGCTTGCTGCTAATCAGTTATCAACTGATAAAGTGAATCTCAGGTTACTTTGAGTCAACTGGTGTCTGGTAACAGTTCACTTTACAGATCCTCAAATGGGTGTTGAGACAGATAAAATGATTCTTTCTCTTAAATGAGAGAGATCAGCACCATCAGCTGCTCCAGCACTAAAGCAAACCACAGATGGTTCTTGAGCTGCTGTGCCAGTTGCATTATGAGGTCCCACTCCCCAACAGAATGCACGTTCATTTTGCAGGGAGTAACTCTGTACAACATTGATTCTATTAGCAGCTAATGCAGCAAAGTTCTTAGCTTGAATTAAGCCGAGTGTACATAAAGGACTGCCAAATCAATATGTAAGAGAATACAACTACCAAGACAGAGCTTTCATCCAGTCAGAACACATCTATCAGCTTCTAGAACCGTTTCTGCTAAGGAAAGGTTCCCAATTCAGGCCTCTCAGATAACATATGGCTCTCCCTACGCTCCAACACTGCTTGCTGACAGCACAGTCCAGGATAACAGAATAAACTGTAATGTGGTTAGAGCATTTCACTCACTTGCTCCATTGTCCATAGGTTAACAAGAGACTGGAGTCAGTGGCTCTAGGCAGCTCTTTCTGTCCGAGTCTAGCAAGGTTCTAACAGTGGCTCTTTGCATGGTGGGGAAAAAAATTCTTTTTTAATAATGTTTTGAACAGGCCAGTGAAATGCAGATGGGTCACCTTCAGAGTGCCTTTCTCCTGATGCCACTATTCCTGATGTGTAATAAGAGGACATATGTGTCTCCTCACCTTTGGATGCTGCTGCAGGCTGCAGACACATTACAAATACTTGGAGAACCATAGGGATATAAGTAAAAAGAAACCCAAATCTGCCTTTTAAAGTAGCTGTCAGTCAAGTGAAATGGAAAGGTGTGGTTGTTTAAAAAAAAAAATCGCTATACTTACCAGGAAAAAAAGTCAAAAAGAAAACATAGTTTCTTCCTAAGAACTTGTAGTTCATAAGAATCCAGAGATCTGCACATGAACAGGAAGAACTATGGGTGCTTGGTTTAATATGGGAAACACAAGGTTTTAAACTTGTTAATCTTTCTCTGGTTTAAAACAAATCAGCCACAACTGGGAATCAAACAATTGCAAGAGCATTTGTTAGGAAGAAGGATCCCCAGAGTCCATCCCAAAGGAAAACACTTTTTTTTTTTTGCTCAACTCAAGGAGCAGTAATTCAGGAGAAGGGGAGTCAGCAATTGACGAGAAAACTTCCACTCCCAGTCAGTAACATTTTCCTCTACATTTGTTACACCAGTTACTGAAACAGAAAATCCTCAAATGAAAGGAGGAGAGTACAAGGTTAGCAAGCAATTTGCAGCTCTGGTTTCACCTTAACGCTACAGATTAAGGCTTGAAACAAAAATGAGGCTATCACCTAACCTTTGTTTGGGGTTTAAAGCTTTGATGGCTTAAACTAAAGCTCAACACATAGTCCAGCAAATCAAACAAAGCCATTCCACCCTGCTCACCTTCATACTACTCACTGTCATTTCAGTTTAAAAGCTTTCAGCATTAAGCAAATAAAATCGTTGACTGCAGACAAAATTAAAGAGATGCTACAACTACTCTGACAAGCAGCTTGGCTACGAGCAAACCTTTGACTGCTGATAAGACTACAGAAAAAAGAAATGAGGCTTCTTGTCCAACATATCCCTATATTCTCCTTCATCAGTTTGTGTGGATCTACTTGCTCTACAGTAAGGAAAAACTGCATTCACTGTTTCTCCCATCCATGTGAAAAAACAGAGAAGTCCTGATGGTTCAGATCTCACAACTTAAGAATTGCTGTTCACCACCTTCAAGTTCACTGTGCAAGACTAATTCCTAACCTTTGCCCCAGAAACCAACAAGTGACTTTAAAAAACCACGCTACAGAATACAAAATAAGGATTAACACCACTAGGAAGAGGAAGGTCTCCTATTATGTTCTTCAGCACCAGAGACAAACTCAGTGGAGCATTCTCAATCTGGCATGTTTCACATACACAAGGCTCTGCTGGGTATGGAGCTAAAATGTCACATCTGGGTATCTCTCACACAAAAGGTTGTGTCTTTACACTGAGAGGAAAGAGAACATTACCTTCAGCAGGGCTAAGGACCTTTTTAATCCTTAGAAGTTAAGAACTAAGGAAGATTGCTCAGGTATGAAACTGGAGACCTCCTGAACAATGAAGTTTGCAGTTGACTTTGACTCTTCTCATGGGCTTTCAGGGACAAGGCAGTTCCCACAGCACATGGCAAAGAAGAACATCCTTCCTGAGTCAATGAGACAGCTCACTTAGGCAGCCAAAGCAGAGAATGCAGCTGAAAAAGAGACATGCTTCTTGAATCCTGGACTCCTCTTTCAAATGCTCCACAGGATTTGTAATCCAGAAGTTTGGTGCACAGGCTAAAAACGTTAAAGAAAAACAAGCTAAGATTTTCTCATTAATTTAAGCAATCCAAACACTGAGCCCTGAGAAGGTGGCACATCCTGGTGAGGCTCCTGGTCTGTTACAGGACAAAGCAAATCACCTAAGCAACATCTCCCTGTTCCTGGGCAGGTACATGGGGCAAGGCCCTTGGAGAGCAAACGTGCCCCAACAGGCACAAGATGAGAAGTTCCACCAGCACCTTACCCTGAAGACTGCAAGGTCACTTCAGCAAGAACATGACACACTGATTTAGACTGTGAACCACAATACTTGCTATTGAAAACATGACATGGCAGTTATCTGCTAGGTTATTTTAAGCTTTTTCTACTTTGAAAGTTAGGAAATGAACCAAAGTCATTTCAGGTTTAAGTCTAAGAATTGATTATCTGTCAAAATATTACAAGGAACCAAAGAAAGTCACAAGTTCATGGGGAGAATGATACCTGACAAAAGTCATCACCTATAAAAGCAAATGTTTCTTCATATCTGAAAGGATCAATTGGTCTGTAGGACCCATGTAAAGAGAGAATAATGGGAAAAACAAGATAAGCTCTCAAACAGGCAGAAATACACCAGAATGCAGCTGCTGTCAGGGAGAGTGCACAGCCCCTGACAGGCAATTATTCTTTGATCTATTGGCTGAAGCACTGAACAAACATTCTGAGATTCCACACAGAACCCTGTGCATATCACGACTGTGGTCACAATGACCAGTTTACTTTTATCATCAGGAGCCTTTTCAGGGTAGTGATGATATTAAGAACCATTCAGGATGAGACAGTTTTCCTCCAAGGCATATAGTCTAGGAAGAGGGAATTTAATCATAAATTCAGTTGCCCTTCCAGCAATGAAACCATTACTTACCAACTCCTGGGCACAGATGCATCTACATGTGTAATTGCTCACTGATGGGGACAAAAGCTACATTCAGCACTGCAAAACAGATTTTTCTCATCTATAATTCTAAAGGAGTAAGACAAGTGTTTCAAGTGTGACCCTACAGAAAAAATGGAAGAAGCTGACATGAAGGTATGGCACAAGCCTTTTCAGCATCCTCTATGCTCTGTAATTCCTGAATGGGGAGTAGTGCTGACAAATTTAAGGACCTTTTCTAGAGTGTTACTTAATTAAGTGTGAGGTAATTTTCACATCAAAATATTCAAGGTGAAGTCCATGACTGACAGAAACATGAGCTTTGCCATCAGGTTATTAAACAGATTTTAACTATGGCAAATTAAAAATCAAGAGTTACAAGTCAGTCTCCCAACAATGAAGCAGTCCACCCTAATTTTGTGTCCCTTTATACACAACTTGAGCCTTAAAACCTACCTCCAACTTTTAATCACAATAACTGCAATTTCAAGAGTCAGTCTTTGGATTTCTCCCTCTCCCTCTTCTCCTGTTCCACTCTCCAGTGTGACAGTTTTGTCTTTGCTTGGGCTTTACCACCAGCAGCACAATTACACCACAGCAAGCCCTGTGCCTAGAACAGCTTGTACAAGTGCTGCACTTGAGTTTGGCCAAGATGCAGTGAGATGAGGCAAGTCGCAGCCTCACTCCTCCGTGTGGATACAACAATGCACCGTGATGACAGCTCGAATCCTGGCATAGCCAACGCTTTGGGAGCGCAAATCTTCACCAGAATCCCAGTGCCTACAAAGACACATACATCATTACCTCTTGGTTCTGACTGAGGATTGAAATACACGTTCAGGTGACAGCTTTCCCACTATAAACCAGGCTTTAGAGCCATTCTGCTCAAAGCACTGGCTGTAAAGCAAACTGAACGGCGAGCTGGAGCTCGTAAAAGCTTATTCACAGAAAAGGTGCGTATTAAAGCGAACAGCACAGCACTAAAATGGTCTGCCAAGGCAGAGCGCAGTGAGGTACAGCAGGAGAACGGACCCTTTCTGCCCCCTGCAGTTCCCACTGCTCCCTGGATTTTTAAGACAGGCTTAGGAAGGATTGTAGTTACCATTCCAGAACCAGAACCATTTACATCTGGCTCTCACCAACAGCCAAGGCATTTTTTGAATCTACCTTCATCATCACCAGTGCCTTCCATAAAGATAAATTATATTTATGGAATGCTTTCTGTGATAAATATATAATGTGACTGTCCTTGATCATGCAATAAAAAGAGTATCACTTGCTAGTAAACCTTTAATTTAGCCTCATCATTTTGATGATTAGGATTAAGAAGAATCTTCACCAATAAATAGGTGCTCTTAAGCAGTCGCAGCTTGCTCCTGGAATATCTATACATAATATATGTATATATATGTATACAAAGGATTGTTTTCCAGTTACATGGACTATCTAGGTAATTTTATTTCTGGTTATTAGACTGTAAATCTGCCAAACAGAAAAGTCATTTTTCTAATTTTACATTTAAAACTGTAAGGCATATATATGAACAGGGAATTTCAGCGAATTAAAATTCCATGGAAGAAGGTCTCATGTGCATATACATAAAGGGTGAATAAAGTACCGGAACTGTCATTTACAGACTTTCTTCAATCTTTATGAACATAGAAAGGGAATTGAATCCAAATTTAGCTACCCAAATTGTTCCCCTATATTGATCATATACACCCACATATTTCAGGTGGGCTGGATTGAGAAACCCAACTGTTTTCATACTGGCAACCTGCTTTAAAAAAAAAGCGGGGTAAAAGCATTTTTAGCATATATTAGGAAAACTGGTGTTTTTCCTGGGCTGACAGATAATTTTGAAACAATCCTGTTCTGCTTTATGAGCCTGGCTATGCAAAGAGGAAGTGAGAACAGATTGATTACAATGGAATATTCTGTATTTCCAGCTGTTTTCTCCAGCAATGGTGAACACATCCCTGTATTAGATTTCGGAAGGAAAAGCTGTTGCAGCACACAAGAGGTATGCAGGTTACACAGGATGCTCCATATTTAGAAAAAAGGTAATTTTGCTAAGGAAATTTTATTTTCATTCTTCCACAGAGCACTTGCTTTATATTTGTCTGAGACATCTTCATACCTCACATGTCATGTTTTTCTTCCATAGCACATATTCAATTTTTTTCTCCATTTCAGCTGAAAGTACCAT
Source organism: Catharus ustulatus (assembly GCF_009819885.2). Classification (NCBI taxonomy): domain Eukaryota; kingdom Metazoa; phylum Chordata; class Aves; order Passeriformes; family Turdidae; genus Catharus; species Catharus ustulatus. The sequence continues at coordinate 13,783,067 of NC_046236.1, read as the reverse complement.
CTACTATATCACAATTTGTATTTTAACATGCTATAGGCTAAATAAACCCAGATTTTGACTAATATACTAGACCTGTATACAATATATATATAATGACCAATATAATATTGACCTGTAGGGAATTGTAAGATATTTCAAACAAGTCAGGCCATACTTTGCAGGGCTAACAAGTAATTAAATCCACTTAAAACGCATTTCTTCTCAGATACCATTTTTTCCTCTTTAGGTAAAAAAATTGGGAAATTGGATTATCCTGTGAACGTGAACTGAACACAGAAAAATGGTTCAGCACCTCACCCCTTCCAGTCCATCCTTCATGCTCTACTTCTATTACAAATAATAAGCTGAGCAGCTTAATGCAAAGCACAGGGATCAGAAAGTTTTCAATGGGTTGTTCCAACAAAAACACAATCCGTGCTGTCCCAAACCCCAAGTTTTGCTCCGTGTAGCTGCTGCCTTCCCCTCCTCAGTCACCAATGCGACGACTGACAGAAATTTGCCAAGTCACTTTGAAGTAAAAACTAGTTGATTCTAGGGAAAAACAGTAATTAGTTGCACAGTGCAGACAGAAGCCCTCCAGAAACATGCATGTGTACAAGGATGTTGTTATAGGAGATAGGTGGGGGAAAGCACTCTTCCTGCTTTTTGCCTGCTTTACAGGGATTTTTCCCAGGCGCCAACAGCTCCCAAAGCAAACCTCTCCTGCCCTTCCCTGTAGTCTGGCTGAGCCAGTTCCTTCCCCCCCGCCCCACCAGAGCAGGAATCCCCTTTTCGAAGTGGATTATCAGCACGAGCAGCTCTTTTTTTTTTCTTTTCTTTTTTTTAAGCAAAAAGACACAGACAACCGAGCAGCCGCAGCCCCCGGCGCCGGGACCCGCTCCCAGCCATTGTGCTCCGCGCAGCCCCCCGGGCTCGGGCGCGGCCCCGCGGGGCTCCACAAAGCTCCGCCACAGGCCGGACGTGCCCGGTGCCCCGGGCCTCCCCTCCCCCCGGTATTCCGGGAAACCTCCGGGAGGAGGAGGAGGAGGAGAAGGAGGAAGCGGCGGCGCTGCGGAACAGCCCCGCTGCGGAAAAGCCGCCGGGGCAGGTGGCAGGGAAGGGAGGCCCCGGCGGGGCTGGTTCCCTCCTCCATCCCGGTGCCCCCCCTCGCCATCCCGGAGGCACCGAGCGCTTCCTCCTCTCTTCCCCCAGGACCGCGTGCGGGAGCTCGGGCCCACCTGCCCCGTGGGGAGGGAAGGAGGGAGGGCTGGAGGGGGACCGGACCCGTCCCCTCCCCGAGGCGGCGGCGGGTGGGTCGGGGAGGGAGGGAAGGAGGGAGGGAAGGGAAGAGAAGGGGGGTGGATGCGAGCCGCCCCCGGTACCTTGCGCTTCCTGGTCTCGGCCGAGCCGCTCCACACGAAGCACTGGTAAATCGCCCGCAGGTTCTGCTTCCAGTTCTCCACCTTGAAGCCGGTCACATGGCAGCACCCGGCCGCCGGCGGACTCATGTCAGACCCCCCCACATCAATCCGCCCGCACACGGGCCGGGCCGGCGGGCAGCGAGCCGGCCCCTTCCCCCGCCCCGCAGCACCGACACGGGCCGGGGCCCCCCCGCCCTCAGGGGCTCCGGCCCCTCACGCCGCCGCCGCCGGGGAGCCGCTGGCACATAGAGCCGGGGCTCCGCCACGGCCCCCCGGCTCCGAACAAAGCGCGGCGGGCGGGCAGCGCGCACTCCCTCCCGCCCTTCTCCCGCACACACAAAGATGGGGCGCTCTGAGGCGAGGAGAAGGAGGAGGCGGCGGCTGTAGCGGCCGCTGCCGCCCCCGGAGTGGCCGCCGCTCCCTTCTACCTCATAGAGGCCGCTGTGGAAGCGGCGGGCGGAGGGGAAGGGAGGGGATGGGGGCGCTGGCGGCGGCGACCCCGGCCGCGGTGCGAGCGGGCGTGTGTGGGGAAGGGGGCGAGTCCCCGCCCGCCGCCGCTCCGGCTTCCCCCGCCGGCGCCCGCACGGCTCTTGTCCCTTTAAACCGCCCCCCCGCCTCCTTCGCCGGCTCCTTCCTCCTCCGCCTCGCCCGCGCCCCCCCCGCCCGCCGCGAGCAATGGTCCGAGCCGCTCACTCAACCCAGCCCGCCCGGCCCGGAGTGGGATAGACCAACGGGGAAGGTGCGGGAGGAGCGCCCCCTCTGCCCCGCCGCCCGCGAGGGAGGGAGCGGCGGGGGGAATGAGCGCAGCGATTGGTGCTCCTACCTGTCAATCTACCCATCTCTAGTGTCTCATTGGTTCCTTTCCCTTTCTTCTCTCCCCCTCCACCCTTCCTACCTAAGCATTTCCCCCGCTGGAAGGAGGCGGGACATCCCGACGATTGACAGATTATGTGACCAATTGAGATAAGAGGCGGGGTCTATGTGGTGGGAGCGGGAGTATGATTGGTTGCGATGGACGTCAGTCACGTTGTAAGCGGAAAGCGGATTGGCGGTGGCCGCGAGGGGGCGGTCCCTCCCAGAGCAGCCTGCGCTGCTGTCACATCCGCTGGTGCCGCTCTCGCTGTTCCCTCAGTGGTTTCCTGAGGGAAGAGGGATCTCCTGAGGGGAGAGCGATCGCCGGGCTCCCGGGAGAAGCTCCGCGCCTCGCTCCCACGGGCTCCCAGGACCATATATGGTCCCTCCATACCGCCAGCCTGCATCCTGGTGTTTCCATAAGGAAGAAACAAAAGCGGTGTATAAGCAGGACTGGTGTTATTTCAGCTTTTTCCTATACAAGGAAATGGGAAGACAGTGAAAAATGTTGGAATCTGTGCGTAGTTTTCAGCTTGTATGTCACACACACTATAGGGTTACATAATGGAGTGAGGCTGGAGGGAAAGGATGGGAATTAGGCTGTGGTTTCTGAAGAGAGACCGGAGGCTGTGCAGAAGCTCCTTAAACAAGCACTGCAAACACTGTGCAACAAGGAAATAAATGGTGAAGTGCCACCGCATTATCTCACCAATCCCTTTTTTCAGTGCGTGCTAATCACATTCCTCGGGAGCTGTAACCTTGAAATCCTCACCTTGCAGATTTTCATGTAGTGTCCAGTCCTGACCTGCTGCTGCAGCTTGCAAGGAATAAACACAAAAATCTGTGACAATCACCTGAGGGCTTCCCATTTCCTCCAGAGGTGCTGCTGTGTTAAAAAAGAAAGCAAGGTAGGTAGCAGGAAACTTAGTTTATGATTAGTATATAGCTAGGAGGTTTGGTGACAAAGCAGGGCTGAGAAAAGCGCTGGGTTTGTGCCCCCAGGCTGAGGCAGCAGCAGGACATGCTGTCCTTCTGTGGGACACCTGTAATTGCTGCTGCTCCTGCCTCACACTGCTATTAGCCTCTCCCAGAAATCCCTCTTCCATCCCCACACCGGGGATTACACTCCAGTGATAAACCTGGAGTTGCCCCACAGGTGGAAAAAAAAAAAAAATTATGCCAAGAGCCAGGAGAGGGCCCGATTATCCTGCTGTGTACACAAAGTGCACTGGATGTTTCAGAAGATTATGAGTGGAATGTGGAGGGAGGCTGTACCCTCTCTTTGACCCTATGTAATCATTAGACCTATTAAGTCATCAAAGTGCAGCCTACACCTCCTTGGAAAGGGAACAGGAGTTGGTGCTTCACATCCTTCCCGTGTTAACCCAGCTTCCAGGAGAATTAACCAGTTTTCAAAAGCAGGAGTCAGGGAGATCCAGCCCCTCCCTTGTGAAAACCACCTAAACATCCCTCAGAAAAGAGGGAAGTTAAGGATTGCCAGCTCAAGGTGTATAGAAGGGAACAGGATGGGAGATTAGTGTCCTAACATCATGTAATAATTATTCTCTAAATATTTCCAATTAAACAAAGCCCCTGATATTGCTACAGTTTAAATACAAGCAGAAAGTTATTCTTATTCTGCAGCAACCTACTGTTACTAATCTGGGGCTTTTCTCCATGGCTACCACATCAAAACAGGAGATAAAGATAAAAGAGAGAATTTCTGCCAATGAAATTTAAGTCCATCTCGCTGAAAAAACAGGATACCAAAGAGACAATACATATGTTCAGTGTCCTGCAGACTGAATTTTTCACGGAGATTTCTTTGCCACTCTGTCTTGCAGAGTCCCTGTATTTACTCCCTGTAGGGTGTGGTGTCTCATGCAAAAATAACACAAACTGTGAATTTAAATGCAATTGTTTTTAGAAACACATTTTTTAGTGGTTCTCTCTCAAAGAAAGAGCCTTTGGAAAAAATACTGATCTCTCTCTCTCTGGCCACTTCCAGAACAATTAACAGAGTTAACTACTCCTGTCCTGGAGGTTTCTGACCTGGCTGAGGATGTGAGGAACATCCTCTGAGCCACAAAGAGCCCACATGGAGAACACCCATCCTGGACCACACCTTGGAGTGTGTGGTAAGTTGGAACCAGAGTTAAAATCCACTGTAGAAAACAGTGGCTTTTGAGATTTTTTGAGGCCAGCTCCTGATTTGGGGGGCATGAGGCAAAATTCTACATGTGCCATTAAACCCCTTGCTTTCTGTCCTGTGAAGACACCAGAATCTTTCCTACTAAATAGAAAAACTTCCAACTCTACAAACACTTCTTGATTGTTGCAACCCACACACTAAAGGTGAGACAACAGCACAGAGTAGCAGCCAAAACAAAACAGGAGTGGAAAATAGTGACAACATTTTGTCAGGCAGTAATTGTTCAAACCAAGGCCTGCTTGCTGCACACACACACGTGAGTTTACAAGTTTGCTGTAGTTTAATTTACTCTTGGGCATAGCTTGGGAATGTTTCTAGAATAAAACCTTTTGGTGCAGCAGATAGCTTGGGAAAGGATTTGCCTCTGGGGGAAGGAAACAGTTTCAATCCCTCCTGTGTCTCTTGGAAGAATTTTTAATTTTAAAGCATTGATGATTATGCTAATTAGTGCTTACCCTCAAATGCCAGTGGAATATAAATGTTGATAGTAGCTAAAACACACTGCAAATGTGCAGCAGAGTCTTCCTCCAGAGAGTCATCTGCATTCCATGATAGCTCAGCTGGGGAGAAGCAGCATTCCTGACATGGAAAAGCAAAGCTACTGCCTCTTCTATCCATGTCATCCCAAGGTGGCACTTCTGGGCTCCTCTGCATAGCCATGAATCAACTGGTGCCTCATCACCTCTAATGCTGTGCCATGATAAGTGCTAAAATGTCCAATTTAGTTCTCAGGTACAGGAACCTTTCCCTTTGATCAGGTGTGTGAGCAGCATCAAGGATTTGGGTAGGATTGCTCCCATAACTCTGGATTGCAAGTGGAGCTGGCCTGAGTTTGGATCTGCAAGAGGCTGAAGCCCCTGGATCCACAAGTGGATTTGAAGGGGGATGTTCAGGAGCTTTGCTCCTGCAAGCACAAGGGCTCTCCATGCTGATAACCAATACAGAATCTGTGAAGATTCCTCAGCACCTCTCCTGCATTTTTTCAGGCACTCTACAAAATACAAGTTCTACATTCTAAAAGGAAAGAACTTACAGAACAACACCACTTACCAAAACACACAGAGAAAAATATTTTAAAGCCTAAAAAGAACACTTTTACCTCTTAAAAATTACCCTATTTTTAATCTTCAGGAATATTTTTCCCCCTGAGCTCAAGCCTTTTGTCATTCAAGCATTGTAAACTTCCATGCAAGTAGTACTTCCATTGCTTAATCCAAAGGCTTCAAAGCAGATGAGGTTGCATGTCTGGCTGCAGGGCTTAAAGCTCTGGAGATACCACATTGTGTGATTCTGCCTGAAGCTGATTGCTTCTGAATCCCTACAAAATTCAGCTGAGTTACCTCACACACCTGAAGGTCTGTAGGGAAACATTGGTTATTTATCTTGGGGTACTGACCTTGCTAGAAAACCAAATGGGTTGGAAATTCCCAGCTACACCAGCTTCTCTAAAAAAGCCTTGTTTTCATCCCAATCCATTGGTGATGGCACCTGGTAGGTGCCAGAGCAGAGATTTCTATGTGGCTCAGTCTTAGCATAGGACACAGAGCTGTTTTTGGAATCCACAACGTTCCATGAATAAAGGATTGGTTCAGCTGAGCAGATCCTGCCAGAAAGATGATTGTCAGCCCAAGGACTGCACAGATAGATGGATTTCAGTGGATCAAGCTGACTTTGAACTTGGTAATTTAACTTTTGGAATCATGGCCTCCTGTACAGCAAATTTAAAGGTACTGACACTAAAATTCCTCATCTTCGAGATCTTTTGCAGACCTCTTCAAAGCAGTGCACAAGACTCCAAGGATTCATGGATTGAAAATAGTCCTAGAAAAACACAATGCCTGTGCTTGTTTTTCTGGAGATCACTCGTTAGATTTCCCGTCAGCACTGTCAGAGGGGGAAATCTTGGCCCCAGCTGAACTCAACAGGAATTTTGCCACTGACTTGAATGGAGCTAAAATGTCACTCTTGCTATTTGTCAAGCCAATTACATCCAAACAATACTTTAACATCTGGCTTCAAATGAACACACAGTGCAGTTCACTCCCTCAGTGTCTGCAGACAGCACAGGACATTGGCTATCTCCATAAAAAATGAAACATTTGTTCTTGGCAAGCTGCTTGTAGTGAAGAGAGGATCCATCCAGTGACATCCAGGAACCAAGTCCTTGTTCCTTAGCCTATAGTTATTGGCAATAGCATCAATAGATTTTCTGCCACTTTCTGGGAAGAATGTCAAAAGCACCCATCTACTGTTGCAAGTCATTCTGTTGCAAAAACTTTGTTTAGAACAGCAGGTCTGGCCTCGTCTGTGGTTTCTCACAGATGAGGGGGGTTTTCACCCAGTTCATCTTCTGTTTCCCAAGGCACTGTTAGGTCAGGGAACAGCATTTCCATCTAAACTCTTCTCTGACTATGGTGGTCAAAAGTAAGGCTGAAGGACAACTGATTGCAGGAGAACACATGGTGTGAGCTCATTCCCCTTTCTAAAAACCCACCTGAGACAAGGCAATATTGATTTATTGCAAAATATAAATGTTAGGTCAACCTCAAGTGGGGCACACCTTTTCCTGGTGGGAAAAAAACAAGCCCTGTATATAGAATTATTTGATCATTGGTGATTAAAAAATCCATTTGAATGGGAAAAATCACAGGATCATAGATTGGTTTTGATAGGAAGAGATATTGAAGATTATCCAGTTCCAGCCCCATGCTGTGGGCAGGGACACTTTCCACTAGACCAGGTTTCTTCAAGCCCTGTCCAACATGGCCTTGAACACTTCCAGAGATGGGGCACTCATAACTTCTCTGGGCATCCCCAACTTCTCTGAGTCATTGGAGGAACAGAGATGTACAAAAAGAGGAGGCTTTTATGCACCAGGTAGACAGGGATTTGTTCCCAGCTCTAGCACTGCTCACCTGTGCAAAACCAGCTTCCCTTGGTCTCCTTCCACCCCCTGGGATGCAAAACCAAACTCAGTCACCAGCATCTGATGAGCCTTAATTCCCAGCACTTAAATAATTAGCTTCTCAAATGTACGAAAACAACTCTCATTTTCTGGATTAATGAAGGGAGCTGGGTTCCACTGAGCACAGCTATTATGGGCTGCTAATGCAGTGTTTGATTCCTTGGCTGCCACTGAGCACGGAGCGATCCGGGCCCCTGGGAGAGCAGGAGCACAGGGAGAGCAACGCTGCAGGTTCAGGTGGAAGCCAGCAGGGGAAACCCTGGCAGTGCTGTGTGGGTTTTTTCAGAGGGAGGGATGGGTTTATTTCTGTGTCTGCTGCTGCTGATGCCACATAACCTAGAAGAAGGCTGAAGCTCAGGGAGATCCTGAGGGTTTGCTTTAATCACAGGCCAGGTAAAGGCAGTTTCTGAGGCAGGGTAACAAAAATGTGACACAAACAGAAACCTAAAATCAGCCTCTTCCCAGTTTCTGTAGCCAGAGCAGTAGAGAATGCAAGGAGAAGGCTCCAGTGGAACTGGAATGTTCTTGTTCTCTGTGTTCATTTGGCTGAGGAGCTGGTAGGAAACTGGTTGCAAAAAGTCAATCTTGCCTCTTTTTGGCAGGTAGAGGCATCTAAACTCTTCAAAACAAACTTCTGTTCTTTCTTTGGGATCTTGGCACAGGTCTGGCAAGTTTGTTTTTCCCAAATGGAAGGAGAAGGGACTGAGGAAATGTCAGCCTGCAAAGGCTGCCTTGCTCTGCCCTGGGAGGTTTCAATTGAGGCCACATTACATGGACAGATCAACACTGCTGGGACTGTTCCCTTCCTCTCTGCTTTGCTGCTTCCCTGTCTTGTCCATGGAATAGGGAGGAGAGAAGAATTACAAAATCAGGGAATCTGAGATATAACTGCAGCCACTCAACAGAGTCATGAAGCTTCTCAGAGAACTGAAGATGAAAAGGCCTGGAGTGTTGATTTCCTCAAATTCTTCACCCATCAAAGAGCCCTTCAGTACATGTCATTCTCCCCCACCCATTAGTACATCCAAATTAGTGGTCTTGCAGCCCTGGATGAGGATTTGGGGCCAAATACTTCTCACACTGAAGTTCTCCAACAATATGCCCTTGAGCACATGACATCTGTCACATCTGCAAACCAAACTAAACCAAAACTTCTGTAAGAAAAGTCTGAAATTGCAATGGAAGTCCTGGGTTAATCAAGAACCTTGGTGAAGATGTAGCAGGAGTTGAAATGTTAACATGGAAATTCATGCAGCAAAGTTTCTGTTTCATTCAGTGCCAGGCACCAGGGACACCAGGGACACCAGGCACACCAGGGACACCAGGGACCTGCAGGTGCTCAAGAACTTCAGCACCTTCCCAAATCAGGAGCACTTCCCTAGTGGTGGTCATTCAAAATTAAGCACCTTTGAAAATGCATGGATGCTGCTTCTCATGTCAGGGCTTGTTGGGCCACTGACTTCAGAGGAGTAATTTAGCTGAAGCAATCAGGAAATAATTATTACAGTGGAGAGTTAAAAGACAGTAATTAAACTGTATAAATAAATAACTGAAGTGACTAAAAAAGTCCATCCAAAGCCTACTTTTGGAGCAGTATTTAATGTAAATGAATCACTTAGTGGACAATACAACAATCATCTGTTCAGCTTCTATTCATTATCAAAAACAATACAGAAGGATTGGCAGGGAACAGCCGTGTGCCAGAGGGAGCCCTTTAGGAAATACCACAGAATCTGGACTGGCTTTTGTCTGTTCTTCTATTGTGTTCTGACAATGCTTTGCTAATGAATGTCCAACGTCATTTCAGTTGTCTTTTTCTTTTTTTTTCCCCCAAAACCAGATCAGTGGTAATCTTGGCCTTCCAGGGTTGCTTGTTCCTGTTGAGAAGACTTCCACACATTATGTATCAGTTTAGCCAAGTCCAAGAGGATGTGTTGTCTCAGGCCCTCTGGGAAATCCCACTGTAGGTGATGAGACAAAACCCTTTGATTTCGGCAAAAATCCATCAAGTTTTAAAGAAATCATCATGTATATGAAATATGCAGCACTTCAGTGAGTTGTACACTCAGTAAATTTGTCTTTTGTTACTCTATTTGAAAGGACAATAACCTCATTCTGAGAAATAAGCTGCTTTTCCACAGGGAGTTTTTACACTGATCATTCCCAGCATTATCAGGGGAGTTATCTGCAGGAAGCTGCAGGCTGAAGGGAATCCCCATCAGGAATCTGGGGAGCTAAACCTAGCAGGCAGACACCTATGCTACAACAAACAAAGCTAAGACAATACCAAGCACTAAAATGCTGTCATTATCCCTCAGAATTGATGATCCACTGACATTCCCATCTCTTGGAAGTTACTGGTTTGGAGCAGCTCCAAGTTCACAGCTGAGGGTGCAGCAGGTACCCACAGGGGTTCCCTTTTCTGACCTGGCTCCTTGGCTCATTTCTGCATTGCTGCTGCAACTTCCAGCTCCTGTTGGATTCTGTGGAGCCCTGCAGTGCAAAATCACTGTGACAGTCTGAGTTAAGAAAAAAAGGCAACAGTGATACACTTAAGAGAATAAACAGGCTTTTCTGCTGAGAAAATGCACGTGGAGTAGCAGCCAGGTTTGTTCAAGGCTGTCTCTGAGGTTGTTTTATTTTGTATTAAAGAAAATCTGAGGCTCTGCAGCAAATTTCTGCAGCCAGAGATGATTTCTGTCAAACCCAGTGACAGAGGAGGATGTGGGTTTCTAGTTAATGCTATCTAGAATTTGAGATAGAAATGCACACTTCATAAAATCTTGCTCTGAGCTCAGTCTTCCAAATAAAACTGAGATGGCATCAAACCCTCCAGGGCCTTATGTCTGCAAAATCCCCACCAAGTTCGCTGCAAGCCTGGTGAGCAATTTGGGATTTCACTCACAGCATGAACTCAGAATCTCACTAAAGGTGGGACTGGAGGCTTGACAGCCCCTGTGGGGGTTATTTCTGATATCACTGTTTCCAGCTTCTCCCTGTCCTTCAGCTGGAGATCCCTGGGGCTGCAGGATGGGTGGAATATCCTCTCCTCTCCGTGTCAGAATAGCAATGGGACCTGAAATCATGGCTGGGTTGGATGAATACCCTGGGCTGTGTGTGGGGATGCACAGCCCAGCTGCCACCTCGGGGCAGGACTGAGACCTCTGACAGCGAGCTGGGGCAGCAACAGCCAAAATCTCCTCCAAATCCATCCTCCAGGAACTGCTGCAGCTCTTTGGGAGGCACCACTGCTGTTACAGCTGCCTCCAGACACGTCAGTTCTTGTGAGGCCCAGCTGCCAGGTAGAGTGCTGGAAATGGGTGGTTGTAGCATCCTAAAACTGAAATCCTGAGTGCTGCCCTTCCACTAAAAAAAAATCTGTCACTGGGCTTGGGCAGGGAGGGAAAACTGCTGAACTTCTGATAAACAGTAGCTCATTTTGCAAGATCATTGCCACCGTTTGCACTAATTGACATTTTTTAATAATCTGTTAAAAGACAGAGTTTCTCAAGTATCCTTTTGGTAGGAAAAGAAAAGCTGATTATGTTAATGCCCAGTATATTAAAGGCACCATCCCAATTTTGGGAGAAAGAAAAACCAGAATAATTGCCCTCCTTTGTTTGATAAACTTCCTCAAAAATATATATTTTTAAAAAATTTATTCAGTAAAGTTCTGTTCCTCCATGCTCTGGTAAAGAATTCTTTTTGTTAGTCCCTCGAGTGGATGCTTAAGTCAGGTCTCGCTGTAATTACACACCTCGCACGGTGCGGGAGACTTAATTAAGAGAGTCACTGTAGGTGTGTTGTACACGGATACAGCCCAGTGCTGCTGGAGAAGGCACCAGCACCCAGCAGTGGGCATGTTGGGGAAGAAAATTCAAGTTTGCAGAGGATTTTGAGATCCTCCTGCAAATAAAAAAAAAAAAAAAAAAAAAAAAAAGGCAGCGTGGACACACCCAACAGCCTCTGTTCAAAGCCCCTCAACTCCACCATCAGGGAGTCTGTGGTTTTAAAAATCTCTCTGTACTCACCAGGAGACGCTCTGCCACACGGCAAGATTTCAGATTCTCTCCTCCCCTCCTCCCAAAAGTGTGACTCACCAGTTTCAAATGGTGACATTTCATTCCCAAACTATTCCGGGAGCAGCTGGCTCCGCAGCACATGGGGATGTGGGGAGAAGGGAGGAGGGAAGGGAGAGCCAGCATGCACACTGAAAATCACTCCTTCTCTCCCCCACACAGGTATGTCGCTTTTAAATCTCAGAACCACGTAATTTGGGACACGCTGGCAAATTCCATAGGAAGAAAACAATAAAACAAGCACGTTTCAGGGGGAAAACAATGAAAAAAAAGTTCTGCACGTGCCAGTGATGCAATTCCCTGGCAGCCAGGAGGGACTGGGAGAGGGGTTCGCTCTCCGGATGGAATAGATGTGAGGAAATGCCCTGTCCTCACTTTTCACCCTCCATATGAGTCTGAATCCCGTAGTTCTGGGCGAATTTCTGTGTGATGCAGGGTCAGGGTTTAGCCAGCATCAGTATTTAATAATGATGAACAAATGCATGTGCAGGACGCTGACAACGGGAAGGACAGAGAGATCCGTGTCAGCTCCCGGCCCCGAGAGGAGTTTTGTGCCGCTGCAGTCCGGCAGGGTGTCCCTGCTGTGGGGACATCGCTGCCATGAACACAACAATCCTGCATGTTCCAACACACACGTGCAGGCACAGAAAACCAGGATACTCTGAGCTGGGAGGGACCCACGAGGATCACCGAGCCAAACTCATGAATGAATGGCCCACACGGGGATCGAACTCGCCACTTTGGTGTTGGTGACAGGAGCGACAGCTTGGACTGTGGGGTCAGAACAGCCCCAAACCCAGCTCAAATCCCAGCCCCAATCCCAGCCCCAATCCCAATCTCAGCCCCAGCTCCAATCTCAGCCCCAATCCCAGCCTCAGCCCCAATCTCAACCCCAATCCCAGCCTCAGCCCCAAACCCAGCCCAAATCCCAGCCCCAGCCCAAATCCCAGCCGAAATCCCAGCCCCAGCCCCAATTTCAGCCCCAATCCCAGCCCCAATCCCAGCCCCAATCCCAGTCCCAATCCCAGCTCCAGTCCCAGCCCCAGCCCCAATCCCAGCCCCAATTCCAGCCCCAGCCTCAGCCCCAAACCCAGCTCAAATCCCAGCCCCAATTCCAGCCCCAATCCCAATCCCAGTCCCAGCCCCAATCCCAGCCCCAATCCCAATCCCAGCCCCAATCCCAATCCCAGCCTCAGCCTCAATCCCAGTCCCAGCCCCAATCCCAATCCCAGCCCCAGCCCCGTTCAGGGATGCTCCCCAAGCCGCACGGGCAGGAGCTGTGCCGGTGGAAGCCGCCGGGCGCTGGCACAGCCGCCTGTCCCCGAGGCACTGGGGACACCAGGCACCGAGGCACTGGGGACACCGGGCTGTGGGACCATCCCCAGGGAGGCGACAGCCGCAGGGAGCCGTGGCGGGGGCCCAGCCCCTGGTTCTCCCGTGTGTGCCGGATTGGAGTGCCGGGAACAGGCTGTCACAGCCCAGCCCAGCCCCGTGCATGTCTGCACAGGAAATGTTTGATTACAGCTTCATTCATCTCCTCTGCTGCCGCTGGAAAAGGGGACGCTCTTCCTGTGGCTGTCTCTGCCCGCCAGCAGCTTGGGACCTGGCGCTGGCCAGATCCAAGCCTAATTCCTATTTTTTTTTCCTTGGAGGAGCCCCACTGAAAGCAGTGCTCATGCAAGAAGAGGAGGATGGCTCACTGTTCGATCCAGGCATGCAGCAGCAATGACCTTGGCTAGGTACCGATCTCCTGAATACAAAGATGGATATAAAAGCAGCAATCCCCTTTTTAAAAAACACCCAGTCTTCTGCTAAGGTAGGGAAAGGCAGTGGTTTGTTAAATAAATGCATCTGTCAGGGCTGGATTTCTTTCCCAGCTTCCCTAAATGCCCTTCACCAGCAGAGAGGGGGAGGGGACCTGCTCTTTGAAGCCTTTTCCTTATGGGAATAGAAAACACGGAAAGAATTCAATTCTCTGCCACAGCCCAGCAGCACTGATCCACACTTCAAACCCCAAAGCCCGGGAGCCCGGCGGGCCGGTGGGTGCTTGGAGCCTGCAGTACCACAGATTAGCCCTGTTCGATATCCAGCATCATTAAGTGTCCCCCGTGGTGTTAAAGCACAGAAAAAAGGGGCAGGAATGGAGACTGGGGAAGAAAAATTAGGAAATTCTGTGCAGGAAGAACTGCGGTTATCCAAATCTTTGATCAAAGCACCATCTAGTGAAGAACAGGCTCCTTGCAGCTGGCAGCGCTCTGGGCAGCTGCACCAACATTTGCCTTTCACCACAGGTTTGCTACTAAAAAACCCCAAATATCACCCACAAATGCACAGCCCGTGCTGGACCTGAACGAACAGGAACATGCCACAGAAATTGCTGCCTCTCCTTAAGTGTGAGTGGAAACGCGTTCTTCTCCTGCCCTCATCTCCCACCAGAGAACCTCAGCCCCCCTGAAACCCCCAGGGAACGAGGCACCACAGGAAGAGAAGGATTTCCATGTTGTAGTTTGGGAGCTAAGGAAAAGAAAAGGTAAGTGAGCAGTCCAAGGTCGTGCAGGAAGCCAGAGGCAGATCCGGGAATAGAGATCAGCCACCCTGGACCCAGGGATGCCTGAACAATAGCACAGCCTCTCCCTCTGTTGTCATTTAACTCCTTCCTGACCCACCAAAACCTGACAGGGGTGGGCTCTCCACTCCTCTGCAGATGTGCCTGCGGCTTTGCAGCTCTGGGGGTCCTGCCCTCAGCCTGTATCTGCTTTTCCCTGTCCAAACCAAGAAGTAAAGGACAGGGTTGGATATCCTGAGAGCAGTGAAGCTGCAGGTAGAAAATACTTCAGTACAGTTGGCCTGAGCTGTCTCCTCATCAATTAAAACAACCACAATTAGCATCTTTTTGTGGAATTGGCACCTCAGCTTTGCCATTTCTGTGTGTGACAAAACATCACTCACTCCCCTGGAAGCTTTCAGCTCCACTAAAATGATTGTGGAGTGAGGGGATCTTCAGCTGCAGGAGGAGAGGATTTTGCTGCCTCTCCCTCTTCCCCTGCTCTTGGGTTATCTGCAAGGATTGGGGATTTGCAGCACGATCACACATCAGAAATGCAGTTTCACTAAGTCTACACTGTTCTCACACTGAGCTTGGAAATGCTGCAGTGCAGGCTCTGGAGGAGACAGTAATTACAAACAAACCTTATAGAAAATAGCTGGAAAAGAAAAATAATACTCAGGTGGTGGAAAAAAACTGAACTGCAATGAACTGAACCTGCAGCAAAATTCTCCCAGAGACAAGAACTGAGAGAAATAGTGACCAAGTATCCAGAAAGAGTCCTCTGAAAGGAGTTTGATGTCCTTGAGTCAAAGCCCAGATCCAAACCAGAACTATAACTGAGGCAAAAGTTAAAACCATCTTCTTGGGTCACTGTCTGGAAGGGACAAACAAAACAAAGAGCTGCAGGGACAAAGAATTGGAAAGGGCTGAGAAGCCTTTATTTTTCTGTTTTCCATCCTAGGTCTGTTTTTTTTCCCCCTATCAACCTAGAATGTTTTCACTGACTCCTATAAACCCAATTATGGGAGCAGGGAGGGGAGGACGAGAGTCTGCACCCTTGTATGAGAGGCTGAGACAAGAAAATCTTTAATCCTGCCACAGCCTTTTGAACATCTTCCAGCCACAGGCACTGTGAAACTGGGAGCTCTCAGTTCAAGGATGTTTTCCATGGAGAAGGGTTTTGTTACCCTGTGGGGATTTCTGTCCAGATCTTTGCTCTTAGGATAAGCAAGCAAAGCTTTTCTTACAGAAAGAAGCTACGTCTTATATGCCTTGAAAAAAAAGGTGACAAATAAGAACCCACAGGAACTAGGACACAAAATTGCTGCCCTAGAGATTAGGGTTAAAAGGCTGAAGATCTGCACTCAGTGATTGCAGTAAAGCAGATGTCACCAAACACAAGTGCAAACTCAAATCCTTGAGTTTGGAGATTTTTTTTTCTTTTCAACCCCTGCACTGCAAGAGGGCAGAGACAGAACAGCAGGATGTTTGTCAAGGAAGTGTTAACATGCTAAAAGGATTCCAGCCCTTTGCAGTTGTGGCCTGACAAAATGAGAAAGAAAAGAGGAGAGATTTGAGTGCTAACAAAAACAACAAGCTTAGATCTAGATTATGCCAATATTTACCAGTTGGAGCTTGCACAGTCTGCAAACCAGTCCTAGATTTGGGCTAGAGTCTTCACTAATGATTCTGAGAACAAAGACATGTTGACATAAGTAAATAATCCAATCCCCATAGAGTGTGTGATGTGTCAATGAGCAGGTTTAAATCAGAGCTGAATTTCTTGCTAATTACATTATATTAACCTAAGAAAATGGAATCCAAATCAAAGCAACAAAGTCAAGCTTTGCTTCACTGACTTTGCCTCTCCAATTGCAGCTCCAGACTGACCCTGCTGTGTGATTTGCTGGGCACTTGGTTTCAATCAACTCTGCCAGTCTGGGGAGAGACCATTCCTGTTAAAATAAACACCTGGGAGACACCAAGGAAATGCCAGAGCAGCTTGGGCAGAGCTCTCAGGTAACTGCTGTCCTGTGCATTAAACTACAGCTCTTGCTGCCCCATTTGGGTGGGAAAGAAGGACTGAAATGTTTTTTCCAGCTCTGGTTTTCAGAAGATTGAACCAACTCCCAGTAATGCTGCCATGACACAAACCTTCCTCTGGGTTTTCTTTTTCTGTTTCATTTGTGTAAA
Source organism: Catharus ustulatus (assembly GCF_009819885.2). Lineage (NCBI taxonomy): Eukaryota > Metazoa > Chordata > Aves > Passeriformes > Turdidae > Catharus > Catharus ustulatus. The sequence continues at coordinate 13,766,818 of NC_046236.1, read as the reverse complement.
TAAAATTATTGATTCTTCTGTTTCATTACATATTGTCCCTGAAGTCAAAAAAGTGCATTATCATCCTTCCTTTCAGACAGTATTTTTTAGGAAGATTTGGAATTATTTTCTCATCTTTTCCCTGAAATATTGATCCCTTACTAATGATGAACCGGCATCCAAGCTTTGAATTAATTTCAGTGTTTTCCCTATTAGTAGAGAGGAGCAGAAAAAAGTTGCCATAAAAATTGATGATAAGAACATCTTTCAAAGAAGTGCTGCAAGAAGCTGTCCTTTATCTTGCTGCTGCCCACAGGGAAAGACATGTGGGATTAACTGCCCTTGGAAACATTTAAGTATCTCTGAAAATGTCCCTTCTGCTTACAAACACTTTCACAAAGAGGTGGAGAAACTCTCCGTGCCTTTCCTTCCTCAGGGGAAGAGTCCTGACACATTTGGACTTTGGGCTTTTGGGATCACTGGAGCCAGGTTTGTGCCACAGCCTGGCAATTCTCCATGGGTTTATCAGTGCCAGCACCCGAGCCTGGGGATTTAAAGCTGCACAACCTGCAGCACATCCAGGCCCCTTTTCTGCACAGAGCTCATGGAAAAAGCAGAGAAATTGTGTTTTTCCCCATCAGGGATTTGAAAGAGGCTCTGCAGAAATGCCTCTTTTCTCCTACAGGAATTTACTGTTCCTCACAGTCACACCTGGCACAGAGTCCTGTCCTGGGCCGAGGTCACTCTCAGGCACAGGGTGGTGTTATAAATTTTACCAAAACAGTAAAACTTGTTTTTCACAGTGGGATTTTGGGGGTGTCCTGTGCAGGGCCAGGAGTTGGTGACCCGTGTGGGTTCCACTTCCAACCGAGCTTTTTCTGTGGTTGTTTGTGATCTTGAGTTTTCATGGGGACGTATCAAAGAGGACAGAATTTAAGTCGGTGTAACAGCAATGAGCACATAAAACAGTGACCAGCACAGCTGGGAATTGGGGGTGTGCAGGGAGGGCCAGAGATGGACCAGGAGCAATGGCACAAGAGGAATGGACACAAACTGATGGCCAGGAGGTTCCAGCTGGACATGAGGGGAAACTTCCCTGAGCAGTGCCCGAGCTCTGAGTGGAGAGGGTGTGGAGCCTCCCGCACCCGGGATATTCCAGAGCTGCCTGGATGCAGTCCCGTGCCGTGCTCTGGGATGGCCCTGCTGAGCAGGGAGGCTGAACCCATGCCCCACAGTCCCCTCCAGCCTGACCCCTTTGGGATTTTGGGATTCTGGGACTGAGGGCAATGCCCACCAGCGGGGGAACCCCGAGAGGGCGGAACCCCTTTTTAGCAGCGCCCCTCTCCGGCCGGGCTGCAAAGGCGGGCGGACTGGTGAGGGCAGCTGCTCTCCGGGCGCAACTTCCGGTTGGCATCATGGCGGAGGAAGCCCGGGCGGAAGTGTCCCGGCCCCACTTCCGGCGTGGCCATGGTGACGGCGGCGGCCAGGTGGGGACAGGGAGCGACACGAGGGGACAGGAGGGGACAGAAAACACCCGGGAGGGTCCAGGGGGGTGGGGGTGTGGCCTTGAGCGGGGCGGGGGTCTGGGAAACGCGGGAGAGGTTGGGGGAACCCGGCGCTGGTGCGGGCAGGGACACTCAGCGCTGTCCGGGACAGAGTTCACCGCTGGTACTGCCATTAAATACCTAATTATAGATAAACAGGGAGACAGCCGGCGGTCATGTCCTCACGGAGGTTTAGGTGGTTCCTGATTTGGTCAATGTCTGCAAAATGCTTTCTTTGGAACAACAAATGTTTCAGTTTTCTTACCAGGCCACCTTTGTTTCTGTCCCAAACACCAATAGAGAAATTCCGCGTGGGAGGGTGGAATTACAGTTTGTAACTGAGTAAAAGTGGCAGGAAGATTAATGAGAAGGCGATTTAATAGAATCTTGGGCTGGTGTGGAAGGACCTTAAATCCCATCTCATTGTATCCCTGCCATGGACAGCAACACCTTCAACCAGATCAGGTGGAAGACGAGATAATTTCTCAAGTCCAGGTTTGGTTTTTGGGTGCTGGAAACGTATTTTTCCCCTCTTGCTGCACCATGGGTTGAGGTTGTTGTTTTGTGTAACAATTTTGAAAGAACTTAGTGGGGATGCACCAAATAACTGCTGAGATACAACAGAGGCTTTTCTTAGGTGATGCTTCAGGTAATGCTGGGGTGGCAGCTTTGGAGAATTCCAGCTGGGTTGTTGTTTTCCTTCTCCTGTTTCCTGTTTGGAATGAGCAGCTCTGTCCAGTGCATTCCTCCTTAGCAGATTTTACTGCATTCAGAACGAGTTCACTTCTGTCTTCTCAGTCTGGGAGTTAAATTCCCCCCCTCCACTGGAAAGGTCAGAGCCTGTATTCCCGAGGTTTGTTTTTAGAGGCAGCCCTTGCTGAGCTGGCATTGGACACTCGCTTGGCTCGCTGCCATTTCCAAATTTAAGTCGGGGCTGTCCTGCCCCGGCACCGAGGGAGCTCCAGCCCAGAGTCCCTGCAAGTGAGCCCCTTTCTCAGGTAGGACATTGTGCTTTCTTCACACTAAAGCCCTCACTCAAGCCTAGAGAGGCTGTGCTTTTTCCCCTTAGGAAAACCTGATTTTTTCCCTTCCTTTTATCCCCCCAAGTGCTGGATTTGGGAGTGCAGCCTCCCAGTTGCTGCCACTCGTCACCTAAAGGACAATGTGATTCTGGGAGCCTGAAGCTGCAGAATCAGTGTTGTTTGGAGAAGCTTCCAGGGGTTTGGTTCTTCAGGACCTGCTCTCATCTTCGCTGCCTCCAGTGCACCCTTGACCTTATTAATTAATATCCTTGTTCCTTCAGAACCTTTGTCCTGGCTTTTATAGGAGAACATCCAGTTTTGTTTTAAGGGGAAAGTTCTGGGTTTATTTTTAATTGGATTAATGGGATTTATTCTGTGGGAAGCCTTCCTAAAGTTTCCTATCACCTGTATTTGCTCACATTATTAATATTCTTATTTCTGCTTTCTAATAACCTGCATGTTCCAATCCTGCCTTTTGGGATGGAGAATTGGGAATTACAGGACTTGGTTTTTACAGGACCAGTTAATGAGCAGTGCCTTCTCCCATTCTGAAACCCTGGTGTTATAAACATTACCTGGGATTTTTTTTTTCAGCATGAATACCCAAATTGTTGAACAAAGGTGGTAGTGGGGTCTCAGACCTTTAAGCAGGAGGCCTGTGATAGTTAATCTCAGATTAGGTGTGGAACCCATGTGTTCCCCACCCTCACCCCTGTTTTAATGTGACACAGCATTATCTGCTCTGGGATGTCTTTGGCTACTTCAGTGTTACCTAAAGCTGGGTTTGTGGTAGAAGCAAGTCAAGAAATCAAAGCAAAACTTGTTGCTGGAGGTCTGAAGTGCTACAGAAATTCTTCTGTCCCAAAAAATTTATTCAGCTGAGTTGTCCTCTCTCTCAAGTCCGACTGAACTGAGATTTTCTTTGTTTTGGGATTTTTTAAGAGACCATTTGAGCACCTTAGAAGAAGGTGTTGCATCTGCATGCCCCAATATGAAAGGATTTACATCTCTGATTGGCAAATCCTTCTCTCTCTCACTTCTCTCCCTTCTCTTCCCCATCCCACATTTCCCCTCCCCAGAGCTGGTACCTGTTGGTTCAGACTCCAGCCTGGAAGCTGCCAGAGCAGGTTGTTGTTCCTGCCTGGGTTCTTGGTTTGCTGCAGCCCAGTTCCTGTGTATAACATGGAGAAAAAGGAAAGAAAAACAATAAAAGACTTGGAAATATTTTTCAGATCTTAGTGTGCTTTAGTTAGGAGAGGTGTCAGGAAGGGCCCCTCTTCCCAGTTACCTTTTCATTTGTATTTCACTGAAACCAGAGCAGGGCCAGATTTTCCCAGTGCCTCATGAAGGAAGTGCCACTGCACCTGTCAGCTCTCACTCTGGAAATAATGAAAGGGCCTAAACGTGGGCTGGAGATTTTTTTTTTTGATTCCAGAATGTCCTGTAAGCCCAATGTCAGCACAGCACCTGTTGTCCCTGCCCACACCTCGTGTTGTGAATCTCAAGAGGCCTTTGAGAGAGCAAAAAAGGGGAATCATAAAGAAGGCAGCTGCTTTCAAGGACCAGCTGGGCATGAACCAGTCAGGTTCTCATCCATCCTGAAAATCCAGTGGCCTTGTGTCAAAACATCTCTTTCCCAGGAATTATTTTAGGGAATATCCATTCTCTTATGTCAAATGAGCTGTACCATCCCTGGCTGCAAAGCAGTACAAAATACACCCTGTGTGCACTCCCTCAGCACAGGGCTGCAGGAATAAGATGCTTTGCAGTGGCCTGAGCTGAATCCTCCTTTTGGGTTTCTGCTTTCCCACTCTGGGCACACTCCCTGTGCCTGGGGGAGCTGCTGTTGTGATGTCTCCCTGCATTATCCCCAGGGGATCACACCAGGAGGGACTTCAGGCACACACAAATCAGTTTGGGATTGGGAAACTACAAAAGACCCCAGGAGGAGTCGTGTTCTAACTTAATGGCTTTGTTTTTAGACCTTGCCAAGTTGATTTAGAGCTGTCTTCATGTGTTATTTTATTGTGTTCCAGCTGTACCCCCAGAAATACTTATTTTATTCAGTTCACTACTATTTCAGCAAGCTGTTCACTGAGCAGCTATTTGAGGAATTCTCTCCAAGCCCCTGATGGATATCTGGAAGAGCCTGACATTTTCCACATTAGCTGTGTTCCATGGCATGCAGAGCCTCTGCCATCCCCTCAGTTCCACACAAGCTCAGTCCTACTCAGTGACACTGAATTCTGCCTTAGCATTGTAACAACCTCTTCTTTTGTGCTTTTTGTGCTGTCCTTCTGTGTGAAGGAGCACAAGTTGTGTGCCCAGAATCTCCCAGTATCTTCCCAGTATAGGTGAGTTCAGACTCTGCCTGCATGAGAAAGGGAAATACCCTGATGTTTGGTTTTGACTTCATGTGTGACCCAGAAGATTTCAGGGAGGGGTTGTAATTAACTTTACTCTTACACCAAGCTTTGATAAAAGCTCAGGGATATACAGAGGGAAAATGAGTGGCATTTTCACAGAAGTCCCACTTGCTCTTGGGTCCATAGTAAGCTGTCACACAAACTACTCCCTTGAAGGAATGGCTTAGCAAGGAGATCAGGGCTATGCCTTGGTATCAGAATCCAATTCCAGGATGGGATTTCAGTGTGTTAAGCAAATAACTGGCTCAGAGAGAAAACCTGGAGCTTCCAAAAGACAGACTGGCTTCTGTCCATCTGGGATAATGCACAGTAACTGATCTCTGGCTTGTGGACACTCTGGTACTGGCTGTTCTAGAGAAATCTGAACAGTTCTATACAATCAGAAGAATGTGGAGATACATCCCAGTCCTGAGGAACTTCCACACAAGAGAGTAAATTTAGGATAAAACAGGAGGACGGCATCCCTGAACCCAAGTTTATTACATGACAGCTGCCAGGGTGCAATGCCAAGTGTCCTGCTGGGATGTTCACATTACTGTTTAAATGCTTAAAACTGGGCACTGACGTGAACTTTCCAAAGCCTAAATGAAGGGATGAGAAATCTGCTGGAGATACAGAAATCTGCTGGTGGTTTATTGGTGGTCTGAGGCAGGGTTAAGAAAAACAATTTCAGAATATTTTCTTCGTGGTGAAGTGATCTCTTTCCTTTCATCCTGTGGCTCTAGGAAGACAGTTCAGAAAGGAAAGCTGATGGATTTCACAAGCACTGTCATCGTGCCGCTGCTTTTCGGCAGCCTGGGGATCTTCGCGCTGTTCCGGCTGCTGCAGTGGATGCGGATGCGAGCCTACCTGCAGGAAGCTGTGGTGGTGATCACAGGGGCCACCTCTGGCCTGGGCAAAGGTATGGACCCAAAGCAGGGCACCAAGGGCAGGACAGGCAGGGGGCTGTGGCAGAGCAGCTCTTGGAGTACAGCAGTAATGAGCTCAAAGTTCATTTTGAGTTTTGAGAGACGCGGCTCCCACCTGAGTTACAACCACAGATCTGCATGCAAGAAAGTCTCAACATCTGGTACAGAAAATTTTAATCATCCTGTATAAATTGGAGCTCATCAAAGCAAGGAATTAGATGCTGTTCTTGTGCTGTCAGGGGTCTTTTCCCTAAATCCTGAAAAAGCCAGGAAGCCAAATTGTTTCTTTAAAACCTCCCAGAAGTGATGTTCTGCATTCATGTACTTACAGCTGCTCTGCCAGACTTTCCACTCCTTCTCCTTGTCCCTCACCCTCAAGTTAAGGTAACTTTCCTCTCATGGTACAAATCCATCCACTCTAAAGTCAAACTCTTGGCATTATTAACACCAGGGAGCACTTTTTTCCAACTGAAATTTATGTTTTGCTTCAGTAGCTACATTCTCTAATTCTACTTTCTATAATTGCTTTAAAAGCTGCTTGAAGAGAAGACAAGGTGCTCTCTGCTATGAAGGCCTTTCATTAGGATCAGTGCATTTAAAGAACAAATAGAGCTTTAATTGATGCTGCCTTTGCATGTGAGTTTGTCCCTAAGGACTGGGGTGTTCAGGAACTGGCCAAAGGAGATGAACTGGTTCTCTCTGCCTGCCTCAGCCAAAGAGTGGGAATGGTAAAGGATCTTGTACTTTTCATCAACAAGAGAGGAAATTAGTATTCCAGGAGAGATGTTCATCTGGAGCTCTGTCTGTGCTGTGGGGTGCAGAGACTTCCACTCTGTACAGTGAAGTTTCCTCCCTTATTGACTCATTTGCAAGATCTTTTACAACTCCCTTCACTCCTAGTTATTGATACACCAGACCACCTCTAATTACTGTGTGCTCATTGCCATCCCCTGTCATCCCTTGTGCAAACAAGCATTTGTCCCTCTGGCTCCCAGAGGGGACAGGAACAGGCAATCAGGAGGAACAATAGCCTGGCATCCCTTCTCCAGGCTTCTCCCAGTGAAGAGAATCACCTTGATGAAGCCATTAAATCCCAGGCTGCCAGAACCTCTGGAGCTGTTCAGTAAAACTGAAACTCCTGTGTTAGATACACACAAAGTAACTGTGGTCCCTGTTAAGAAGGGCATAAAGTCAAAAATGAAGAGCCATGTGCAAATTTGACCAGCTAAAGGGGAGAATGTGTACAGCACAATAAATGTCTAACCAGCACAGTGTGTGAGCACAGCAGCTGCCTCACCACTCTCATGTGTCTGTCACAGTCCCAGGAGAGTGGGATGGGGCTGTGACCTCTCTGTAAATCAGCCTGGCCATCACACAGCAGCAATAAAGCCACCTCAGACCCTGCCAGCAAACAGCAGGCTTAGCTGTCACCAGCTCTGATGTGGATCTGTCCTTTGTCTGGTGTTCACATGCCTGCTTTTCTCTCTTCCTTGCTTCCTCCACAGAATGTGCCAAAGCTTTCCATGCAGCTGGCTCCAAGCTGGTGCTCTGTGGCAGAGACAGTGAGAAGCTCAAAGAGCTGGTGCAGGAGCTTTGTGCTGTGAAGAATCACCGCAAAAACGTGAGTGTGGGACAGGGACGGGCTGTGGGCTCACGTGGCCTGGATTGCTGCTTGGGTTCTTGCAGAAGTTACAGAATTGCCTGTGGGTTGATCTCTTGAGCAATAGGAAGAATGCAATTCTGTGGTTAGGGAGAGATGCTGATACAGGAGTACACTGAGCTGGCATGTCATTCCTTGTAAAAACCCCACAATAAAAGCCCTCTTGGCTAGAACTGGAAGTGAAAGCAGATGAGGGCAGAGTGCTCAGAGCTCTTACACCTGCACCTCATACAGTGAATCTGGAAAAGTGACTTTCCTTCTGTTGGCTTTTATTTTTTATGTCTATGCCTGCTGACAGTGGCTTCTGCAGAAAATACATGGGTTATATTTGGCCTTTTTCAGATGCATTTCCTTTAATAAGACAGCAGGAAACTTCAGTACTTGAGGGAGATCTCCCTTGTCCCTTTGCTAGGCTCAGGGATAAGGAACAGGCTACAGGAGCAGAGAAAGATGAGCACAAGCTGCTTCTGTCATGAATTCCTGCCACATGGAACTGCTGCACTGTGGTTGCACAGGGTCTGGATGGCTCTGCTCCTGTGCTTCCAGAGCTGGCACATCCAGCACTGAACTGTATTTTGCTAACTTTAGTTTATTCACAGACACACGAGCCTCACCCTGTGGTGTTTGACCTCTCAGACACCAAAAGTGTGGTAAATGCTGCTGAGGAGATCCTGAAGGCCTTGGGTCACGTGGACATCCTGATCAACAACGCTGGCATCAGCTTCCGAGGCACAATCGTGGACACAGGACTGGATGTGGATAAGAAAGTGATGGAAACAAATTACTTTGGACCTATAGCCCTCACCAAAGGTACCTGAGATCCACAGGATGCTTCTGCAGAGCAGCACAACTGAGCAGAGCTTCACTTGTGTTTGTAACTGTGCAGCACAGGGTGAAGGGAGGTTTGGGCATGACTGTGTGGGAAATACCCCACTGGAGATGATCCCTGGTCCCATCTCCTCACTCTAGACTGGTAGGGAATTGGGAAGGGGTCCAGTTATCCTGTGTGCACTGACAGAACAACGTGGTGGGGGTTCCAGTGGAGCTGCAGCTTCCCTGGGAAGCTCTGGTTACACAGAAAGCTCAGCCTGGAGGGTGTCATTGTTCTGGGGGCAGGAAAAGCAAGTCCTGCTGCTCACCCTGTGGGAGATCAGAGCCACCACAGAGCCCTTGTGCAGCCTCTGGCACAAGGAATCTCCTCACAGGTGAATGTCCCAGCCAGACACAGCTTCAGTCAGAGGCAACCCAAGCACTGTCCCAACCCCTGCACTGAACAGGGATCTTGTCATTCCCTTCAGCATCTCTGAGAGCTCTGAAAGCTTTGATTCTTGACAGCAGCAATGGCAAGACTGTTGTCTGAATGGGTCTTTTCTGTCCTTTGCTAGCACTTCTCCCCTCCATGATCAAGAGGAGACAAGGCCACATTGTGGCCATCAGCAGCGTGCAAGGCAAAATAAGCATTCCTTTCAGATCTGCATGTAAGTACCTCCACAGAGGATGGGAAAGACATATTTGGGGCAGCAGGCTGAATAAATACTTGGCTCCTGCTTCCACATTTAGCTCTCCATGGAACTGGCTGCGTGCAGGGAAGGCAGAGCTGTGCATCACCCTCAGTGGGGTCACAAACCACTGACAGCACTCTTAAATACAAAATCTTAGCCCTCTCCTAAAGTTTTTAAGGGATGGAGAAGGAGAATATATTTTGAAAACAGCTTGATAGTCCTGTCTTAACATTTGAGAGTCACTATAATTCCATCAATTTATGGTATTTTATCCTTGTCATTTGTCTGCATTATCTCCCCTAAGACAGCAGGAATTTTTTTAGTAAATTATGAATTGCCATAGTGCAAACAATGCCAGAGCAAACTCTTTGTGCTAAATCAGTTATGACAAGAAATATTGGTGGGATTATTGTAAAAAAAAAGCCTTTTAAAAGATGGATGAACTAAGAGGAGAAGATTTGATGCACCAGCATCAGTAAATCACTGCAAGTAAACAGCAGAAGTAGAGTGGTGATGGCATATGGTGGGTCAGGAATGATGCTGAGTGAGGGACAGCCTGGAATGTCTAAGCCATGGGGTTTTGCAGCTGATGTGGGCCCAACTGCTCCAGAAAATTTGTTCTGAGGAGCTCCCAGAGCCACGTGGATCTGGCAGCAGAAGCTCAGCCCTTGTCTGGGTCCTCTCAGGGTGTGCAGCCTGTGCTGAGCTGGCTCTGGAGCTGCTGCTGTGCTGGTGGCACTCACAGGCAGTGACCAAAAGGAGTCACTCAGCCATTCCATGGGGGAAAATCCTGCCCTAGGCCACGCTTCCCTGCTCTGCCTGCCTGGCTGATCTGCTGTTGCCATGTGTGCAGCCAAGCCCTGAACCTGCTCTGCAAGTCCCCAGAGCTCAGCACGTGCAGGGCAGCCAGCTCTGCCTTCCAAAGGCTTTGGGTCTCCTTTATCAGGAGTGGGAGGCAGCTTGGGTTCACTCTGGAGTGCTCTGGCAGGGCTGTGATATTAAGCTCAGGATCCCAGCCAGTTTTCAACTTGAGTTTACGTTTTGTCTTCCTAAATTGCCTCTGACTCCCACTACCTGTTGCTGCCATTCACTAAACAAAAACAAATATAGAGGCTGGGGAACAGCTCTTGGGTTCTTGCTGAGAAGTGGCTGCATTGCAGTGAAAAATCCATTCAGAAAGTGAAAATTCCTTCAGCTCTGCTCCTCCTTGGTGCACAGTCCTTCTCCTGTTTTCCAGATGCTGCCTCTAAGCATGCTACCCAGGCCTTCTTTGACTGCCTGCGAGCAGAGGTGGAGCAGTATGACATTGAAGTGACAGTTGTGAGCCCTGGGTACATCCAGACAAACCTGTCCCTCAACGCTGTCACAGCCGACGGATCTCGCTATGGAGGTGAGACACCACTCAGTGCCCTGCTTCTAAAGCATCTCCCTGTTATTGTGAGGTGTGTTTGCAACACATGGCCTCTGGTGGGGACACAGGTTAGCCCTGAAGGATCAAAAAACAACTTTGGATGCAGGGTAGGAACAGCAAGCCCCAAAATTGAGCCTTCCCAGACAGCACCTATTGCCTTCTGGGCCAACCATGGGGAACAGCTGCCTGTGCTGCCATCCACAGCTGGAGTAAAAACCAAAGCAGGCAGCCATGTGCAGTCAGAGCATTGCTGGGAGGGTACCTCAGTGAGGCTTTCCCTGCTGCTGTTGGTGCTCACTCAGCTTTCCCTTGGCAGTGATGGACAAGAGCACGGCCGAGGGACAGACGGCGGCCGAGGTGGCTCAGGTGGTTCTCAATGCAGTGGGACAGAAGAAGAAGGAAGTGCTTGTGGCTGGCCTGACCCCCTGCCTGGCTGTCTACCTGAGGAACCTCTGCCCCAGGCTCTTCTTCACCTTAATGGCATCTAGAGCAAAAAAGGAGAGAAAAGTGAAGGGCTCTTAGAGCTCAGCTGCCCTGAGCAGGGAGAGGCTGAGCCCTGCAGTCGGCTGGGACATCACTGGAGGTGCTCCTGCAGGAAATTCCTTTCTCAAAATGCTGTTTACCATTGCATGGAGACTGGGAAGTGGTTTCCCCCACACTGCTGGGAGACAGCACCTAAAGCTCAGCTGGAGAAGGAAGGGTGCTTGGACGATGGGGGAGAGCTGAGGCTGCAGGGGAGGGGTCAGGGGAGCGCTGCAGCCAGGGAGTCCCTGCCTGGGAGACTCCTCACCTCACTCCAGGCATGCTCAGCTTTACTGGCTGCTACAAATAAAATCCACCTGTTCTGCCTTCACAGCAGCAGACCTTGGCTGTCCCCACCCCTGTGAAATACAGTCCTCAGCTGGGAGCTCTCGTGATCAGTGTCTCATTCCCACTCCTTCCAGTCTGATCCAGGACGTGCTGCTTGCAGTGGGAAACTTCACAGCCTCTTCCTGTTAACGTGCCAAGTCAGCTGATAAATTAAGCTCAATCCAGTGCCATTTTTAAAGTAACTGATGTACAATTTGGGTGTATTTGGCCATCATTTTACCTGTGTGAATCATGCCCTGCTGATGTACTGGACAGTTAATTCTGCAGTGACAGTGCTCTGTGAATCCCAGCCAAGGAATGCACTGAACAGGTAGAACAGCACAGCAGGGCAGCTGCTGCCAGGACACACTGCACAGGTGACAGCAGCACACCTGGGCCACCTGCAGCACAGAGCAGGTGTGATCCTGGGGATGCCAGGCACTCTGTGGCACTGGAGAAGAATCCATAGTGGTAGAGTGCAGAGTGTAGCAGACAGACCCTTTGTTCTCCTCTGCCTTAAAGCAATCTCAGATGGTAATTAGGATAGACCCAGTGGGGAATGATACCTGCCTGTTCAGATATCACTTCAGGGAGCCTGACAGCCTCAAGGGGTGCCATGTTCCATTCCTCACCCCTTCTTCTCATGTGAGGGATACCAGCACCACTAGGAAAAAGGAATTGCTGCACAGAGATAGGACAGAAATAATCTTAAAATTGAAATAAGTTCTAGTAGTAGGAACTAAGGTCCAGACCCCTCCTGCCACCTCCATGCACTTGCCAGCATTTTCCATGTGTCCTGCCCCACATGTCCTGCCTGGGAGTGCACATCTGATGACAAATAAATTACATTGCTATGAAATTAATCCCTTGGCCTACTCCAGCTCCTCACAGCACATAACATAAGAGGAAGGGAAAGCAGGAGGGTTTTGTTTTTTCTTGCATCCCTGCAAGGTGCTATTGTACCAGCAGTAGCTGCAGAACAACATGCTTTATTCCAGCCCTCTTTATGGGACTGTTAGCTTACACAGTGTGAATCCACACAGAGGATTGGTCACACAAACTCTGATACAGGTGTGCAGGCTCAAAAGGACCTTCTCCTTCCAAAGGCCTCTTCTCAACCACTACAGATTCACAAATGATCTCTGAGAAGCAGGATGTGTTTAATGATGACAATGCTGCTGCTCTGTCAGGACATCCATCTGCCACCTTCCCTGTGGCTGAGGAAAGGTCTGGGGTTGGATTCTCAAGTTGAAGCTTTCAGGTGTGTAGACACTTTTTTCCTGCTGAGATAGGAAAGCAAGGCATTACCTTGTCCACCTTGTTAGTTGTGCTTTTCCTTTTGTGTTTCCCATGCTCACATCCTCAGTTTCTTGGTGAAATGTGTGCTCCTGCCAGGCTTGTTCAGCTGCTCCACGTTCTGGTGTTTCAGGTTGTGGGTACCCAGGAAGGACTGAGGAGCTGCTTTGCATTTCTGTGCTCCCATCCAGGCCCCTGAGGGTGAAACACATCAGGCCTGAGGGAAAAATGATGTGTGGGGAGTTGCTGTGGGAACTACAGCTCCAAGGCAGAGGTTGCTGAGAGTGCAGCCATTCCCTTTGGAAGTGAATTCCCTGTGATGAGGGGAATGCTCACACTGCAGAGCATGTCCACAATGGGCAGGGTGGGCAGCAAAGTGTGGGGGCTTCTCAAGGGAGGTTTGTCCCCAGCCACTGTTGATCCCACTGAGCTGCTGGCACTGGGGACAGCACAGGCAGCACCACTCCACATGGATGAGAATTCCTGGAAGTTGTTTTACCATTTCACTGTGCACTAAAATGCCCTTCAAGACCCCTCTCCTTCTTGCACAGTTACAGCCCTGACTGACTAAAAACCAGAATGTTAAAAAGCATTTTTAGCTACATTATCACTGAGATTCCTTGGAAAACAAGCCCCTCTGCCCCTCCACCTCAGAATGGAGTAACAGCTGTGTTTTTCAGTCAGACCTACCCCAGGAAACTTGCTAATTTTTACTCAAGTCTCTGATGCCAGCCATGCATTTAGGGAACTTGATATAGTGATCGTTCCAGACCAGGGGAAGCTTAACACAAAAAGTACCAGGACCCAGAAGTTTGGTGCAGGAAAGAAACTAATAGCCCTGAGAGTAAAAAAATACCAGGAACATTTGGTGTGGCCAGCACAAAGGTATTTCAGGGCCTTCTGTAGCAATAAGCTGTATTAGCTGTGGCAGATGTGCCACTGGCTTCAAATCCATCCAGCAGGGACTCTGGAAACGTGTCAGGGTGGAAGGGCAGCCTGCCCAGCCTGGCCTGAAAGATGAAGTAGCTGCATTTCTCTGCTCTGCCAAGGCAACTGTACATTGTTGCTATAAATAGACACTCTGGATCCCAGCTTCTTTTAACCTTGGAGGGAAGGAGCTCAGCCACTGTACAAAGGGCTGCTGCCACTCAGAAATGTCTCACTGCCCCTGGAGCTCCTCCAGCCCACTCAGCAGAGCTGCCTGTGCTGGTGCTAAGGGCTGGGAACACCCAGCAAACCCAGTTTGTCCAGCACACACACAATGGGCTGCATGCCCTGCTCACAGAAAAACTGCCCCAGCAGAGAAGCACAAGTCAGAACCGTGGTCAGAAGAGCCCATGGAGGTGAGGACAAGGAGAGTCCTTGGTGCCTGCTGTGGGGAGATAAAGACAGAAAGGCAGAATTTGGGGTCTGACCTCTCCAAGGTCAGTGTTTCAGCTGTGAAGGTCAGGCTGCAGCTCCCACTGGGGCAGGGAGCACACGGTGCACAGGCTGCTCTCACTGCAGGCCTTGGCTCTCCCATTCCAAATGTAACACCTGGAGCTGTGCCCAGCTGGCCCTGCCAACGCCAGCCACACCTAATTCTCCATGTGCTGGGAGGAGATTACAGACAGCAACCCCCTATCTTTCAAAAATAACTGGCAGCTCTCACAGAAGAGTAAATGCTTCCCATTCTAAGAAGAAGATTTTGAGTTCAGAGCTAAAAAAATAATTAATGCACAGGACTGAATTCTAAAATTTCAGGAGCAGGCAGCTCCTGTGCTCCAGGCAAAAGCAGTGGAATTGTGTGGTCAGGGCACAGCACAAAGGTAGGACAGGGAGGCTCCACCTTGGCACCCCCAGCCCTGCACGTGGCTCAAGGCATTTCAGAGGAGATGTATCCACCTTAGGAAGAACTCCTACAAGAACTGATTAGAATGTTTTTGATATCACTATGATAACAGTGACAAGAGAGCTTGAGCATTTCAAATTCTCATCCTTTAATGGTCAATGATAACTTCTGGCTGGTTCTGTGTAATACAATTAAACAATATACTTAAATGTTTCCCAAAAAAAAAAAAAAAGAAAAAAAAAGAAAAAAATAGAAAGCAGCTCTCACACCCCTCCTTTCTATTGCTTTCTTTCACTGACATTCTGCTGCTGGATTGGACTCCCCTGGCCTAACATACGGATCTCAAGTCACCACACATCCACATCTCAAGTGTAACGAAGAACTGAAAAACCTTGGTGCACCAGTGATGTGTTATTTGAAAAATAACAGCTCTATTAAACCAAATCCTTCCCAGTCTCCACCGCTTCTCAAAGAGGAAAAACAAAAACATTACTGTGGGAGTCTTAATACACTTGTCTTTGTGGGTTTCTCTCTTCCCTGCTGAAGTCATACAGCATAGAGTTCATAGATCTTCTTTACACAGTACACCAGGGCAGCGAGTGCTATCGTGTTGTGCAGTCTCTTTCTGTGCAGGTCGTCCTTCCTCACCAGCACCACGGGGGAGGACGAGGTGAGCGTATGCAGGGGCAGGCGCGAAAGTTTATAGGCGTCGTACTCCACCTGGTACTTGCAACAGGGATCGAACTGCCACGAGATCCCGTAGAGGGTGCAGCAAGCCACGCTCAGCACTCCAGCGGGCAGGGAGATGTAGTGAGAATAATCTACTGGCAGTGCCAGGGGGGTGAAGAGGCAGGTGGTGCCCGCCAGCACGGCTGTTTTGTGCAGGCAGTTCCCCACGGTGATCCAGCGCGCCGTCTCGTCGCCGATGCGCGTGGGCTCGATCACGATGTACTTGTACTGCGCCTCCAGCGCCTGCTCCAGCTCGTACTCAAACTGGTCCTGAGCGTTCTCCCCGTTGTAGATCTCGTGCACAATGTAACATTCCGTGGAGGACAAGGTCACCCTGGTAAGGGGAAATGAAGAATTAAAACTACGGGGCTGAAGGACGGGGCTGTTCACCCACCCGGCTGGGAGAGCAGGACACGAGTGCCCCGAGTGAGAGCAGCCCCTCAAGGTCACTGCCTCTGCTTCACAGCCAGCAGCTTCTCAATTCAAGCTTCATTTCACACCAGCTGATCACTCCTGCTGCACAATAATTCATCCCAAAAGAAGGCAACGTATTTTTCTTACCTTTTCCTAACTTGGAGGATCTAGAACAATTTGAGAAATAGGGTCTTGTAAGAGTCCTGCAATGGTTTCTCACACCAATACCCAAGCAGTTTCTTTGGAGAGAGCAGAAGTGTCACACCTTAGTGACCACAACACATCACTGAACAAACCACACAGACTTCAGGAGCTTTCACAGAAACCAAGACAAGCAGCTCATTGATCAGGAGGACAAGCTGCTCTGGGAGGTTTGGAGAGGGGAAGCATCTCCAGATGAACACATTTGCTTTCTATTTAGTCCTCCATACTAACACAGCCTAGTAACTCCAGGGTAAATCCAACAAGGATGGCCAAGGAACTCTGCTGAAAGGGAAGGTGAAGAATGCAGCACAGCATTGTTTGTGGCAGAACACTTCACTCCCCCTCCTGAAGTGGGATGCAGCAAAGCAAGACAAGTTTTTAACCCAGGCAGGCTTAAGCACTAAAGGAAGAGCTGCTCACTTGACCTGGCAGCATATTTCCTACTCAGGGGAGTCAGGATTAAATTGGACCAGCAGCTTTCAGCTACCTAATGTCACATCATTTTCCACCTTCCCTCCACCCTCTTCACCACATCACCTTATATCTGCAGCTACATTCAGGTGCAGACTGCTAAGAAATAGGATTATAATGTTCACCTGCTCTGAGAAGGGGTAAAAAGCTCTCCATCAGAATCAGGCAAAATCCTCCCTTCTAAGCAGAAATGAATATTTCTGACATACTTGTGCTTAACCAGAGCAAAACTGAACACGTGGCCTAGCAAAGATAAAAATATCTAGCAGACTTCTTTAGCAGAAGGAGAACAAATCACACATCTGACCTAATCACAGCAGACAAAACTGCCTGATCCCAACAGCATTCAGACCCCCGTGATACTGGGAGGAACACACTGATGTGGAGAACAGAATGAGCACTTTTTGCTCCATTAGTACAGTGGTACTTATGTGCATGCACTGGAAAATAAGGGAGAAAAATACACATTCACAAGCTGCTGTTGCCAGACATTATCCTTAATGTGCAGCTCCACTCAGGCTGCAAAGGGGATTGAGCAGTGCCCAGCTGTAATCAAGAATATTGTTAAATTACAAGCTGTTGCAGACATGGCTGGGTTTGTAACAGCAGCAAACATCAACCAGCAGGACCTGAGAGGCACCACCCTCTCCCAAAGCAGAGTCATAAGCAGTTTCATTAAAAGTCCAGCTGGAATTTATATAACCTACGAGGAAAACTCAACTTACAATGTAGTTATTGAGTTCCTTGCAGTGCATTTCCCCCTTGGCCTGTTCATGGGTAGAAAGAAAAATAAAAATCCACTTTAATTCCATGTATGCCAGGGGCTTCTTTAGGGCAATGAGCTTGTCAGACATTGTTGGGAAAATTACCTTTAACCCTTTCAGCACAGGATGGGGTGGGCTCTGATGTTCTGCAGTGAATTGAGAGGTATTTAGAGAAAAAGAATTTAAAGACAAAGACAGGAGCCATATAAGGAGTTTCTAACAAGAAGCCAGTTAAGCAGGTCTTACACTGACACCAAGGACACAGCTGGTCATGGCTCCTGCCAAGGATTCTTTTTCCTGATAACAGCTGCTCCAAGTGCAGCTTCTTCCAAATCAAAAATTCCAGTTTCATTGCAAAAGACATATAGAGGCTGAAGGTAACTGCAAACCACCACCCATGACTTTGTGAAACCACTTCTAGGGCATAATGACTTCATGGAAAAGCTATTGCTGAAAGGCATTTTCAAGCTGGAAGCCAAACCCCAGTGCTAGCACAACCCTCCAGACAAAATTAATATTTCCAACAAGGAGAACTTTCAGTGTTTTGTAATACCTGGGAACATGCAGATGGGTCTGCAAAATAGAGAAGCAGAATCCAAATTCAACTAAGAACTTCCCAGAGGCTCAGGGACAGCACAGTTGTTGTCATTGCAGATGTCCCTGTCATCACTGAAAACATGGATGAAATGAGCCTGTGCTTTCCCTGCCTGTTCAAGAGCCATGGGAACTGAGCTTCTAACTCAGCCCCATTTCTCCTGGCTCAGCTCTTGCCTGTTCTGCCCCCTGAACACTCCTTTTTTCCCTCATTGTACAGGCAGAGCCACACCACAAACAGCCACCTGTCAGCAGGAATCCAACACACTGCCCAGAGGCAGCACTGTCCATCTCCTCTGGAATTTTCTGGCTTGCCAGGCTCTGGGGCTTTACAACAATTAAGTAGAGAAAAGCACAGTACTCCAATGCCAAAACAAGCAGAATTTAAAGTATGTTCTGCTGGGAAAAATAAAAAATCACTGGGAACTGAACAGCACAAAGGCTTCATCCCTGAAAATGTCTGCCCCCCAACTGTGCTGTTTCTCCAAGAGTCCTCTAAACCAAGAATAAATCTGTATCATAGTGCTGAAGTTGCCAATCCAAAAAATGACAAATGAGAAGATACCTGCTGAACAGGACATGTGAAGAGTCAGCAAGGCAGGCAGCAAGTCTCTATTTCTGCTCAGGGAAGTGGGGTTATCATCTATTATTTCCACACAAGAACTGGCTGCCCCTGGAGCATGGAAAGCTGAAAACTGTTTGCATTTCAGATGATACAGAAAGAGACACTGATATGTGGGCTTGAGGAGGTTTCAGCTGAGGACTTCAGAGAGGCACAGCCTTTCCACTGAACACAGCAGCTGCACACCAACAAATCCAGTCAAAGCAACTGGATTTGCTCAAACACTGGAGGCCGTGCAGTTTGCCTTTTGGAGCTTGTCACCCACCCCTGGCCATGACAAACACAACTGCAGAGCTGTGCAAGCAACTCTGAGCTGGCATCCACCATTATCAAGTGTGGAGATTTTATATAAACTCTATTTTACTTAAAAGAATAGTAAATAACCAGAGAGCACCTAATGCCAGAAGACATAAAATGCTGCCAGGTTCAGAAGCCTGACAGGTTCTTTACTGGACAGATCAGAGCCTAAAAGCAGTTGTTAATATTTTCCAATCAAATTATTTTTAGAATCTGCCTCCCCACTCTTATTAAGAGAGCACAGTTAAAAAGTGGCACAGCTATTCTGTAGGAATAGTTCTAGGCCTTACATCCAAATATTTGTTCTACTGCAGCTTCAGGCATTCTGCATTTGAGAACTTTCAGTGTCTCATTCCTGGTGCTGAATGAATGCCTGGATGAGGGAATGTGACAGAACTCTCAGCTGTTCAGCACAGCAAGATATAAATCTCTTAAAATTCAATTATGTCAAATTTTGGTATAGCCAAAGTTATAAATAAGGAACCCATTGTTAACAGAGCTGCAGCAGCAGCAGGGGCAGAAGTGTCTGTGTTAGCTATAGAGTAAGCTTCAAATTACATTTGGATTGTCTTCCTAACATGGAAATATGGGAGAGCACCAGGAGAGGGTGAACAATTGCAGCTCCAGCAGCTCATCAAATCCTCAAATGGTTTGGGTTGCACAGGACCTCAGAGCCCATCCAGTCCCACTCCCTGACATGGGCAGGGACACCTTCCACTACCCCAGGTTGTTCCAAGCCCACCCAGCCTGGTCTTGGACATTCCAGGGATCCAGAGGCAGCCACAGCTTCTCTGGGAAACCTCTGCCAGGGCCTCAGCACCCTCACAGGGAAGGATTTCTTCTGAAGTTCCAGTCCTCAGAGCAGTTCCATTTCTCTGTCTCCACCTTGGAAGCAGGCTCCTATGAACAGCAGCCTGCCTGGTAAATTAAAATTTCAATTGGATAATGTTTATGGATGAAGAAATAAGTAATATTCCAAAGAGGAGGCACAATGTCACTCCATGTGACAAGACCTTCATTCAGCTTTGCCAGGTGCCAAGTGGCAAAAGCAGAAACAAAGGAACAGAGCACTGAGAACAAGGCAGAGGAAAACATCCTGGGAGAGCCCTCAGCATCCTCTTACCAAGGACTGAGCCTCCTGAGCTTGTTCCCTTCAACTTAATGGCACTTGCCAGACAGACTTTTGGTCAGGCTTTCAAGTTATCCAACTATTTCAGTTTTGCAAATGCTCAAAAATCACACTTGGAAACAATCTTAAGCTGCACAAAGCTCAAGTACAGTTCTGGGCAAAAATAAAAGTTCTTTTGAGCCCCTCCTATAACACATAGGTCAAGTTTTGTTAAAGTTTTCTTTCCTGGGCAAGAGTTTTGCTCAGAGCACCGAACCATCAGATTAACTGAAAATGAAGACCAGTCTGATAAGTTAAAAAAAATTATAAAGCAGAAGCTTGCAGCAGTGTGATAACACCTGGTCACAAGCAGCACACACAGTCCAGCTCAGCAGTGCAAAGAGGGGTTTCATGCTGGCTGTGCAAGATCTCAGAAAAAGGACATTTCAGATGGCCAGAGCATGTCTGGGAGTACTGTCAGCACCTCAGCCAAGCTGGGGGAAGTCAACAGAGTCAAGGCATGACAACTCCAAACACTAAACTTCCCTCCCTCTAACATAAATCCTTCCTGAAATTTAATTTAATTTCAAGATGAAGGAAAGAGCTGTGGCCTGGCTTTAATTCTCAGTGGAATATACCACCTCCCAGTCATACTCCCCAGTGTGCTTCTACTCGGGATATGGTGCACAGAAAGCACAAACACATCCCACCCTAAACACCTGGAGAATTGTTTCTCTGCTGAAAGTCCCCACAATCTACCAGGCTCAAGCCCTCAGCCAGGGCTGTCAGGCCTGGGGCTTTAAGAAGGGCACTCAAGCAGAGGAAGAACAGGAAATGCAGGGCAATAAAGCAAGACTTGAATTCCACAGATGCACCTTTAATTCAAATAGAAAAAAAGGACAGGAGAACATTGGGAAGCTCTTCAAACAGCCTCAGGGAGGGACAACATTCCCTGAACTCTAAGGAAAACATCACCAGACCATTACAACAAATCCAGCCCCCAGACACCAAGGAGGTGACAATTTTAAGTCAACTAATGATTAGCCAGGCTGATGGAAATAGGTCAATCATTGCTGCAAGCAGAGCAGCAGAAATCTGAGCAGTGCAGGTAGCGAAAGGAGAGCTCTGGGAGGGCACAGAGGAGCCAGGGCAGGCAGTGGTGATGACATGAAAGCTGTTCTTTCCAGAGTTTGTCAGAACATCTCCCAGGGGAACAAACAACATGCTGTCCGCTGCTCTGGTGGCACCAGGCTGCTTTTTATACAAAAACACCCAGTACAATCTAGTGTCTGTTCTGTATGAAAAGTTGTTTTGGTCTACAGATTAACAATTCCCTTTAGACAGGCTCCATTAAAGAGTCTATCCAGAATGAAGAAAAACAAATGTTTAGTTGGTTCCCTTCAGTGTTTTTGGTTATTTTGTTTAACATTATTATTTCTCCAACAGAGCCAGCTGGAGTTCACAGTCAACATCCTTTGAAATTAATTCCTTACATTCACTCTGAGCAAGGAAAGCACTTTTTAACCAATTATAGCTTTCTCTGTATCTATAAAGTCACTTGTAAAGGGACTAGTCTCCACAGATATGCTGGTCTTTTGTTTTTTTAAATAATTTTAAATGAAAGCTGCTGTAGTCTCACAGCAGACAGGATTTTATTCAGTGCTGAGTCTCCTCACACCACCTCCGACACACAGATGCCTTTCAGAGCGGCTGGCTCACAACTACAAACACTCCTTGAAGCAGCTCAGTTACCAGGAAAACTGGATCAGCACATTCAGTTCAAAGGAACGTGTCTTTGGACAAGAATCCTGCCCAGAGTAAGAAAACTGTATTCACCTATAAAAAGCACATGTCATCATGTGATGACATCAGGTCTGTCAGCGCTGCCTTTGCACAACCCGCGCTGCAGCAGGCAGGTGTGGTTTGGGATCAGCCACTGACGGACAGGCAGAGCCCCAGACATCCACATCTCCTGCTCTGCAGCTGCCAGGAAGAAGCAGCACCTTGCTGACATCACCCAGCACCTTTTGGAATTATCCTCCTGTAACATTTGTACAGGGTGAGGCCTAAAGAACCACCAGCTTTTGATGGAGGTTGTGAAATGCTGCTCAGGGGAGGATCTGCTGTTCTGTTCTCTTCCATACCCTTCTCACTGGCAAAGGAAAAAAACATGCATGCAGCAGGTTCATGGAGTGACTTGTGTTTAGGAATATTTTTGATCATGAGATCAAGAGCAATCACAGCTTTGAAAAAAGAACACCTCAAACAACAATTAAGATTATTGTACAGGTCACAGATGAAGTTGCACAGTAACAACTCACTTTTAAGTCTGCATCAGTTTTCACCCTGGAAGAATAATTGAAGTTATTAAGTGTTCTTTTCCATATTCTGTCTCTTCCCTTCTGCTGGCAGGACACGTCTGCCACATGAAAGATGCACATAAAAACTCCCCACCTCCTGTGCTGGGGCAGTGCCAGCACTGGGTGCAGACAGTTTTACCACTGTGGTATTCTTAGTTGTTTATTTAAACCACGCTGATACATGAATTCCATTGGCCCTTCCAGTTCAATTACTTTTGAATTCCCTGAACACAGGCAGCATTCCTGCAATTCACATTAGCGCCAGAATTTTCAGGGCTACTTGTGGCTCTCCTTGGCTGCGTAGATTCAACAGCATCAAAGCAAACGCAGTTGGATCACAGCAAGGGAACAAAGTGAAGCAAAAGCCACGAGACAAATGAAGGGGGATATCAGAGTTTCTAATTAAGAGGGATATCAGAGTTTCGAGGCGAGGCGGCAGGACAAAGGAAAACTCAGAAAACACTGCAGCAGCTTTCAGCAGCTGCCGGTTACATCAGTCAGCCCTGGGGCAGAACAGAAAAATGCCAACGTCAGGAAATGCGGGATAAACCCAGACATTTTCAGCAGGTGGAGAGCTGTGCACACAGATTTTAAAGCAGCTCGACCAGACACTGTCTTAAGCTGTGCCAGGGGAGGTTCAGGTCGGACATTTGGAAAGATTTCTTCACAGAAAGAGTGATTAAATCCTGGCATGGGCAGCCCTGGGAGGCGGTGGAGTCACCGTCCCTGGAGGTGTTTAGGGAAAGACTGGGTGGCACTCAGTGCTCTGCGCTGGGTGTGGATCAGTCACAGGTTGGACTCGATGATCTCAGAGGTCTTTCGAACCTAACTGATTCTATCAGATTTCCCTCTATCCATTTTTTCCCATTTTAGAGTTGCAATTCCCAAACTTCCACCGCTGCTCCGTGGGTATTTCCAGCCTGTCCTGGCCGGAGCGCGGTACCGAGCCGCCTGCCCGCCGCGGCCCCGGCAGAAGGAGGTCACCCTGGAGGACTCGCCGCTCCCTCCCCGCCTTTAAAAATAGCCGTGGACGGAAGGAGCCTCCCGGGGCCGGCCCTCCTGCACCCGGCCCCCAGCGCCGCATCCCGCCGCGGGCAGCGCTGCCCCAGACAGGCCGCGGGCCGCGCTGACCTTCCCCGGGCGCGGCCCCGCC
Source organism: Catharus ustulatus (assembly GCF_009819885.2). Taxonomy (NCBI): domain Eukaryota; kingdom Metazoa; phylum Chordata; class Aves; order Passeriformes; family Turdidae; genus Catharus; species Catharus ustulatus. The sequence goes on along the minus strand of NC_046236.1, from coordinate 13,743,674 downwards.
GAGCGCCCCCGGCCCCTCCGCGCCTCAGCGCGGCCGCGTCCCGCGCCCGCCCCGCCCGGCCACGCTCCCCTCGCGGCGCCGCCGCCCTTGCCACAGGGTCGCGGGGCCGCCGCGGGTAGTGCAGCCCCGCAGCCCCCGCCGCCCCTGGCCCCGGCCCGGCCGCCCCTCACCTGTCCCGGCCGCCGCCGCTGTTGGTGCCGCCGGGCCCCGCGCGCCTCCTTCCCCACGCCGCCATCTTGGAGACACTCGCCTCGCAAATGTCTCCGGCGGCGGCCCGCGGGCGCGCCGCGGTGCCCGACGGAAGATGTAGTGCGCGGGGGCGGCGGCGGCCGCTGCTCGGGGTGGGGCTGAGCCCGCGAGAGGACTACAAGTCCCACAGTGCCCCGCGCCGCAGCACGGCCGCGGGGGGCTCTGGGGCGCGTAGTCCCTTGGACAGGGGCGGTGAGACCTCGGTGAGACCCCCGGCCACAGCCCCGTCACCGGTGGCGGAGCGGCCCCGCTTGGTTCGGCTCGGCTCGGCTCGGCCCCGCCGCCCGGGATCTTCCACGCGGTGGGAGGAGCGCGGCGGCGAGTCCCGGCCTGCCCCGCGGCCCCGCCATGAGGGGATGCGGCTGCCCAGGGTGGGAACCGCTCGGCAGCCTCAGCATTAAAAAAAAAAAAAAAAAAAAAGTCAAAAAACCCAGGAGGTTCCTTCCCTGCAGGGGATTAGGGATGGAGGATCCCCTCGTGCAGCACCTCCCTGGGATGACAAGGACAGGCTGGGCGGTTTGGGGGTGAATTTCGCCCCCTTAACCCATCTCGAAAGAGGGACAGTGAATGGGGAGGCTCCCCTGCTGAATCTCTGAGGACGAATAAATCACAGAACCACTTAGGAAAAGGCCTCAAGATTATCAAGTCAATATAAATCTTATAACCAAACGTTTCTCTAGAATTGCAGTGTCGGTTTGGTAGTGCCAGAGGTTTCCCAGCCCCTGTGGATCCATCAGAAGGTTTTGTGGGCAGGGTGTTTGAATGGTTATCTCCAGGATGCTTGAGCCTCTGCAGGCTCTTACTCTTTTTCTCAGGAATTTTAAGTTTTCCTTTATCAAACAGCAGCTCCCTGTTCTGCACCCCCTCCTTTCTTGGAGCCCTCCTCCAGCCTGACACGAACATCAGGAGCCAGAGCTGGCTCTGCATCTCCCGTTCCTAGACAAACCCTCTTTTTGATAACATTATTCCCAAGTGATGTAATGTGACTGAAGAGAACAAACCCCAGGCTGCCTCCACCTTCCCAGGCATCCCGAGGCTGCTCTTCCAGCCTACAGGACTCTCCCACGCCGCTGCTCTCCCAGCTGTATTTTGGGGGGCAGCTGTTTCAGGGGAGGTAAATGCTGCATTCACAGGAACAAGGAGGTGTTTGGGAAGCGTGCCCAGCCCGGCAGAACGTGCAGCAGTGCTGGGACAGGCCGGAGCATGGACTGTCTGGAATGTGGAATGTAAACAGAGTGTGTTACCAGCAACAGCCCAGCTACAGATCCCAACTGCCTGTGCTGTCCCTCGGGAGCAGCAAACCCCACGCTCCTGCTGCCTGCTTGTCAGGCTGGATCAAACCATAACTGTTCTCCACACCAACCTTCCCGGCAATTTGAGTTATCCAAACTCTGGCCTCAGCCTCTGTAGCCTTCACTCGGTATTGGGAAGTGACACAAATGCCCTGCAGTGATTCTGAGTGCTGAGCTGTGCTCCCAGCCCTGAGGAGTCCTGGCTCCAGGAGGGAAGAGCCTTGTGTCTCTCTGAGTCACCTGCCTGCCCACCTTGCTCTGGACAAGCACAACAGATGGATATTTAAATATTTTCATCTTAAAACTGGATATAAACACTGAGTGTCCGCCCATTTGCAGGACAACTCCCAAAGACTGGCCTGAAATCCTGAGGAGCAAAGATGAAGGTGAGCAGGGCTGGATCAGCTGTCAAAGGAGAGGAACCAGTTGTAATCCCGGTCACCCTGAGCTCTGCAGAGTCATCATGAGGTCAGCTAGCCTTGTGACCTCAAATAAACACAGTAATTTCACCCCTTACCTACTGTTCATCTGCAGTGGGAGCATTTGGTCCCCCCCAGCGCAGCACAGCCACTGCAGCTCAGTTAAGCCACACTTTTATTGTATTGTATTCCATGCATTATGTTCATGTTTTATAGTATGACAGAGGGAGGGATCAAGATAAATGTTAAACATAAACAAGAGCAGAAAGGTCGTTTGTAACAGGTCCTGAGAAGGAAAGGCACATCGTAACCACCGAATCCAACAGAACGGAAACCTTGGACAGAGGAAGACAACGCTGGAGAGTGGAGGAGGGAAGGGGTGTTTCAAGTTGGGGGCTGTGGAAGCAGGTTTGACAGCCACCTGCATTCCCCCACCCACCACAGGTCTGCAGTTCAAAGGGGTTTGGGGAGCTCAGTATTCAACCAAACCACTTCCACGCTCCTGTCGCCTGGGGAGAGTCCAAGATCCCAAACTCCTCCAGGCTTAATCAGCACCAAGGGGCAGCACAGGACTCAAAGCTCCTTTCTGCAGAGACCAGCTGGGAAAAGGCAGCTGGTGGGGAGGCAGGGAGGGGCTACCCAGCACCGAGTGACCCCGAGCCAGGTCCCACTCGGCCGTGCAGGGTCACAAGAGCACCGTGGACTGCGGCATCGCTGGTATTGCTATTCACTGGCATCGAGGAGGAGGGAACAGCAGAGAAATGGTTGGCACAGACACTGGCACACGTCTCTGTCAGGTCAGATGCCCAGGGGGTTGTAGCACCTCGAAGGGAAGCAGCAGCAGAACCGTGAGCTGTGCCTGATTTAAGGCAGCGATCGCTGCGGGTGATCCAGCGCCGGGAAGCACGAGGTTCCTGCCAGAGCAGCACGAGGGGCTCCAGAGCCTGGCTGGACACTGGGACACTGCCTGGACTGAGCACAGCACACCCTCCAGCGAGCTGGCACAACTGGGAGCTGCTGGAGACTGTACACAATGGAAATGAGCACAAAACCAGGACAGAGGCTCACAGCACTGGGCTCAGACATCGCTCCCAAGCACTCAGCCCTGCTGTGGCAAAGACAAGGTATCTTATCTTGGCTTCCAGGGGAGAAAACAGTTCAGCTTCACCTTGGAATCAAGAGAAGGGATGGTTCAGTCATCACAGCAGTACCAGAGCCAGCCTTGCTCCTGTAACTATGTGTTGAAGTGTGCTTTGCATTTTAAAGAAGGAACATTTAGCAGCCCACATTTCTTCGAGCCCCTTTAGTTTGTTACCTGCCACCCTTTCCCAGTCCCTTGAAGCCACCCTAAAGGTCACAGCCTGGGTGAAATAAGCAGCAGGAGGGCAGAAATGAAGCAAAGGCAGGGCTGAGCTCAAGGCCTTTCCTGAGCAGCACAAGCAGAGGTGGCTCTGACCCCTGGCACAGGTGGTGGGCATGGGCAGGGGTCTCACAGCCTGCAGCAGGCAGGGCAGGGATGGAATCTGGGATGTTTGGAAGCCTGAGAGGGCTGCCCTATGCTGGGCAGCAAGGGTTCACCTCGAGCTGGAGGCCAGGGGCAGCTCAGGCTGAAATCCTGGCACAAGGTCTCCATCTCTGGCCACCCCAATCAGGAGAGAAGATTGTAGTTTTTGCCTTTGCTGCCATGGAGTTGGTGCTGGGCTCTGGGAAAGGGCTGAGCTGCCTCTCACCTGGGGCTTCAGTCACTCCGTGGCACAGATTGTAAACTTTAGTCCCTGCTGAGCTAAGCAAGGTCTGGATTTGGTCTCCAGGTGAGAGGATCTCCATCCCCTGCCTGGCTGCAGCCCCCAGTGGCTGCTCAGGGCTGGGTGTGTTGAAAACATCTCCCTCACCACTCCCCTGCCCTGGGACACTGCAAAATCCTGAGCTCAGTGTGAGATGCTCTGAGGTGTAGCTCAGGCCCTGGAAAACCCAGGCAAGGCAGGACAGGCAGCAAGCTGGAACCTGGCAGTGCCCTGCCATCATGGTGCTACCTCTACATCTGAGTGTGGCAATGCTGCCTTGTGCTACAGGATCATCATCCACGGAGGTAAGATCATGAAATGAGGCTGTTCCTGCTGCTGGCCAAGGTCCCCACGATGCTGCCAGTGCCCTGAGCTTGGAGCTGTGAGGAGGCTGCTGAGCAGACAGGTAATGCCATGAGCCAGGGCTTCTTTCCAAAGGCTCTAAGGAGAAGCCATAGGAATCCACATGGACGCCTCTAGCACTGAGCCCTGGAGATGGGCCAGGAGCAGGTCCTGGAGGCATCACCCTGCTGCTCTCAGGATGTCATGATGAGGCTGATCTGGGGTGCTGACAGGGATGTAGAGATGGAGAAGAGGGAGATGGGGGGAGCCTTCCTCTTCAGCTGCAGAAAACCACCCTGGTGCCCTGGGATGTCCCTCATCACTTAGGCCAGGGGTGGCTGCGGGGCTGATCTCCACTCCTGAGCAGGCTGTGTCCACACCAAGGGCAGGGAGACAGGAATAACAGTCCATGACCCTGTGGGATGCCACTTCAGGGCTGTGTACAGAAGCAGGGTTGTGTACAGGAGCTGGCATCTCCAGGCAGCAGCATCTGCAACTCTGCCACATCTCTTCCTCTGCACAGACTCTGCCACAGCTCTGCAGTCCAAGTCACACACAGCTCTTGTCTCCAGGCTCGAAGGTGTCACCATCCCAGTGTCTCCACAGCCAGTGCAGCAAAGCCCCCGAGGTGCCACCATGGTCCACATGTTCTTGTTTGTGTTTCATGTGGGCTTGGACACAGCTTGGTGTCCAACAGGGGATAAACCTGACACAGGGCTGGGGCTCCTCCAGCACCTTCCTCTGTCCCACAAAGCTTAATCCACAGCATCTCCCCAGCTGCCAGGAGGAAAGGGGGGCTGGTAGCCCATGACCACCCCTAACCAACATCCCCATACAAGTTCAGAGCTGTCACCAAGCAGAGGGGAGAGGATGAGGTGCAGAACAAGTCATCCCCTGGCTTTGTGATGGAGTTTGGTGGAAAATCACCCTCTTCTATCCCCTGGCTTGGGAAAAGCACTGGAGGGCACCACGTGTGCCCAGAGCCAGCCTGGCCCAGGGGCTGCAGCCACGCTCACACGCGGGCAGAGAGGAGGAGGTCGTGCCCACACTCACACACCGCATGGACACGCTTAAAAAACCGGGAATTGTGAGTGTGGGAAAGGGTTTCCTGAGACTGCAGAGAAGCGAAGGCCGCGTTGAACAGTCAGGGACAGCTGTGCTGGTGTGGGAGCAGTCCTGCCTTAAGGCTGCAAGTGTTCCAGGTACTGCGGCAGCGGGTTCTCCTTGACGTATTTCTGAATGTACCAGCACGTCAGGTGAGCCTTCAGGTCCTCCTCCACCACAAAGTCCAGGGCTGCCTGCAGCCAAGGGAGATCAGGTGAGTTACAACCAGCACCCCCAGCCTCCACTCCCCTCTGAAGCCTTGTGGGAGTCCTGTACCCCTCACCCAGATGAGGAAAGCAGCAGGGGTCCCTCAGGTACCCCCTGTGCGAGGCAGGTGGAGGGAGAGGCTTGAGGGGAGAGCACAGCTGTCCTGCCACAGCCACCACCTCGCCACAGAGTCCCCAGCTTAACCCTCAACAAATCCAGCCTGGTGGATGCTGCACTGCAGGTGACCCAGCTCACCTTCATCACCCCTCTGTCCTCACCTACAGGGCCAGGGAGCAGCTGTACCCCAAAGCACCACCCCACAGTGTCCCCACCGCTGTGCTCCTGCCTCCTCAGCTCTCCCTGCACAGCCCAAGGCAGGAAAGGGCTCACAAAGGCAGTCAAGGTTTGAGAGGAGGGTCCAGCTTAAGCTGAGGTGAACCATCAGCCCCTGCACAAGGTTTTTTTGCTGAGGAGGAATGGGCTGACTCTGGGTGAGATTTGCTGACATTTACCCAGCTCCTCTTGCCACAGGAAACAGCAATGTCTGCCCCCAATCTCCATCTGCCCCACCAACCACCCCATCTCCCATCAGAGCAGGATTCCCAAAGGGCACACATGCAATTCCAACGTGATGGGGCCTGCCTCCAGCCAGGATCTTTAGCCACAGCTGGGTTAGCAACAGCTCCTGCCCTTCAGGGTGGCTGGGGTCGTACCTTTGCCAGGTGCTTGGCTATTCCCCTCCCTCGGTAGGCATCGGGCACTTCCGTGTGCTGCAGGTCCACAATGCGCTTCCCCACGTACTCGTAGAGCAGCACGGCCTTGTCGTGGCAACCTGAGGGGTGGCAGAGAGGGGTGAGGGTTGGGGTGTCCCTGGGGTGCCCACAGCAGAGAGGATTGAGGGCTGGGATGGCTCCAGAGAGCCCACAGCAGGAATGGGACATTTACCCAGCTCTGGTGCTGGGTCAGATTTTGCTTTCAGTGACACCTGGATATCTTCATTGGTCTCCCTGAGATGTGAGCAAAGCCAGGTCTGCTCAGACTTTCCAAGGCCCTTGGAAGAACAGGAGCAAGTTTTTGACCCAGCCCTGAATCACTGATGCCAGCACAACGTGTTTAGGGTAGGGAAGCAGCTGTGGGGAGGGAGGAGATGTGTTGATGGTGGAGGAGAACAAAAAGAAGAGGGGGAAAAAACAACAAAGCTGAACCAGGTAATAGCCAAATAAATTCTCCTCCAGCACAGGGTTTTTTGTTGTGGCACATAAAACTCCTTGGTTTGGTGTTGCAGCATTGTCTAGACACATTCTGGGGAAGATGCTGGGGAGGTGAATGCCACAAACACACAGGAAAGTGCACACAGGTGTGCAAGGGGGGCTGTGCACACAAATTTACATGTACACACACACAGGCTTCCTGTTTCGACACCCTGACCTTTCTCACAGCAGCTCAGTTACAGGAAAAAAGAAGTTTCAGCTCATGTATAAATCAGGAGTTAAACCCCCCCTGGTTTCATCCACAGAACCTTGAGCTTCTGCCTTCAGTGCAAAAACAAATGTTTCATTTCTAGAGAGTTTCTGTAGTTAAAAGTGAGTTTCTGAAATGCAAGATCTCAATCAAAGAGACAAGTTTAATTAAAAGAATGGAAACTTTTCCTTCTCTCCAATGTTTTTTTAAGGCTGAAGGACTGCAAGTTCACCTACATTCAGGATCTGCTTTAGCTGAGCTCAGTACACTCTATTTCACTGCATTTCAGCTGACAACTCCAGGCCACTTTGCCTCATCCCTGTATTCAAGAGAAACTAGAAATGAGCCCATTGGAATTTTGTGTTTCCAGAGCAGCAGCTCAAGCTTTTATTCCTGCTCCTTTTATGCAGACACTCAATTCTCCTACACTGGATGGAAACCTTCACATTTCCAGCCCAAGTTTATTCCTGCTGGTTTCTGCCCACTCATTCTTGTGCCAACATTGTTCTTGGGTGGACATAAATAATTTCCCTCCCTGCCGTTCCCCCAAGTATTTATAGGCTTCAGTCCTGCCCCTCTCAGCTCTGGTTCACCAAAAAGCCAAACTCTGAGTTTCCCCCAGACAGAAAAGAGGGAGCACTGCTGTGTTTCTCCATGTGGATCAGGCACTCCAAAAAAGCCAAGGGAGCAGGTGAAGCCCTTCCCCAGCAGCACAGACCTGTTTTTCTGGAGGGAAACCTGCCCAGGCTGGGGCATGAGGTGCCCTCACCCTCACAGAGCACTTGGTGGCAGCTCTCAGGGGTGGCAAGGGCAGAGTTGGCAGCACCAAAGGCTGTAAAATGATCTTATAACAGCAGCTTTCACTCGTTCCAGCCCTTCCACCCCACTCTCCTCCCAGGCTAAAACTTTCCATAACTTCTGCCTGAAGCTTTGAGAAGTTTACAACTAAACTGACAACAGAAGATTTTTTTCTTTAAGTACACTTTTAAAATATGTGATCTGTTTAGAAGCATCATCACAGACACAAATGCATTTTAAAGCAGAAGGTGATGCAGTGTTTGGAGGATCTCAGACATGTCCTGGACAGGCTTTTCCTGGATATTCCCTGTACCACAGCAGCACCACAAACCCCCAGCCAGGACAGGAGCTGCAAAGTGCCACCAGGGCACAGATGAACACACATTTTACAACCAGCCTGATTTTACAACAGCAGGAACTGCAGGAAACTGGGCCCAGTTCAGAAAAAACATCCCAGTTCAGCCAAGTGCAGGATCACATCCACACATGCTCACCTCAGTGACACAGCACATGACACCAAGGACACTTGTGCCACAGGGTGTGGTGTGGGCACAGCCATGGGCTGGAATAAGGCAGCCCTGGTGCTGTGTGGTACCCTGGACATGGGGGGCTGCTCCCAGGAAAGCTGGGGGAGCTGGAAACTGTGCTGACCCTTCTGGGGAGTACCCAGCCCCAGTTTGGTGCAATCCCCTTAAAGAGAGGGGGGCACAAGCAGAAACCCCTCAAAATCCAGCATAAGAGACACCTCCTGCCAGCCTCCAGCCTGTGTCACCCCCTTGGGCTCCAGGACAGGAGTTTATCAGCCTGCACAGACACAGCTTGGCACAGCAGAGCCCCAGGAGCCTGCCCGTGGTGTTTGACTGGCTGACACTCCCCTCCAGGCCATGCAGAGAGGAAGGGGAGCCAATGCAAATCAGCACAGCCAGAGAGGAGCAGGATGGCAGCAATGGCAGCACAGCTGGTGCCCTGCTCACCCTCTGGCCCTCCCTCCAGCACAGGGGCACAGGGAAGGGGAAGCTTTTCTGGGAGCTGGGCAAGGGACCAGCTCTGACCTTGCTCTCCATGGAAGGTTTCCACCAGGAGCAGGTTCAGCCCTGATGCCAGACACAAGTGCCCAGGCTGAGTGGCTCAGGAGCCTGGGGGAACAGGCAGAGAGCCCAGCCCCAGTCCCAGTAATCTGTGCAGACACAGGCACCCCACTCCAGCCCCTCCTTCACTGACCCCCTCTCCTGGCACACACAGAGCACCTGCCCAGGGAGGGGAGGCTGCAGCACTGCAGGACCCTCCCTTGTCCCTGTCCCTCTGCACCAACCCCAGCCAGGACCTGGGCAGGTCCTGCAAGGCCAATTTCTGCACCCCAGCCTTTGGAGCAGCCCCTGAGCTCCAGCCCCTTTAGGAGACTGCTGCAAAGCCATTCCCTGCCAGCAAGGGGACAGAACAAATGCCAGCCCCATCTCCCAGGAGCAGGGGGCAGCTCAGGTCATCTGCTGCAGATCCAAACAGTGTGAAAAAAAAAAAAAAAAAAGCAAAAGCTGCTTGTGGGGTGGGGTGAGAGAACGAGATGTCCCGAGGAGCTCGTGCATCCCAGGCTGGAGCTCGCTGCCTGCCGTGGGCTGGCCTCACTCCCCAGGGAGCTACTGGCACGTTACTACGGAGAGAAAACACAACAGAGCACAACACCAGAGTGGAGACAGCACAGCCAGAGTGGAGGGGCCTCACTCGCAGGAATGGCAGCAGGAGGGCTCTGGTTTGGAGCAGTTTCCTGTTTAGGAGCTCTCTGGAGGCGCCTGTGGCACGGGAGGAGCAGGGATGTCTTTGATGCAGGGTCTGGTGACAGATCCCTCGGTCCCTGCTGCAAACTCAGCACCTTCCCCTCTCCTGGGAAGCATCTGCCCCATCAGGGAGGAAAGCTCCAAGGTGTGACCTGCTCCAGTTTTCCCAATAAACCTGAACCTGGGCTCCCTGACAAGGAGCTCCTGAGGCTCAGATGAGCAGGAGCTTCCAGCCAAAATCCTGCCCAAACCCAGCTGGGGAGGAGGGGGAGCTTTGGGAAGTGTGGATGCTGCAGTTGGATGAATGGGAGCTGGGATGTGCGAGAAGCCTGCACATCCCTGAGGAACTGGAGCTGCTCCTGGTGAGCCTGATGGGTGTGATGAGCATCAAGAAGCTGCTGCTAAAAGCTCTTCCCCTGCCCCAAACATCTGGACTGCTTTGGGGTAGGGGATCCCTGTAGATTTCTTGTTTTGACCTAAAATTCATCTCAGATCCAAAGAAATGCCCAACTATTCCTGACAAAACCAGCCTATATGATTCCCAGGGAAGCTTTTAGCTTTGACAAATTGATGTTTTCCAAGAGAGTCTCTGCACAGGGAGGTTTCTGGCTGGCTCAGGCTGTTAGTCACATCCTAACCCATTACAAATCCAGTTGGGCGCCTTTCTGCCCTCCTCTCGAGGGATAACGAGGCTCAGTGAGGTCTGGTTATAATCAGCTTTACTTTCAGCTTCTAAATGCTCCTTCATTTGGGATGCAAGGGAAAATGGAACGTGTTCAAGGGAAGCAGCTGTTCCTATCAGAGTTTTAGGAGCTACTGCAGCCATGAGGGGAGAGAGGGGAGGAACCAGCAGAGAGGAAAGACAGGGCAAACCCCAAAAACCTGAGTGCAATTCATCTTCCTTGTGCACAAGGAGGAAGTGCTGACACGAGGTCACACAGGGCCGCAGAGGCAAACACAGGATGATGCTGAAAATGAAACTTTCACACCAGTTCACAGCTTTCCCTGTCTCAGGCCTCCTGCTCCAGGGATTTCCAGCAATTCATCACCATGGAAAGTCTCCTACCCAACATCACACCACCCTAAACCACCAGCTGTCAAAGTCTGGCTGCTTGGTCCTCATGCTGGGTGCACCCATGTTTTCCCAGAATATCCACACTTAACATTTAGCAGAAATCAGGACATCACAGGAATCCATAAACTGCTGTTTATCCCTGCTACAGTGCAGTGACATGGGACTAGAGTGCTCTCTGAGGGACACAGGGGTCACTAGGATGCCAAAAATCTGTGTCTGACCCATTTCTTGTAACTCCCTGCACGCAGCAAGGAAAAACCTCCCGGAGCATTCCACACCACTGATGCTGATCGTGCCAGGAGCGGGAGCGACAAAGAGCAGTGCAGGAAATAAACAGCCTGCCACGCACTCCCACAGAGATGTTATCTCCTGACCATCTTCCAGGGCTTGGCTGCTACCAGCAAGTGCCTAACAAGGAGGAGGAGGAGGGATGGATGCACTCCACATGGATGTTAGTCAGCGCAGCAGCACGGACACCGTCGCACCAGGACGCCGCTCTGCTGCCTTGTGTGGCCAGTGCTGAGCTCACAGAAAAGGGCTCAGACTCCCTGAACTCCCAGAAAAAAACACAACCTTGATCGTGGGGATTCACCTGGGTGAGGCCATGGCCAGACTGGATGGGGCTTGGACATGCAGAATGCATCCCTTCTGAGATGAGCTCTAGGATCCTTCCAACCCAAACCATTCCAGGACTCTGTGATTCCACGACCCCCTCCTGAATCAGGAAGTTCTGTGCTGATTCACACACGACTCCCACAGCTGATTCTCTGCCTCTCAAAGTTCACCCTCTCCAGTCACGACTCATCCCTGCTCAGCCACCAAACGCTACTCGGCCCATGGTGTGGCTGACAGAGCTTTTACCCAGAAAACCACGATAAAAGATTACATTTCCCTAATAATTGTTGGCCCTTGGCTGTCCCCTGCACCACCAACTTCACTGACTGGGACAATGCTCTGGTGGTGGCACCTGGGACCTCGTTTGATCTCAGGCTGAAATAAGCAGTTGGTGAAATTGTTTTCTCCGCACCCGTCTCCTCCTTCCTCGCTCCACCACTGCTGAGCCTCCAGCCTGCACTTTGTAATTAGTGGTTGAAATGAAAATGGGGTTGGGGGGGGAGGAAGAGAAGTCTAAAATAAAATCTGGACTATTCCTGTTGTTTTATCGACAAAGCCTCCTGCATTCCCTATGATTTCTGAACTACACATTTTATTTATATTTTTTCTAAAAGGCAGCTACCCTGCAATTTCAGCAAGGCAGTTTTACCCAGAGTAGTTCTCAGCATGACAAATGGATGGGGAAGAGATGCTAGGATCGCTGAATATTTGGAATTAACCATTAACACGAAGGCTGAGAAAGAATCAATGCACCACAAAGAAATTTTAGTGGCATCTACTTTTTTTTCCTTTGTTCACCCAATATGTGACAGAGCTTTTTGGGGGTCACTGTGTCACCAGAGCTCCACAGGTTGAGGTCACACCAACCCCAACCGAGAGAACCCCAGATCTCCGGGGAGATTTTTAGGGTGCAGGAAGGGGTGGGGGGAGCCCCAGCAGGAATCGGGGGTGCTCTGAAGAATATCGGGGGGCACACGGGGGGTGTCACACCGCGGCAGGGTGGAGAATACAGCGGAAAGTGCTGCGGGACACAGCGGCATTGAGGAAACGGGGGGAAATAGGTGAGAACGGAAAAAGGGGGAGGAACAAGAAGAAAAAAGGGGGAGAGCAACGGGGAGGGGACCGACGGGAGAGACGCGGGGGGGGAGGAAACAGCGAGAGCTGGAAAGGAACGGGAACCTGGGGCCCGCAGCGAGGTGGGATCGTGGGCACAGAGCAGCCGGTACCGTCCCGAGCCGCCCCTTACCGTTGAGGCGCACGGTGAACTGCCGCCGCTTGCGATCGTGCTCCACCTGGATGGGGCAGCCCTGCTCCAGCAGGCCGAGCGGCGCCGAGTGCGCCATGGCGGGCCGGTGCCGGTGCCGGTTCTGGTGCCGGTGTCGGTTCCGGTGCCGGTGTCGGTGCCGGAGCGGAGGCGCGGGCGGGCCCCGGCGCGGCCCCGGCCGCAGGAAGCCCCAGCTGTGCGGCACGTGCCCGCCCCGCAGCCAATGGCCGCGCCGCGCTTTTGTTTTGGTACGGCCGCGCGGCCCTTAAAGGGGCAACGCCGCCACAGCTGTGGGGTCCGCAGGCAGCGCCCGGCGCCCCCGTGCGGGCGGGCACCGCCACCAGCGCCCGCGGGCTGCGGCTGCACTGGTGCTGTACTGGTACTGTACTGGTTCTGTACTGGTCCTGCAATGATCCTGCACGGGTTCTGTACTGATCCCGCACTGGTCCTTTACTGGTTCTGTACTGGTCCTTAACTGGTTCTGTACTGGTTCTGCAATGATCCTGCACGGGTTCTCTACTGGTCCTGCAATGATCCTGCACGGGTTCTGTAGTGGCTGTGCACTGGTCCTTTACTGGCTCTGGACCGGTTCTATACTGGCTCTGTACTGGTTCTGTACTGGTCCTTTACTGGCTCTGTACTGGTTCTGTGCTGGTCCTTTACTGGCTCTGTACTGGTCCTTTACTGGCTTTGCACTGGTTCTATATTGGTCCTGTAGTGGCTCTGCACTGGTTTTGCACTGGCTCTGCACTGGTTCTGAACTGGTCCTGTACTGGTTCTGTACTGGTCCTTTACTGGCTCTATACTGGTTCTGTACTGGTCCTGCAGCGATCCTGCACGGGTTCTGTAGTGGCTGTGCACTGGTTTTGTACTGGCTCTGCACTAGTTCTGTACTGGTTCTATACTGGCCCTGCACTGGTTCTGTACTGGTCCTTTACTAGCTTTGCACTGGTTCTGTACTGGTCCTGCAGTGATCCTGCACGGGTTCTGTACTGGCTCTGCACTGGTTTTGTACTGGTCCTTTACTGGCCCTGCACTGGTTTCCCTCCCTGTGTTACTGTGCTGGTGCTGCCCCGTTGTGCCCCTGCTCTGTGACAGTTCCTGCCCTCCCTGTGCTCTGGGCTCTCTGCCCCGGCTGCTGGGGCTGTGGGGTGAAGCCCCAGGTCACGGCCCCTGTGTGATGCTGGCACCAGGTTGCTCTGTCCAGCCTGGCCTTGGACACTTCCAGGGATCCAGAGGCAGCCACAGCTGCCCAGAGCACCCTGTGCCAGGGCTTCACCCTCTTCCCAATACCTATCTAACCCTGAACCCCCCAAAACCCCTCTAGGATTCCTCAGGACCCCCTCAGGATCCCCCTGAACCCCCCTGGACACCTCAGACCCCCTCAGGATCACCCTGAACCCCCCCAGGATCCCTCAGGACTCCCTGAACCCCCTCAGGATGTCCCAGATCCCCCCCAGGACCCCTCCAGACTTCCTCAGTTTTATTTTAATAAAATTTAATAATTACATGGTGATTCCTACATTCCAAACTCTGTTACTCCTTGTCCTCTTAAAGAGCAAAACAGTTGAAGGAATGGAACAGAATTACTAAACCTAAAACATTCTACATGAAACATTTAAATCTTTGTTTTAGCTCCTTCATTTAAAATATCTGAGTTCTTTGTTCTTTTTATTTCAAGCAGTCTTGATCTATCTGTGGACTACCTTTTAGCTAAGCTAGTAAGAGTTGGAAAACAGGAACAAAATGAGTTTTGGCACGATGTGCATTACTGTGTTTCAGTAACCTTCCTGTTTATCATCAGGTGAAAACAGAAGAAAAAAATTTATTCTGAACCTGATTTCATTTTCTAGTATAAATTGTTGATTTTTACTCAAGGAGCATCTTAGTCTACAGTCAGAAACCTAAAAGAGAATCAGAAATTTCAGCACCTGTCATACATGATGAAGTTCCTGCTTTATCCTAACCCAACACTCATACATAGTGAAAAATACAGATGTTGCTGGTTTGTATTTCTGAAACCTTCAATTAGCAGTTTTCATCTTTGTAGCAGCACGAGTGGGGGACTATGTTGGGATGCTGGGGACACAGTGGGACTGGGAACCTTGAGGAGAGAGGAGGAAGGAGAAGCAGGTTTTGCCCAGACATGGGTGAGCAGCTCCTTATTGCTCTCTTGGTGATCACCCTGACCCAGAGCCTGCACAAACAAAGGTTCTACAGCCCCCGAATGCATGGAGAGGCTTTCCAAGGGTGCCAAAAATCCAGCAGCCTTGCTGAAATCTCTGGGAGCACTCAGGCTCCATGGGGATGCTGTGCCTGTGACGATTCCCTGGGAGCCTGCAGGGCCCAAGGACAGTGGCTCAGACAAGAAGGTGCTGAAGCCATGCCAGCAGCACTGGGAAGCTGCAGAAGGAAAGGAGAGATCTCCTAAGAGCCCCTCAAGCCCTGCCATGGCTGGGAGGTGACCATGTGGCAGCTTCTGGTCCTTTCCCCTGGGGTCTGTGTGCTCCCTGCCCTCCCACCCTGCTGGATCTGGATGCATCCCAATTTCCCTGGAAGGCCTGGGAGCAGGGCAGTGCCCAGGGATTGAGGGCTGGAGACTCAAATCCACCTTTATGCACCTGGATCCACAGCTGGCTCTGGCCTCCAGGAGGAGGGAAGGTGCACACTGAGACATGCTGGGGGACAGCAGGGTCATGTCCTGGACTCCCAGTGACACCCCAGAGCCTGTCCCACCCCCAGAGCCTGTCCCACAGGTCCCACAGCTCCACGTTTGCCAGAGTGCTGGTGATGCTCTGCTCTGCTCTGCCACAGAGCCCCCAAAACTCACCCTGAGCACTGGCTCAGCCCAAACCTGTGTGGATTGGTTCCAACTCTGCTGCTGATCCCAAGATCCGTGTGGATAAATGTCAGAAAGGCCCACTCAGCTCCCTTTGCCCAGCCCTGCAGTGACATCCCCAGCTCTTGCATCAGCACTAATGACCTGCGGTTGGGCTGCACAGCAGTTTGGTTTTTTTTTTTTTTTTGGAAAGGCTCCTCCTCGTCTGTGTTGAAAGACTTGAAAGGTGGTGAATCTGAGACATCTCTGGGGATGGTAATTGCTCTCCCCATTAAAAACCTGTAATTTGTTTTCCATTTGAACTCTTCCACCTTCAGCTGCAGCTGCTGGATCTGGTGCCATTGGGGCAGCTCTGCCCGAGGCAGCCACAGATCCCAATCCCTCCAGCTCCTTCCCTCTGGCAGCGATTCCTTTCTGCTGCTGGGGTTTGAGGAAGTTTTTCCAGTCCTCAAATCCATCCCAAATGCTCTGCAAAGTTGAGAGCTGGCTGTGGCAGAGCAGCTGTGATCTCACCAGGGCTGTCAGCAGCTCCCACCCCTCCAACCCCTCCTTTGGATCTTTAGAATCACACTAAGAATTCCAGACAGAAAAGGGCTTTTTTTTTTTTTTTTTCAGCTGCAGCTCGGGTGTTTGTGGGAGCATCCTTAATCCCGGGATGTGCCACGTCTAGGAGGGATTGATTCCTCAGTGACTCAGAGAGGAATTAATCACAGAATCACAGAGCATCCTGCGCTCCAAGGGACACACAGGGATCACCCACTCCAACTCCAGGCCCCAAAATCCCAAATGCCTGGGAGTGTTGTCCAAACACTCCTGGAGCTGTGGCAGCCTTGACCATTCCCTGGGGAGCCTGATCAGTGTCCCAGCACTCTGAGGGAAGAACATTCCCGAATATCCAACCTAACCCTGCCCTGACACAGCTCCAGCCGTTCCCCTGATTCCCCATTTCCCAGCCGGACCCACCGGTGGCACCCGTGGCGTGCAGAACCCATGGAAGACGCGGTGATTTGGCCATCCTTAGCTGGCAGGTGGCTCGAGGAGCAGCACAGGACGGAACCCCCGGGGAATGCTCCGCGCCCCAACCCTGCAGGGCCACACCAGCGACGGGGACACCGCGGCCACCTCTCTGAGGGAGCACCGCCGCCCGCCCGCCTCACTTCACCCCGAGAAGCGCGCCCGAGAACCGCAAAGCCGTTTCCGCGCGGGGCGCTTAGCCACGCCCCCCATGCGGCGCTGGCCAATGGCGGCGCGGGGGCGGGCCCGGCTGGCGGCTGCCGGCGCGGCCGCGGCGGGCGGGACTCGCGGGCTCCGCTCGGGCCGGGCCCGCCGGGCTCGCACTGCGCCATGTCCCTGCCCAGAGGTACGAGCGGGCTGCGGGGAAGGGGCGGCCGCGGCCGGGGGGGAACCGCTGGGGAACCGCGGGGGGAGCCGCGGGGTTGGGGCTGTTGCCTAATCCTCCGGGTGTTGGCTCCCCGCGGTTTCCTCCGCGCGGGCCGCGGTGGTTCCGCAGCTCGGTGTTGTCGCTGGGGCCGGAGCGCGGTGCCGCGATACCGGGGCTGCAGAGCCCTTGGTGGGGATGTGCGGAGGGGCCGGGGGGAGAGCGGTAAAAACACGCGAGTGTTGTTTGCTGCTGCTGGAGCCTTTCCCTGTGTTGAGTTTCCGCTGCTGGCGAATCCTTGGGCTCGGAGCCGCGGGTGAGCGAAACCTTCACCAAGGCTCGGCCAGGTGGGGAGGACCGGGCTGGGATTCCGGGTGTGGGCTGTGTCCCCTCGTGTCGCCTCGTGTCCCCTCGTGTCGCCTCGTGTCGCCTCGTGTCCCCTCGTGTCCCCTCGTGTCGCCGTTGGGCCTCGCTGCCTTGGCGCTGTCCCCGGGCGCAGAACGTGACCGTGTGTCACAGGTGTTGTGTACAGAGCACGGCCGTGACTCAGGTGAGCTGTCCCCATCGCAAGGTGAGCCCCGGCCGGCAGGTATCGCCTGGGATGGTGGGGACAGGGACAGGGACGTGGCTTTGCCGGTGTCCCGGAGCGCGGACAGGACACGCTGCCTCTCTTCTATCAGCGGAATTAAATTTGAGGGGTTTTCCCTGTGCGGGAGTGATGCGCTGGAAACTTGAAGTCAGGAGCCATGTGAGCAGATGAACGCACCTCTCGTGACTTTTTTTTTTTTATTTCTCCCTCCTCCCTGCTTTTAAACGATCCGTGTCTTATCCGGAGGGAATGTGGACCTGAGTTTCCTGTTTGCTGTGTAAGCAGGGGGTGAATCAGCAGCGATTTACGGAGCTGCTGACTCACAGGTAGGAGCACATGCCTCCAGCCATCCAGCCTTGGAAGGGATCATCCAGGCTTCTTTAAAGGTTGGCACATTCGAGCCCAGCCCTTTCCTCGGCTGCCCTGCCGGACCGGTGGATGTGTGGATGGAGGGACGAGGTGAGCCTGGCCCAGGGACCACTTGTGCCCCACAGGAGTTGGAGCCTGAGCTGGTCCTGGAGGATTTTGGGGGAAGCAGCGTGGCTGGCAGCAAGAGGTGATGCGTGGAGGAACACCTGGGAGCGTGGTGCTTTCCTTGGAGGAGGTTTGGAGCAGCTCTGTGTCTGCAGGGTTCTGTTGGTTGGGGCAAACTGGTTCATTCATGGAGTTTTAACCCTGATGTTAAAATGTTGGAGGTGTCACTCGTGTGCTGAGGGACCTGGGCTCTGTTGGCACTGTCTGACCTGAGCTCCTTTGCTTCCATCAGCACGAGGGTTGATCCTGACTGTGTGTAGCACATCTGCCTCTCCTTGGCTTGCACCTGCCTCCAAGCAGGTTTTTCCAGGGATGCTTGCAGGTCTGAGTGTGTGCACCAGCTGCTCATGGCAGCTACTTCCCTCTCTTGCAGGCAGCCTGAATTTAAGCTAAATTTCCCTTGTTTTCCTTAGGGAATTTCAGTGAGCAATCTCAGGTTTCCTTTGCTGGTTCTCCTTGGGTTTGTGTTGCTCAGAGTTGTAAGCAGAGGCTGCTGTGTTGAATCTCATGGTTGGCTCTTTCTGTGACAGATGCCTTCCAAAACTCACCTGCCGTCACTTTGGCTTAGTCACGGGGTTGTCTCCTGCCTCAGGAGATTTTTGGGACGTGTGGCTGGCCGTGACACCAGTGATAGGAATGGTGCTGGGCTGGGGCTTTGCTCTGCACTAAACATAGCTGGGGAGATAAACACCTTCTGGGGATTGTGTGGAGCTTAGGGAGGATTTCAGCTTTCTTTCTTCCTCTTCCCATTGCTGCTGTCTGCCTGATCCAAGTTATCTCACAGGATCTTGTATGTGGGAGAGCATCTCTTGTGTTATCTTGCGCTGTTGAGGCTGATGTTTACTCATGTATGCAAAAACTCCCTGTTTTCTCGGGTCACCCGAGTTCTCTTGAGCTGTGTCTCATGGCATGGGGTGGCACTGCAGGAAGGAATTGGGAACAGAGGTCTGGAGCTGTCCCTGTGTCCTCCTTGCAGAGCTTTGCAAGGGTCACAACCTCTGGCTGCAGCTTGAAACAGGTGGCTGGGCCTGGGTGTGTTTTCCACCTTTTCCAGTGAATGGATGCTGTTGTATCCCAGAGGTTAAAGCAGGAGGGGATGAAGCTTTAGGGAATTTTCAGCCTTTGTGGAGGGTGCAAGGTCTGGGACTCTGGGGATACAAACCCAGTCTGCTGCCTTTTCCCTGGCCCTCAAGGTGCATCTTCTGCCCGCCCTGCATGTGGAAATCCCTGTGACCATCACTGGGACTGTGACTTGAGTGGTCTCTGCTGCCTGAGAAGCCCGTCCTGGAGGGACAGACAGGAGTGTGCCAGTGGGGAAACAGTTTTTTGCCAGAATTTTGGAGTTTGCTGGGAAAAGCAGCTGCAGGGAGGGAGGGAGGGTGAGTGCATGGGTGGGATCTGGAGGGAGAAGACCTGCTTGTCCTGTCCTGGCTCACCTAGCACCAATGCCTGAGTAATTCAAAAGCAAGTGTTTTTCCTTAGCAGGGACATCATCCTTTGGGAATAGAGGTGCTGGTGGGGAGAGGGATCAGGATCTGTCTGGAGCCAGGCTGTGCCTCTGGGGAGGCAGCTCTGCTTGGCCACAGAGGCTTGGAAAAATCAGCAGTGAGAAATGCCAGGACCTGGGGATGAACTGGTGCTTGTTCTTGTGGCACATCTATTCTGGGTGGGTAAATAAGTGGTGGGGACGTGTCCCTGCCATGCCCTGGCTGTGCCCTCCGTGGGAGCACAGCACTGTTATGCAATTCAGTCTGTGAATCCAGCACTGTCTCTTCTGCCATTCACACTTTTCCAGCTGCCATCCCCAAAAAAAGGCAGCTCTGCCAAAAATACACATGTGGGTCGTGACCTGCTGAAGCAGGACTTTGGCTTTGGGCTCCTGTCGTGTCCAGGCAGAGCAGTCACAGCTTGTTGCTCCCAGGGTGTGAGTGCTTGGAGGGGTGGGAGCTCTGATCCCAGGGAGCCATTATTTAATTCTAGTTGAAGCATCATGGAGCTCGAATCTAATTAATTGTAATGATCCTAGAGAAAACACAGCACTTTGCTCCTGCCTTCCTCCTCTGCTGGCATAACGGTAGGTGCCTGGAAAATGTCATGCTGGACCTGATAAATATTTAGCTGTGCTTCAGCAATCCATTTCCCTCCCTGGAGGGATGCTTCCCTGCTTTTCTTTTGGTGAATAATGAATCTTGCTGAAGGCTGATCCCTTTATTTTCCAGCTCTGAGCTGTGGTCCAGGGCTGAGCTGGACTTTGTTTGCCTCTGTTGTTTGCAAAGGTTGTTGTTGCTGGAGGAAACTCATCTGTGCTTTGTAGAGTTTCCCTTTGGGAGCAGCTTTCTGGTAGTGGTGATTTTGTGGCCCAAAATGACACCTCTGCAGATGTGGGGCTCTGTGGTTTTTGGGTGGAAGATGGTTTTTGCTTGTGTTGGTTAATAAGGCACTGTCTGGGCTGGCTGTTTGCTGGGGAAAGAACTGGGAGAAGAACTTGTTTTGGCTGGGGAGGTGATTTTACTCTATCAACAAAAAGTTTGGGGTTTTGTTGGCATGACTCAGGAAGGCTTGTGGGAACGTAGGGAGCTGGATTTACCCGCTGCCTCTTGCTGACAAACCTCTACAGCACAGGTCAAGTGTTAGTCAGGGATTTGGAGTGGGGGAAAGGGCAGAGAGGATTTTTTTTTATTATGGAAACTGGAAGTTTCTGTTGGTGTTTTTCCACCTGGGAGATATTCCATCTCCTCACAGCCTCTTGTCTGTGCAGGGGCAGTGCTGTGGCAGCGTTGTGAGTGCCCCTGTTCCTTGTCCCAAGGAACACTGGAATTACAGGGCACAACTGCAGCAATCTCAGATGTCACAGTGCTGCCTTGTGGCCTCAGTTTGCTGTGGATCTGAGTCTGCTCCCTTTTTGTGGAGCTGGGACAGGGCTCCCTGTGTGCTCCTTTCTCTTGCAGCCATTTCTCTGCCCAGCTAAAGGCTGGAGCAGAGGTGCTGCTTGTGTGGAATGTGGTGGGTTATAGTGTGGCCAAAGGGAAGGGCAGGATTTAGGGTAGGGGAGGAAGAAAATCCTTGCTTTGTCCTGTGGACCTGCAGTGGGGTGAAGGTGAGGATGAAGTGGAGCTTTTCCAGCACCCACTGAGCTGCCACAGCTTCCATCCTCTTGGCTGCACTGTGCCCAGGGAGGGGCACTGCTGAGTTCATCTGTCCTGTGCTCTAAGCCTTAACTTCATCATTTCAATTTAAATTATTTTTAAAAAACTTTTTTTAAAGATAAATTTCCACTAAAAACATATCTTGAGCGTAAGAGGAGGCAGGATGAGGAAGAGACAACACTTACCAGAAGTTGTTTGTGGAGCATTCACTCTTCCTTCCTTCTCACCACCACCACCAAAGACAAATCTGGGTTTGGAAAGGAAGAAACCTCCAGAGAGCTCGATACAAGTAATTTCCCATCAGAGGCTGCTGTGGTTTGGCACTGGCATCAGCCAAGCTGCTTGTGTCTGATGGAGCTCTCTGGGAATGGCTTGGACCCTTTTCTCCCTGGGATCTGCCTGCTGAGCACCAAGTGTCCCTTGTCACCAATGTTCTCCCCTGCTGTGATAGTGCCTTTTAGGAAAAAGCAGCTTTTAAATCTTGTATTTCATTCCTAAAAGTCTTGGAGGATTCTCATGAGGAATGCATAAATCCCTGCAGGGATGGGGTCCTGCCAGCATCTCTGGTGGTGCCAAGAGCCACATCCTCCCTTAGCATCCATGGGTGATGGGTGTGCATGGGACCAGCAGTGCAGGACAGAGGGACAGGAGGGGAAGAAGCTGTCCTGCAGGGCCTGGCAGGTGACAGTCATGTGTCTGACAGATCATAAACACGCAGGGCTGGTTACGTGGATGTGCTGGGGGTGGTTTTGGGGAGGATGACGGGGTTATCTAGGGTGTGTCAGCTTGTCTGGGCTTGCAGGCCAGTTAGAAACTGCTCTGTGGTGTGTGTGTGAGTGTGAATTCCCTCCTAGCTGGGGTCTCGTGGGGATGGCTGACGCAGCAGCCTGGCTGTGCTGCAGTGGGCTGGGTGCTGTGGATGTGTTCACTGGGGTGTGTTAGCAGCACTTTGGAGATGGCAGCATCCTGAGCCTGCTGGCTGGAGGGCGTTTGGCACAGCTGGAGCAGATGTTCCCTCTTGCTGCACTCATCCCTCCCTGCAGGACACTGTTCATGGTGGTGAAGGGCAAACACGCTGCACAACGGAGGAGTTTTCTTCTGTAGCACGAAGATCCTGCTTTACTTGGTGTGGGAGTGGGAAAGTTGAGGCTTGAGAGGGAGATGATGAAGCAGCAAAGTGTGCAGCCCTTGGGTTGGCCCCTCTGAATCAGCCCTGAGCGTTCCAGGCATGGCTGCAGGGGTGTGTTGTGCTGCAGACACGAGGATGTCTTTGCAGCTTGTCACTAAAAATGACTTGGCTCCTGTGCTGAGGGCCAGATGTGCTCACGGTCAGGGCTTTTGAGGAAAGCAGCTCTGCATAGTTCAGAATCCCCTGCTGCTCTGCACCGCTTGGTTTCTCTCCTGACACGCTGCCAAGTTGCACCCCGGCCAAAGCTGAGATGATCTCGTGCTGATACGTGGCTTTGGCTGCTCTTTGTCATCTTCCAAGCACCTCTGAAAAGTGCTCGGGGGTAGGTGACAGGCCCAGCCCCACGTGCCTGTTTGTAAAACCCCCCAGAAAATCCCTGCTGGCACGGGGCAGGGCAGTGTGAGACAGCTCTGTGGGTGTGCACGTGTGCTCAGCTGACTTCTGAGGTTTCCTTGGTCTCCAAATCCTCACCTGCTTCACCCGTGGTGCTGAGTGCCACCCCTGTGATGGTCAAAAAAAAATTTTAAAAAAGATATAATTGTGCAGAAAGAGGGTTGGGGGTGATGCTGCTGGAAGACCAACCTGGACCTGACCAGCTCCTGTGCCAAACTCTCTCTTTGGCACCACCTGATTTCCTTAAGTCTGGAAGCAGCTTCACTCTGCTTTAAGGCTGCTAGAACAAGGGATGTGGTGGGTGTTTTAGATGATCTTTTACAGCTCCCCATGTTCACTCTCTGTTAGCATCTGCAGCCCATTTTCCCCAGGTTTTGGGTGATCCCTGTAATTGTTTGGCTGTGAGCATCATCCTTGAGCATCAGAGGTGAGGAGCAGCCAGTACTGGGGTTGTCCTCAGAGCCCAGGATACCTGCAGGGCTGTGCTCTGCAGGTGCTGCTTTCTTACCCAAGAGCAGCTTTTTGCAGGAATTAATTACATCTGTCCCTGCCTGGATTCTTGAAGGGTGGTGAGAGTGAAGTGAGGGCTGGAGGAGGTGCCTCCAGAAATAACCAAGCAGAAATTGTGGGTGAATTTCTAATTCTTATCAGCCTTGTGTGTGCTTGAAAACCACTCAGCTTTTCCTGCAGCAGCTCCCCTGTCGGTGTGATTTCTTTGTGTACATGCAAGAGTTTACCCTTCATTTTGGATGCACAAAGGATTTTGTGTTGGGTAACTGCGGGTTTTCCCCATGGGGCTTTACAGCCTCAGCTCAATGAGGCAAACCATGTGTAAGCATCCCAGGGACAGGAGCCAGGCTGTTTGCCTTGATCCCAGACAGGTTTGATGTTTCACACATCTCCTTCCAGCTCCTCTCCCCCGTCACCCTGCAGGGACCGCTCTGCTCCTTTCCCCAAAACACGGATGTGAGGCTCGCTCTTCTGGGAGAAAGGAGATTCTTAAAAACTGATTTTTCTCTTACTCAAATGGTTCCTGGAAGCCCTGAATGTGCCCCAAGACAGCTGCAGGCTGAGCTGCACTGAGTCACAGTGAGCTCTTGAGCTGGGATGTGAGCCGGATGCGTCGGGACCAGCCCAGCTGGGGAGACCTCTGCCTTCCTGGGATGGAGAGGCAGCTCTTTAATCTGCCTTTACCAGGAAAAACCTGCAACTCTGGCTTCCCTGAACACTGGAAAAAGTGCAGTGTGACAGGTGGATATGAGAGAGTGACAGGAGGAAGGGAAAAAAGATCAATGCCACCCAGAGGAGCGGCTGTGCCCTTCCTGCCAGGGCCACGTGGGACCACGGTGGCAAAACAGCGCTGAGCTCTGGGCACCTTTCCTGTGGTGCCCCTGCTTTTCCTCATCATGAATAATAGCTGCCTTGTGGGTAGTGGGCAAATCCACCAGAAAATAAGTGTTTTCCTCACATAGACTTACAGTGGAGACACTGCAGGGTGATGCTGGGCAGTGTGCTGGTGGTCCAGCCTTTAATTGGGGGCATTTTTAAACTTTGCAGCAAGGAAATGTTCACAGGTGATTTCTCATGGACCAGCTGGATGTGGGATTTATTTGGGAGTGTGGGTGTAGTCTGTCCTGTGGGGCAGAGGAGCAGTGATGGGAGGGAGAGCAGGAGGTGCATGGAAGAGTCCAGCATGCAGGTCCAGCATGTTGGGGCTGAGCTCTCTGTATTTGTGTCTCCTGCCTGGTTCCCTGTAGCAGGGAAAGGATGACACTAAATATGCACCAAAAAGAGCAAAAATTTGGTGTGGGACAACAGGAAATACAGGGAACTGTACTGCAGCACTTGCCTGCTGCTTTCTGTAAGCTGCTGGAGCAGTGCCTTGCTCCAAAGGAAATAATCCAAGTTTTTTCTGCTCCTGCACACCAGAGATGGTGCTGGCTCAGTGCTGGGGTCAGGAGTTTCTTCTGAAGGACACAGCTTTGTCCACCTGAGCTGTGGTGGCACCCTGGGAGTGGGGAAGCATTCCAGGTCCCTGGGGGAATAATGTCACTGTGAACCCTCTGAGCAGCTGCTTGGCCTGTTCCCAGTGCAGATGCTGCTCTTGAAAGTCCTGCCTGAATCCTGTGGGCCAGGGAAGCACCTGGGTCAGTCTCTTGTTTCTGCCCCTCTCCCAGAGCAGGCAGCTGTGAACAAGAAGGGTTTTTTTCTCCCCCATAAATTCCATTTTCATAGCAGGTGCCTGCTCTCTTACATCATTTGCAGAGATGACACCACTCTATCCTTGCCCAAAGCAAATTAGAGGGAGGATGATAGAAATTCTTTCTTTTCCAGTTTTTTTTTTAAATAAGCAGAAAGGGGAGTACTTTGCTCTCTTGATAAGTTTACAAGGACACCTGGAAATACTTGAATGATGCCAGTTTGGATAGAAAAAGTGTCTATTGACGCTGGAGTTGAGTTACTGCTGACAATTACAAAGTCAAACTATTCCCTTTCCCACTGTGCCTCCTGTCAAGCTGATCTATTCCAAGGACAGTTGGAGTTTTCTCTCCCATCAGGAATCTGTCACTAGCCAGTCACATCAATTCCAAGCAGATTTTATTTTTTCATAGCTTAGCCTACAGAGTGAGAAATCAAAGGAAGGAATGATGCTGGTACCTGCTGGCAAGGAAATGGGCACAGGTGATGATGCTTCTGCCTCTTCCTTTTCTTCTATTTTTTTTTCCTAGTATGTTCTTTACTTTTCTCTAAGCATTGTCTCCTTCACCTTCCCTTGATAATCCCAGGGTGTCAGGGCTGGGATTCCTTCCAGACCTTTGTCTCATGGCAAAGCTGAGCTTTGAAGAGGTGCAGCCTCAGCCACTGATTTTTTTTTGGGGGGGAAAATCCAGTTGGAGCAGAGGATGCAGAGGAGGTGGTGTCCATCCCAGGGGATGCTCTGCAGAGGTGTCCCTGTGACTGTCACCACCTTTGCACAGAGGTTTTGCACAAGCTGGGCATGTCCTGTAATGTCACTGTGTGAGTGTCAGCCAGGTGGGATTTTTCAGCTTCCTGAGGGGATTCTGGGCTCTGCTTACATGTGCTCTGAGTGGAGCCCGTGTGTCCCATTGTCACAGGGCTGGGTGAGAGCAGGCTGACACGTGGGGACAAAATCAAACGTTTTTTTCCAGCCCTCGAGGTTATGCAGGTAACCTAAAAATACATCTGGAATGTGGCTGGGCGGTGACATCCTCCCGGGGCTGCCCCGTGTTATCTGGCCCCTGCACGGAGCCTGGGTGTGGCTGGGAGCCCCAGAGGTGGCCCTGGAGCCCCAGAGGTGGCCCTGGAGCCCCAGAGGTGGCCCTGCCAATGCCTCTGCTTGCCAGATCTGTGGCTGAAGTGCCCATCCCCAAATTCCTCGCTGGGCACCAGGACATCACATCCTTCTCCCTTGTCTCAGCCAGAGCTGGTGGCACTGTGGGTGTGACATCCTGCTCGAGTCCTGGTGGTGCAATGATTGATTGTCCCCAGCCATGGAGGATCTCATGCCCCATCCCAGGGGATGAGAAAGATAACACTGTTCCCTTTCCAACTGGATTCAGTTCAAAGGATTTATTTCAAAACAGCGTTTGCAGCCTGTGTGTGCCGTGCATGGCTCAGGCATGTGGGATGTGTGTGGAAAGGTGAGCACATCCCAGATTGGGGCAGTGCCTTCCTCTCAGACCAGGGAAGCTGCTGCCATTCCTGGAGAAGTGTGGGAGGCACCATCAGGCAGTTGTGGTGCTGGGATGGGGCAGCCAGCTGCTGCATGGGCTTGTCTCTGGTCAGAGGGAATGAAATATTCCATGAAAATCACACTGTCCCTGTGGTTAGACAGCAGCTATTCTTACAGGATAGGTGAAGTCATTTATTTTGTGGTCTATCCCAAACATGCCTATAAAAAGCTCCTTTCCAACCCCAAATGGGACACTGCTGCTGCTCGTGGCAGAGCTGCTCGTCCCCTTCTGCACTGCCTGGCTGTGATGGTGACCCAGCCTGAACAGAAGCGGCTCGGGAGGGGCTGTGTGTCCACAGGGGAAGGGTGGGGAGAGGGGCCCAGTGTTGGCAGGGCACTGTTTGAGCTCATTGCTGTTTTTGAGGGTGTGCTCTTCCCCTTGTTGAAGCCAGCCCCCTGGCAGAGGCTGCTGGCAGGGATGGGAGCCATCCTTGTCCCTGGCATTCCCAACCCTGCCTGAATTCTCCCCAGGATTTGCTCTCCTAGCATCTCTCACCTTTATGGGGTGACATCCCTGGTGGGGAGGCTTTGTTAACAGCAGTGAAACACCTGCTGGTTTTGTTCCCCTGGGATTACCTGTGCCCTATAAAATACTGGATAATGGTGCATGTCTTTCCAGGCCTGGCTATTCCTATTGCACCAGCAATCCTTTAAGAGTTCCCAATCATTAAACTTGAAAGGATGGTTTGTTTTTGTTTCTTCTCTTTTTTTTTTTTCTTCCTTGTTTGTTTATTTTTAAGATGCTTTTGAGATGTCAGGAAGCTCCACTTTACACCACCCTTGGTCCTCGGGCGCTGAAACCCAAATTTAATTCAAAGGAAATCTTGTTTCCCATCCCACCTGCTGGGATAGGGACTTTCTGCTCCGAAGCAGCTCTGCCTCTGTGGGTGTCTGCAAAGATCCTTGGGGTGTCTGTGTCTGGGTGAGAGGGAATTAGCTGTTAATAGAGTTCGTGCTGGGAGGGCAGCACAGCTCTGCTCTGGGTGCCGGTGGCTCTCAGTGCCATCTGCAAGAGCAGCTCCTGCGTCAGCATCCTTTATGTGCTGATGATCTGTGCCTGAAACTATACTCTGGGAGTGGAAATGAGCCTGAGAAAATACCTTCCGCAGTCCTTCTGGGGCTTACATAAACACTATTTAAAATTAGAGCCACTCATTATGTTGGTATGTGCGTTTACCTTGACCTCTGACTTTTCAGCCTGGTCCGGCACAGCCTGGAGTTGGGAGAGAGCTGGGGAGCAAAGCACTGCTAGATTTTCTATAATTAGTTTAAGGTAAAGAATCTGGTACAGTATCTCCCCTCCAGGCTGACAGGGAAATCGAAAACAAAACTGCAGCCTGTCAGAGCTGAGCCTGGCTTTGATCAGGAGCATCAGTGCTGGAATGGTTTTGAGGGAAAGGGAAAGAGCAGCAGCAATCCTTGGCCATGGCTTTTCTTGCACGTGCTTGAGAGAAATGAATACTTTTATTTTCCCACTCTCCCTTGCTGTTTCCCACCCAAGCCCATGCAGCAATTTAACATTTTGCTCCCAGAGATGCCATCTGGGCTGTCACCCTGGAATAGCTGCTGGCATTGTCACGGAGCAATATTTCAATATTTGTTGTGGTAATAGTTGTTAGCAGCGGAGCAATTAGCGCGTCACCTGCAGCACAGCGTGACCTCTCCCCGTGCAAAGGGCAGAGCCTGGGGGGTGTCCTGGAGCAGGGGGTCCCTCCGGTGGGGTTTGGGGCGGTGGGAAGGGGATGTCCCACCGGGATGCTCCGTGGCCATCCAGCTCAGAGCAGCTCCCGGAGCTGGAGCTGGCTCCCCACCAGTTTCCTGTTGACGTCACCTGCTATTTCTCTGCTGCAGTTTTTACAACTGTTGAGCTTTCAAGGGTAATCGGAGCCGAGCCCGGCCAACCTCGGCAGCTGCCGATGAGAGAACGCGGCTCTACCTTCCCCAATTCCCCTCCAGAGCCGCTCCCAGCCTTGGGGACCCTTTGGGGACACGGGGCAGGGATGGCTCTGTGAAACCAGCGGGTGCTTCAGGCCATGCATTCCCACTGAAAAAAAAAAAAAAAAAAAAAAGAATCATCGGCGCTTGCAAGAAGTGCCAGTGCTCTGGATCCTGCGGGAATTTTTTTCTTTTTTTTTTTTTTTTCCCCTCCCTCCTGCAGCCCGCCCCCATCCCTCTCTCTTCTGCCAGGCGTGCCGGCGCTGCTCTTCATTTCTGGGAAACCATGGACAAGAAGCAAGGTAGATGTTGCAATTTCCACAACACGTGGTGGGGGAGAGCAAAGGGCTAGTTTTTTTTTTTTTTGTGCTAAAAGGGGCTGTGTAACTTTTTTGAGGGGGGTTTGTTTCTCCTGGCTCGGGCAGGGGGTCGGTCTTTGCAGCTGGGGGTTTATTTTTAAAGCGCTGGAAAAGTTGCATGCTCGGCGGGGTTAAAACTCTTAATTGCAAAAAAAAAAAAAAAAAAAAAAAAAAAAAAAAAATCGAATCCAGCATGTCTGAAGGAAAATATGCAGAGGGTAAAGCTGGCTCCGGTTGGAGTGGCATTCCTGGGATGCAGGGTTTTGCAGCAGCTCTTTGTGCCTGTGCCCTGCCTGTTGCATGGGAAAGGTGGGTGGGTGCCCAGTCGGGAGCTCTGATTCAGCACAGGCTGAGGCTCTTCTGGGGCTGTTTTGGGGCTGCAAGGGGCTTTTTGTGCAGCGTGGTTTTTTCCTGCTGCTGGCTGGCAGTTTTGCAGAAGTGAGGAGTCCCTGTGCAGCGGGACCTCGGCGGGCTGATGTGATGAGTGATGGCTCTCGGCAGGTTCAGAGCCCTTTTTCCACTTCCACTGAGAGCTTTTTCCACTCCCAGCAGTGGAAAACAGCACAAAGTGTGCCTGTGAGCAGCTGGCTCTCATGACCAAGCACCCAAATTCCCCTCTCTGCTCTGCACCCTCCCTCCAATTTATTTCCTTTTTTGTTTCTTCTTTTTTTTTTTTGGTTTGGTTTTGTTTTTCCTTGATGCTTTTTTTTGTTCCAGCTCTTTCTTTGCAGCAGGGCTGGGATCCACCCTCCAGCCTTCTGCCCTATTCCATGGCAATTGATTCTCCTCCTTGGATTGGGGAGAACCAGGATGCATCCCAAACATTTCCCCCAGCACTAACAAAGCAGCTCAGCTCTCACAGCAGCCTCCAGTGCCCAGGACTTCACCTGGGGCTGCAGCCAGAGGCAGTGGTGAGGTTTAATTTCAAAGGTCGACTCAGGCAAATAGTTTTATTTGCAGTTCTTTAGATTGTCCTGTTCATTTCTCTCCGCCCATGCCAGCGGAGTGGGAAGGAAAAACCTCCCGTGGAGAGGTGCAGCTTAGTAGGGCTGAAGTTGGTGCTGTTGAATTAGGCAGTTCCAGGAAATGTCTGGTGGCTCTTAACTGGTGGTGGTTATAGCATGAGAAAAAATCTCGTTGGGCTTTTTTTTTTTTTTTTCTTTAGGAGGAAATGGTTCTTTCTTAGCATAAAGGATGCAGTTACGTGCCTGCAGCATCACGTGGGTTGCAATTTCATCCGCACCAGGAACTTCTGTCAGCTAATTTTCCCCTGCCCTGGGTGCAGGGCACTGTGCTGTGTGTGTCTGTGGCTGGCAGCCCTTTCCTGTGCCATCCCATGGGTTTGGGGCTGGCAGCAGAGCCCTGCAGCTCGCAGGGATAACCAGGATGGATCCCCAGATTGCCTTGTCCTGCTGCTGCCGTTTGGCCTTTGCAGAGGGATCTCTAGAGGGGGAATTGTGCTTGCAGACACAGAGCCCAGTGCCCTGGGAAAGGGGAGTGTTTCCAGGGTTTTCAGGTGACACAAGCAGTTGTGCACATTCTAGCAATTCCTCCTGCACCGACCCTCCCGGGATCCCGAATGTGGGAGGGATTGTGCTGAGTCTCAAGTGTAGGAGAGAGTGCCAGGGACTCTCCAGTGGGAAGGAGCTGACAGCAGCTGCCTGCGGGGGCTGGAGGCAAAAGCTGCCCTGCCACTGAAGGGCTTGAATTGCAGGGTCATGCCATGCCCATCCCACTGCCTTTCTGCTTCTCTTTTTTTTTTCCCCTTTTTCTATTCGCTTCCCTGGTTTTTCCTGCACTCTCATTCACCCTGAACAAGGCATGGATTCTCCTTGGGGAGAGGCACTGGTGCCACAAGCAATGCAGCAAGGAGTAGTTCAGGCCAGCCTTTGGGAGCTGGAAATCTCATGTCAAATTTTAGGAGATCTGTAACAAACTAATCCAACCTCTGCCTCGGCTTCCCTGGCTGCAGGGCTGCATCCTGGCTGATTTTATTCCTGCAGGTGTGGGCTGAGCTGGGTTTTCTACCCTTCATAGGTGGCCCAGGCAGAGCCTGGGAGTGGTGGTGTAATACCTCTGGTTTAATAAGTGCTTTTTCACACTGGAGCTAGGAAATGCTTTTTGGGGCTAAGCAGGATGGGCTGGGAAGGGGATGGTTGCTGACTCCAGCTCTGGGAAGTCTGGGTGCCTGTGACAGTAGAGTTCATGGCCAGTGCACATCAAAAGACTTTCCAGTACAGAGCAGGGGGTTTGGACAGGGAATCTTTGTCCCTTGCTGCCCTGATACCCCATGCTGCAAATCCTGCCTGCAAACCTGGGCTCCACTGGACAAGGCACCCTGTGATTCCCAACCCACACTGGGTGCTCCCAGCTCCCTCCAGCCTCAGTCCTGCAGCCAGAAGGGCTGAGGAAGGGCTGGGGCCATCCTGCAGGAGCCTGGCCTGGGTGCCCATGGACTCTGCTGCTGCCCTGTGAGTCACGGCTGTGGTGCCAGGGGAGCTGCTGGTGGCACAGAAGGCGCTTTGTGCCTGCTCTGCAGGGTTACTATGGCAATTGGGGAGAGGGAGAGCAAACAGATGGAGCAGAATCCCAGCCAGCACGGGGGGATTTTGTGTAGAGGTCTGGCTGGTAACTGCTGTGTGTGGAGCAGAGGCCAGCCTGAGTTTCAGAGCAGGTCCTGGGGGTGGAATGCTCAGCACGGAGCTAAATCCACCAGGATAGGATGGTGCCCACAGCAAGCTCCCCTTGAGTGCAGAAGGACTCAGGGGACCCCTGTTTCTAGATTTTGGCCTCCCACACTGAGTAGGAGAGGCTGGGAGTGGGAATGGGAGGCATTTCTGAACTCACAGACAACATCTTTGCTTTGGCTCCACATTTGCTGCCGTCGTTATTCAACTGGGTATTTTGCAAAGTGCCATCGGTGGGGGTGTGGGGCTGTTCATGGAACCCCTTCCAGCCCTGCTGGCTGGGTGATGGGGAAGGGAAGCCCTGCAGGCTCACAAATTGTGATTTCTTTGACATGGTTCTGGTGATTTCCATCCAAGCAGGATCAGTTTGGGATGGAGTGGCTCATTGACTGGTTTCACTGAGCTGGAAGTTCATATCATGGAAACTGTTCTGGTCTTGGAGCTTATGGCTCAGCTCTGATGCAGGAAAAGTGGCAGATAAGGTGGGGGTGTGGACTGGTCAGTGCAGATCCCAACAGGGAGGGATGCTGCAGTTGGGACCTTTGCAGTATGTTGCAGACCAGCTTTAACCCACAACCTCAGTGAGCTTTGCATTTGGGGAAGGACAGGGCAGGAGAAGTGAGTCCCAGGCTCCTGTTTTGTCTTGGAGCTGGCAGGGCACAGGGATGGGGGCTGTCAGTGCTGGGGACTTGTGTTTCCCTTCTGTCCTGCTGCAGCTGAGCTCTTGCATGGTGCTGCATCTCCTGCTGAAATCCCAGCTCCTTGCTCTCCCCTCCCTTCCCTGGAAGCCTTTGGAGTGCTGGACTTTGTCCACACGCTTGTTCCCGGCAGCCAGGCAGGTAGGAGCTGTTCTGAAAGGCTGTCCAAGGCCACTCTGAGCTGTCTGCTCCCAGCCCAGTGCCTGCAGCACACCTTGATATTCCTGCTTTCTGATGGATCTTGCAGCTCTGTGCAGCCAGAGCACCTTGAGCTGCAAAGTGCAGCTGCCCCTTGTCTCTCCTGGCAGGGTCAGGACCTCGATGCTCTCAGCTGCTGCACTTTCAGCCCCTTGGGCTCAGTTTATTTTCCAGGGAGCTGGGATGGAATTTTCACCTGCAGCTTTCTGGCCTGTCCTGGCCCTGCCTGAGCCCCGTTTCCCTCTGCAGCTGTGGGTGTTATCTCAGGGCTGTTTGGAGTTGGGAGGAGGGGAACAAGAGCATCCTCTTGCCTGTCACTCCTGGTGCCTCAGTCTGTGCAAGCCCAGACTTGTGAGGGGCTCACTGCTGGCTGGCAGTCAGCTCATGTCTGTTTTTTTCATTTGTTGTGGATGGGGAATCCCCTCTCCTGCTGGGATTAACCCCTTGCTTTTGCTGGATGTCTGGTTTCATTGCCCTCCATGCCAGATCCAGCTCTGGCTCTTCCCAGGAAGGCCAGGCTGGGGCTGGTGCCCTGGGGGTCAAGGAGCCTCTGGACAGGGAACATTTTTTGGGAGTCCTGCACATCACTAATGGCGTGGGGACCTCTTGTGGCTGGAGAAACGGGGATGGGGCCAGGCTTGGCTGTGCTCCCAAAGCCCAGCTGCCTCCCTCTCCTGGAGCCCTCCTGGGTCCATGAGCCATGAGGGGCACTGGGCTGCTCTCTGCTTTGGCTGGAGCGTGAAGGCTGAGCTGCTGTCTCATTTTTTCTCTTTCAGATTCCAAAGGATCCTTGGAGCCACACAAACCAGGTAAGTGCCCAGCAGAAATTGCAGCTTTCACCCCAGAAAGGGTTCAAATCCCAAAGAGTGAGGACTGTTAATGACTATGAAGGATAAAGAGCACTTCCAGGGTGCAGTACTTGGCTGGAAAATGGTCTGTTAGTGCACCCCTGGCTACTTCTACAGAGCAATGTTCAATAGTGTCATTGAGGCTCACTTGTACTCTGGCTCTTGCCTGAAATTTTGGGCAAGTGGTCACTGTGACCTTCTTGGCATTTTGCTGACCATGGTGAGGGGTCCAAGCCCTGCATTCCCTGCTGGGAAGAGGATGCTTGAAGGAAAAAAGCAAAAATCCATTTGCTGATGTGTGCATCTTCTCTTCCAGTGAAAGGCAAGAAGAAGAGGGATCTGAGGATAACATGTGTCCCCATCAAACCACCCATTGCCAACACAACGTAAGTATCTCTGCTGCTTGAAGAGGTTCTCCAGAGCTGCATTTGGCACTTCCTTGAGAGGAATGGCCTGTGAAGCATAGTTATTCTTTTCTCTTAAGCTGTAGCTCGTGGGTGATGAGGAAGAATTGCACATGTGTGTGCAGACATGTGCACAGCGAGGTACCTGCTTGATAGGAAATGTCCTAAAGGCAAAGACTCAGAATCTTCTGGGGAGCTCTGCCATGGCTCTGCCAGTGTCAAAGGGCAGAGATGTGGTAG
This sequence comes from Catharus ustulatus, assembly GCF_009819885.2. NCBI lineage: Eukaryota > Metazoa > Chordata > Aves > Passeriformes > Turdidae > Catharus > Catharus ustulatus. The sequence continues at coordinate 13,710,101 of NC_046236.1, read as the reverse complement.
AGAGGGTGAATCTGCCTGAGGGAGGAAGAGGGAAGAAGAGCTGGACCATGACAGAAGCCAGAGGCACAAAGGGGAGCGCTTTACACAACCTGAGTATCAGGTTGTGTTTGAGTTGTTTGCATCTCCTCACCCTGCTAAAAGGAGGACACAGACATCTTGCACTGTTGTGCTGTTTGGAGCTGGGGCCAGTGCCCAGCAGTATCTCAGGGCACTGGAATTTCTCCCTGCCCTGTTTGCTTCGAGCTGCTGATGCTTGTTATGCCATGGGGGAGAGCCCAGGGTAGCAGTGCTTGGTTTGACAAAGAGCAGACGGATAAAATTCCACTTTCCATGGTGCTCTTCCAAAACACTTGGGGCTGCATTGCTGCTGAGCCTTGTTTGCTCCAGAAACCTGTTCTAGAGAACTCTGCCAGCTCCAGGAGTGCAGTGAAGTGCCCAGAAGAGAAATATCACTGCTGAAAACGGTAGAAAGGAGAGGCAGGGGAGCTGCCCCACTGATGCTGTGCAGCCTCGCACAGCCCTGCCCTGTGTGTGACAGCCACCTCCTTCCCCCACGGGCACATTTGTCTCTGCTCCTGCCAGAGTTTGAATTTCCCCTGGAGAAGGCCTCATGCTGGAGTCTTCAGGGCTTTGCATGCCCAGAGGCTGGTGCAAGCTGTCCACAGCTCCTTTTCTCCCTGCTTTTCAAGCTGCAGTGCAAATATTTGCGCAGTACAAGGCTTTTGCTCAGAGCCCAAAGTACTTCCTTGAAGCTGGAGGCTGCTCTGATGGGAATTGAGACTAAACCAGTTGTGCAATCTCTGCTCTTAGAAACTCCCAGGGGATGGGGAGAGCCCAGGCACAAGAGGCAGAACTCTCATGGTGGCTCTAAAAGTACCGAGCTGCCCAGAATGGGAAGTGGGCAGCAATAAGGAAAAAAACCATAAAGGACAACTTTCACCTGCCTGGTGTTGTGCAAAGGGTGACACCAAAGTGCTGCCTGCTCTGCCTGCCTGGAACAGGCAGCAGAGTGTACACAAATGACTCACAGGGGAGGAATTACCTGTTGTTCCCTCGCGTGCGTTTCGGGCTACGTGGCTGCGCTGTTACAACACCTGCCTGTCAAAACATGACAGCTGAGCTGCTCTGCCACAAAAACGTCTCATCTCGGCTCCTCAGGCTCCTCTCCTGAGCAGGAATGGTTTCACAGCCTGGTGGTTTGGTGCATGTCTCACCTGGCTGACTCCCTGGGGTTCTCCCTGTGCCTCCTGGGTGTGGGGTGAGGTGTTACTGGCACGATTTAAAGCGTTTGTGGGTGTTTGGAGGGGGCTGGTTGGAACCTACAACGAGGCTTGGGGGGAAAGCAGCAGCTGAAAGTGCTCCAAGGAATGTGAAACCTGGCTCTAGAGGGTGAGTGAAGTTGGGCTTTCTCCTGACTCTCTTTTCTTGCAGGCCCCCGAGGAACTTGGACTCCAGGACGTTCATTACCATCGGAGATAAGGTACGTGTCAATGGGGTTTCTGTTTTTGCTTGCTTCCAGTTTGGTTTTCCCTGGGCATGGAGAGCTCTGTGGATTGTGCCTTGCAGCCTGTCAGATCAGGAGTGCAGCCTCATGGGGTACAGCTTTCAGTCTAAACCATTCTAGGATGGTCCAACCCATCTGTCCTAAATGAGGGTGGCCTCACCAAGCTCTCAGACTGCCCCTAACAAAGTCGCTTTATCCTGCCTACCCACAGCTCTGTGTTGCTGCTTGAGGCTCAGGAGAAGCTGGGCACAGAGCTTCTCACTGGTTCTCCAAAGTCTTTCCTAGTGACCTGATGAAAAACACTGCTAGAAATAGCTACTGTCTCTCTTTTATTTCATTCTCTTGTTATGAGCTCTGTTGGGGCTGCAGAAACTGTTTGCAAACGAGCTAAAAATACCCTGCATTGGATCAGCCCTATATCTAGACCCTTCCAGGCTGGGAGGTGGCTTGGCTGATGGGATGTGGGTCCCTTGGCCTCAGTGCAAGGATTAGGGCTGAGGAGAGGAAGCTTTGGCTGGGTCCAGGCAGCAATCCTGCTGCCTGAGCTGTTTTCTGGGAGAGATGCTTTGTGTGACAGCCTGGGCACTGTGTGTGCAAGGGGACAGTGCTGCAGCTTAGGGAGAACTCTAGAGTCACTTCCTTGCCTGCTCCAGCATTTGCAGGAAGGGTTTGGAGTGACATGATGGAGAAGAGGACTTGGGCAGAAGTCCAGCTTCAGGAGTGGAGGTGGGTGGTGACCTCGGGTCCATGGGATGTGCACAGGCCATGCCCTGCATCCCATTGTCCTGGGAGGGAAGCACTGGCTCCGTGGGTGCATCCATCACCTCTTGTTGCTGGGCAGGGCAGTGCTGGTTCCTGGAGCGTGCTGGGAACCGCCAGCTTCTGGGGAAGCCTCGGGGCAAATGCCAGGAAAGGAAAAACACAATAAGCTGGAACAACTGCAGAGCACATGTCTGAAAAGCACCACCAGATCCTTCCTGGAGGCCCCTGTGAGCCTGCACTGCTCCTCTGCCAGCTGCCTGTGCTGGGAGGTCAGCCCTGTCCCCTCAGCCCTGCTCTGATCCTAAAATGAGGATTTCAGGATCCACGTCCTGCCCAGGAAAGGGCCGGCACCTTCCTGTGCTGGGCAGAGCATAGCTGAGTGCTGAGCTCAGGCACAGCCCTGCCTGCCACATCTGCCTGGGACCAGCAGCCACATCTGGCTGGGACCAGCAGCCACATCTGGCTGGGACCAGCAGAGCCAGGGCTGGCAGGAAGGTCCAGCAGACCTGCTGGCTGCTGTGGCCAGTGCTGAGGGGCCAGTGCTGGCCAGGAGCCTGGCAGCCCCATCTCCCAGCCTGGCTCCTCCACGCCAGAGTTCGTTTCCTCTCTCCCTGCTCAGGGCGTAGCTCCGCATCCGGAGCTGTGCCGTGCTTGTTTCCCACCCTCGCTGCCTTTGTGGCCACTGGGGCACTTTGGCATCCTGGTATTATTTTCATTCCCTGAGACCGGAGGAAAACTGGAGGCTGGATAAAGCCTGGCTAAAAGGAGGCCTGTGACTTATTAGGAGAGATGAATGCAGTGTCCAAAAATAGCCCCTGTCTCACTCTTCGTGCCCTGCCCAGCACAGCCAGCAATTACAGGGGAACATTTCTTCAGGGAAACTTGGTTGTGGGTTGTGCAGGAGCTCGCTGGCTCCCTGCTGTGTCAGGCACTCACTGGGCTGAGCACTGGCTGTGGTTTTTTTTCCCCAGCTTGAAGCAACACTTAGGTAGTTGTTTTCTTGGTGTTAACTCAGGTTTTACCTTGCTGGCAGCTTTTTGGTGGTAGGAGAGTGTATTGAAAGTGGGTAAAAGCTGTTTGGACTCACTGATAATTAGGAATGGAGTTGCTGTGTGCATCCTAAGAGAGGCTTTGCACGTGTTATTAGATGTTGTAGGATGTACATGTTACTAGGTGTTACTAGGTGTATTTGTGACTGATGATTTTTGGGATGTGGGGAGAGGTGAGGGATCCCGGGCTGCACACAGGAGCTGTGGTGGAGGCTCCTCAATGCTGCCCATGTTGGCACAGGAGCTGTTAAAATCCTGCAAATAGTTCAGCAACTGCAGAAATACCCTTGTGTGGGTAATCCCCTGCAGGCAGAGAGGCACCAACCTTTGGTGCCCTTTCTAGTGGCAACGTTCCCTGGGCTTAAAGGATGAAACTCCTGATCTCCAGCTGCATAGGGGGAATTAAATGAACCCTGGTGAGTGTGAGGTGAGAGGGTTTGGGCTGTGATTCAACAGAGCCAAAAATACCCCCATCCTCTCAGAGCATGGTGCCTCTGGACTCTTGTAGCTACCCTGTTTGAAATGCTCTGCAGGAGTGAGCTGGAAGTGCTGCTGATGATCACTGTGCTTGTCCCTGATGTCATTTTGTCCTCTCTCCCTGAAGAACTTCGAGGTGGAAGCTGATGACCTGGTGGCCATTTCAGAGCTGGGCCGTGGGGCGTACGGCGTGGTGGAGAAGGTCCGGCACGCGCAGAGCGACACCATCATGGCTGTGAAGGTGAGGGAGGACACCTGAGGGGCTCTGGGAGCAGCAGGGACACCTCCAAGGGAGCAGAGCAACTGCTGAGCTCCACTGGTTGTGGCAAAATGGGGATGGGATTATCTGGGCTTGGCAGCCTGTGGTGTTCCTGCTGATACTGGCTGGGCACGGTGGGGTTGATAACAGGCTTGGAAATCCAGGATTGGTGCCTGCAGTGCAAGGCTGGGGTGTCAGAGTGCTGACCTGGCCCTGCATCCCCTGCAGAGCTTGCCAAGGGTTTGGCATTCATTGAGGTTCTGTCTGGCAAAGGCAATTTGGGTGTGTCCTCCTGGGTGCTGCTGCAAAATCAGGATAAAACACCCCTGACTTTAGAACTGCAGGTCCTGAATCAGGCTGGGGGATGATGATTACCCCACCTACACCAAACCCTTCTTCTTTCATCCTTGTCTCAGAGGATTCGAGCCACTGTGAACACCCAGGAGCAGAAGAGGTTGCTGATGGACCTGGACATCTCCATGAGGACAGTTGACTGCTTCTACACAGTCACTTTCTACGGAGCCCTCTTCCGTGAGGTACTGACCTGGTGGGTGCCTGGGGGCACCTGGGGCTCTGGGATGGCACCAAACTGTCCCCAAACACCTCTGTGTTCTTCAGCCCAGCTCCTTACCTCCCTCAGATTTCCAGGGAATTCCCTCTCAGCTGCTTTCTCTCCATCTGCAGGGTGATGTGTGGATCTGCATGGAACTCATGGACACCTCCCTAGATAAATTCTACAAGAAAGTACTGGAGAAGAAGAAAACCATCCCTGAAGACATTTTGGGGAAAATGGCTGTGTCTGTGAGTGGCTCTTGGGTTCTTGGGTGGGTTTGTGCGTGCCCTGAGCCTGCTGGAGGGCTCTCCTGGGGCCTGTGGTGTGTTTGCAGTGAGAGGCTGCTGCTGCCTGTGACTGATGGGGGCTTTCTCACTCTCTTTGTCCCCAGATTGTACGAGCTCTGGAGCACCTGCACAGTAAACTCTCTGTAATCCATAGAGGTAAATGCTGGATGGGGTTGGTGGAGTGTGGCTGGAGATGCAATATTGAAATAACCTAGGGGAGGCTCCTTTGTGGATGTGCTGTGTCCCTCTGGGAGGCCTGAAGTGGAATCTGCTGATGCTTAGGACTGTGAACAGCTCTAGATGCTTGTTCTGAGATGCTTCCCATTTTTCAGGATGTTGTTCTCTTCCTCCTTTCCAGATGAAGGGTTGAATGTAACAACAGAATTCCTCACTACCTGTATTTTATGAGCATTTCTGTCCCTGTTGGAGTGCAGAAGTGCCTTGAAGGCAGCTCTTGGAGATAAAATCCCCAAATCCTCCTGGCTGAGTATTTTAGGCAAACTGAGGGCTGAAGGAGACCTTATAAAATCACAGATGGGAATTGTAACACCCAGGTCTTGCTCTCCATCCTGCTAAAGTCCCTTGTGTAGTTGTGGACAGATCAGGATGTGCACAAGACAAACTGTTGTGGAGGTTTGGTAGAGCTGTGCTTTTAGGGCTATGCTGGGCACATAAATCTCTCCTAAGGAGCTGGGGATAAACTCCTCAGTTTTATTTCTACCTTTTGACCTGCCTGGTTGGAGAGGGGACTTGTTCTCCCTGAAGGACAGGGTTGTAGTTTACCTGTGAATGACTTTTATTGCAATTAGACTGGTGGGGTTTTGTCTCCCTCCCCTTGTGTTGGGGCCTGCCTGTCCCTTCCAGACCTGCAGGAAATTGCCTGTTTTGTCTCAGACTCTTCCATACCCCTTCAAATACCCAATTTACCCTCTTGCATTTCCTCTTAGACGTGAAGCCTTCCAACGTGCTGATCAACAAGGAGGGGCACGTGAAGATGTGCGACTTCGGCATCAGCGGTTACTTGGTGGACTCTGTTGCCAAGACCATGGATGCTGGCTGCAAACCCTACATGGCTGTAAGTGCAACCCTGTGCAGCCTCAGCCCTGCCTGTGAGAGGCTGCTGCTTAGAAATCAGTCTGTTCCACCTCCACCCTGAGATAAAAGCCACTCAGAGTGCTCTGGTCTGCCTGACTCAGCAGAGCCTCCCTTTAAGCTCAGCTCTGTGTTAATCCCACAGTGACTCTCCCTCTGCCCCTTCCATTTGCAGAAGGATACAAAACTGGCTGCTGCTGGTTGTGGCACTGCTCTTTGTTGGATAGAAAGTACTGAGGCTTTTCTTGGCAATATTTAGTTTCATCCTCAAGTCAGGATGAATTTCCCTTTGCTGTCTGTGGCTCCATGTGGGAAGTGTGTGCTCCTGAGGCAGGGATCATGCAATCTCCCTCTGCTGCAAAGAGGGAGAGTTGATGTGAGTTGTGTGGAGCAAGATGTGGCTTTCATCAGAGCTAGGTTTAACCTCAGAGGCAGGGAAATCCACCCAGCCTGGCTTCTGGAGCCAGGGATTTGCTCTGTGGGGAAAGCAGGAGTGGTAACATCTCCCATTTTGCTGTTACAGCCAGAAAGAATAAACCCAGAGCTGAACCAGAAGGGCTACAACGTGAAGTCAGATGTCTGGAGCCTTGGGATCACAATGGTAACACCAAGGGCTGGGATCTGTGTCTGCAGCCCTGGGGCTGGGATGGGGTTTGGGCAGGGGGGGCTGTACTCCTGCTCTGAGTGCCCATCAAGCTGGACTCAGTTGGAGCCTGACAGCTCAGGGCAATCAGGGTAATTACCCAGGGAATTCAGGCTCCCAGCAGACAATATCAGGATGACAATGAGTATCCATGCTGAGCATTCAAGAGTCTGGCTTTTAATTGCCCTGCAGCTCCCTGCCTGCTGTCTGAGGGGGGGTCAGAGGGGCAGAGTTTGCTGCAGCTTTCCTATTTCAGCCCCCCATGTCAGCAGAGCCTTGCAGGGGATTCCAGTCCTGCTGCAGTGAGAGCTGCTGTGTGTGGTTTGCAGCAAATCCTGCCTGTGGGGTAGATCAGAGCAGCCAACAGGAAGGGGAAATGCTTTCAGTTCCAAAATTGCAGCTGCTTGGGATGGTTTATCTGCCTCCTGCAAGAAACATCTTGCAGAAAGGAGCTGAGATCCTCTGGCGCCATCAAAGGAAATCCCAGCTGGTGGCTCCAAGGGATGCTGCCTGAGAAGCAGCTCCTGCTTTCCAGGAGACTCTCTCTGAGGGTGAATTATTGTCAGGAATTTTTCCTGCACCCTCTTAGCCTTTTGGCTTTTGTTTTTGGGGGCTGCATCCCAGCGTTTGTGCATGCTGTGTCCTGGCAAATATTCCTTCTTCCCCAGCATGGTCTCATCCACAGTGCCAAACCCAAGCCCCTGTCCCTGGTGTCCCCATGCCAGTGCAGGGCTGGTCTGGCTGCCTGGAAATGTCATCAGCTCTGAGCTGCAGGAAGCTGTGGGATGGGAGACTCCCATCCAAACTTTTCCAAAGCTGGAAGGGAGAGAGGACCTTGCTGAAAGCTGGCCAGCCTGCAGCTGAATGCAGCCCCAGCATGTTTGGTTCCTTCTTGTGTCTTCCTCCTGAGCTGGCTTCCTGGGGCTTTTTATTTTATTTTCTTTTTGAAGGGGTGGATTGATTTCAGACCAGACAGTTTATGGGCCATTGAGTTGCAGGGCTGTTCCAACCCTTCCTGGGCTGGTGGCTTCATTCAGTTTTGCAGCAGCAGGAGCTGAGCTCCCCTGAGCTGAGCCAGAGGCAGGGAGGGACACTGGGCTCTGTCCCAGGCTCTGCCCTTTCAGGTTTGTTATTGCTCCCATCCCATCACACCCTACCAGGCAGCTCTCAAGGTTCTGTTGCCCATTTTGAGGCAGGAACCGATCTTGGAATGAGGAGACTGCCCAGGAGCTGTGACAGACTTTTTCCTGCTTAAATGAGGGATGGAGCAGAGGTGACTTGTAGGAAGAACCCAGTAATTGAGGTGGTTTTGGCAAAATGACTTTCCAGCACTTAATTTTTCTTGGGTTTGTGGATTTTTTGTGTGTTTAGCTCATGCAGTACCAGCCCAAGGCCCAGAGGCTGCCTTAGGGCCAGCAGAGCACTTTGCAAACCAGTGCAGAAACTCTGTGCTGTTATTATCTTTTTAAATAATCCCATTTTACATATCTTTTGTGACTTCCTGTAAATGCATTAATATGCTGAACCAGCCTCAAAAGGAAGTATTTTTGGCCTCTGGGTCTTTGTATTTAAAAAAAAAAAAAAAAAAAAAAGTGGTGTGACCCAAATTGAAAATGGTTTGTAAGGAAAGAGGGTTTTCCTTTGAATGTGAGCTGGCAGAGCATGGAGGGGCTGTGCTTGGTGTGTGTCTGACATCCCTGCTCCATCCCCAGATTGAACTGGCCATCCTGCGCTTCCCGTACGAGTCCTGGGGGACGCCCTTCCAGCAGCTCAAGCAGGTGGTGGAGGAGCCCTCGCCCCAGCTGCCCCCTGAACGCTTCTCCAAGGAGTTTGTGGACTTCACAGCACAGTGGTGAGGCTCCAGCAGGGACTGCTGGCTCTCCTGGTCTGTAGGGCTGGGTTTGGTGTCCTTTGGGGAGCCCGTTTCTCCCCTCCTCGCTGTACCTGGTGCTCAGCATGGCAGGAAGTGCTGCCCAAACTGGTTTTGCTCTCAGCCTGACTCACCCAGGCTGGCTGCAAGGTGCAGAGGTTTCTCTTCCCCTTTTCCTGTCACTGCTGCTGAATTGTTGGTGCTTTCTGGCAAAGTGGCAGTGAAACCAGAACCAAGCCCTGGCAGCCTCTGGGTGAAAGCTGCTTTGTGGTTTTGTGGGAAGTTGCTCTGCTCAGGGTGTCCCCTGCTCCCTGGGTGCTGCCTGGAGCTGCCAGGCAAAGACAAGCTCACCCTGCAGGTGCTGGGAAACCATAACCTCTCCTTCCCAGTTCTGGTCTGTGTGGGGCAGACTGCAGAGCTGCTTGGCTTGTGCTTTTTGTGGCAAAACACTGAGTTGTCCTTCCCCAGTTACCTGCCTGGCTGCTTTGCTGGTGCTTCAAACCTGCTCAGCCAAGGGGAGAGAGGGATGCATTTCATGTTGGGTGGGAAGGGGAGATCCCCTATGACAGATCAGGTGCAGCAAAACAAAAAGATCTTACAGCCTTTCTGTTTTTTTCTTTTTTTTTCCTTCCAGCTTAAGGAAGAACCCAGCTGAGCGAATGAACTATTTAGAACTTATGGTAAGTGCAGAGCTGTTTCTGCTGGTCTTGATTCCCAATTTTGAAACTCAAATCACTGGTCCAGCAGGGAGATGGGACAGCACATGGGTGATTTTTCAGGCACAGAGTGGGATGGGTGTAGTGTGTCAGAGGTGGAAAGGTGTGCTGATTTCATGGGTGTTAAGGTCAGGGTTTCCAGGTGTTTTCTCCCTCTGTCCTATCTGCTTTTGGAGAGTCCCACTGGGGCTGAACCTGGGAATGCCAAAGGTCATCTTTTAGCTGAAGAATGGTGTCCATGGGAGTCTGGGGAGGAGGTTGGAATCCACCTCCAGCTGTGTGACATCCCCGGGGGCTGTGCTTGGCTTTGGTGTCAGCTGACGCTTTCTTTGATCTCGTTGGCAGGAACATCCTTTCTTTACCTTGCACGACACCAAAGAGACTGACATGGCCTCCTTTGTGACAGAGATCCTCGGGGAAGACTCCTAACTCCCAGCTCCCAGCTTCCTGCAGTCCCTCCATCCCGGCTTCCCCGCAGGACAGCGAGCCAGGACTCGAGTTCACGGTGGTTTGCACAAATCACAAATCATCACAAATCGCACCTCCCCGGCCTGGGGGCATCTCTGGCCCCATCCAGCCTTGAAATCTCTTTTGTCTTTGCCCTGAGGAAAAAAAATCCTCCAGGAGGAGCCTTTTGAAGCCAAGACCTTCCCAGCCAAGCCAAGGACTCGGAAGGCTCAGGAGGTCCCTGGAGAGGAGCAGTGCCTGAGCAGGCAGAGGGTGCCAGAGGCCACCTCCCCTCCCCAGTGCACAGCACAGGGGGCTGTGTTTCTTTGCTGCCAGGGGAAGACAGAACCAGTGCTGCTGTGCTTCTCCCACGCCTCTCCTGCCTGCCCAAAGCCCCTTCCCTGGAGTTGGGTCTCACTCCCTTCCCTCTGTGCCTGACTCTCTGCTCCCAGGAGCCCACCCAGCTTTAGGGGCTTGTGGGGCTCCCTGGGCTGCTGCTCACACCAGAGGCTGTTTTGATGCCTGGCTCTACACCTTGAGGACCTTTTGAGGCAGCACCAGCTCGGGCATCTCTCTCCCTCAATCAGTGCTGCTCCCTTGATGGGGAGGAAAGGCATTTTTCCACGAGCCCACTGTGACACAAGCTGCAGCCCATGCTGTGCCCACACCTGGGACTTCACCCAGCATCCATCCCTTCCCTCGTGGGCACAAGGTGATGGAGAGACAGCACATCCCCAGTGCTGCCTCTCCTCCCTCCACTGCCTGGGAGGGCACATCCTGCTCTGGGCATCGCCTTGCACAGCCCTGGCTGCCTCCAGCATCCCTGGCTCCCTGAGAAGACGCTGCTCCCTCTGCTTTCCAACCTGGAGCTGATGGCAGACCTTGCACTGTGACACCTGCTCCTTCCAGAGGCTGAACTGGTGTCCCAAACTGTCCCCAGCCCCAGTGAGAGCCAAACCCCAGTGACTGGCCCGGGGCTGCCACAGTTGTACATTTGATGTCTATATATAATGGACTTTGTAACGTGTTCCCTAGGTTTGATCTAACTCGCTATAAATTAAAGCCCTTCTGTGTGGGAGGAGGGAGGAGCAGTTCCTTCTCTGCTGACAAATCCACTGTGAAAACCTGATGTGTTTCCCCATGCTCCCAGCCTGAGGAGCCAGGGGAGCAGGAGAGGTTTCTGGCTTCTACTGTACATGATCACAGATAAACGCACCGGCTGTGGATTTTATTTTTTTTTTTAATTGAGTTTTTCCGAAGGATTTTTTTTTTCTTTTCTAATATATATTTGTGTGTGTGTATGTGTGCTCTATATATATTATATATTTTTAAATCAATGATGAATGTGTGGATGTCTATGTGGCCAGCAGATCTGGCATAATAACATTTTTCTGGCTAAATTTGGGCAGGTGGGGAAGGGGTCATTAGAAAACACTCTGGCCTAAGATTACTTTTTTTTTCTTTCTTTTTTAAAGAAATGCATCTATTTTTTAACTGAATCTTTTAAAAATGTTGTTCCTGAAATTCATGCCCTGGAGGTCTGGATTTCAGGGTGAATTTCCAGTGTTCAGGGTCCCCCTCAATGAAGAATGATGTCCCCTTAAATTCATTATCCCCCCTCCTGCAGTCCAGGGTTTGATGCAGTGCTGGGGACTCCCTGCCTGGGAACTGGGGTGTTCCACACCATTTATCCCCACGAGCTGCTCCTGGCAAAGCTGCTTTGGGGCAAATGGTTTTCAGTCCTTCATGCATCACACAGCCACACTTTTCCCTGTGCCATCCCTCTGATCCCTGAGTCAACAAACCCTGGGGGAACCAGCCCAGCTGGAGCTGCACAAACCCTGGTCAGCTTTGGTTCCACTCTCATCCCCCAGCCCACCTCTGGATGGAAAATAAGAAGTGATTGATGTTCTCCATGTCTCCCTCCTCCTCATCCTGCTCTGCAAACCACCCAACACTCACCTGTACCTGCTTGGTTTCACAGCTTTGCTGCTGAGATGTACAATTGTATTTTTGGTAGTTGGTTACTTTGGATTTTTTTTTGAGTTGAGCTTTTGGGTTTTCTTCCTTCTCTCTTTGTTTAAACCCTTCTCCCCTTCATTTAGCTCACCCTTTTATGGTGCTTTGGGGAATGGTGTTCATTTTTTAAAAAAAACATTTTTTTTGCATGCTTAATAATTTTTTTTCTGCATTTCTCCTCCTGGAGAAAGTCTGGATTTCTGTATTTTGGGATAAGGGAGCATCTGTCCTTTCAAGCACAGGGGAGATGGCTCTGGGGTGGGCTTGGGTCCCTGGGGATGAGCTGAGGCTTTGCTGAGGAGGCAAACACACCACACCTCCCTCTGCCATCTCCTTTGCTTCATTCAACACAGGTCTTACCTGTCCAAATCCCCAATATCCCTTTTCACCTCCCTGCTTCCCTGTCCCACCTTGTTCCCTCTGCAGTGGCAGTTCCCTGGGGAGAACCAGCTTGGCTTAAGGTGGGCGAGGATTTTTGGCTGGCATGGGAAGCCCCTCTCCCCTTGTATTTTTGGGAATGGTCTGTACCCCTCAACCCCCATCCTTGATTCTAATAAAATTCACCCTCAAAACCCTGCTGCTTTTGTCTCTTGTTGCTGTTTGAGCATCAGCTCGGGCGTGTTTGGGGCAGCAGCTTGGAGGGGGATCCTTGTGTTGTGGGTGATGCTGCTCCTGCTTTTGGGGCTGTGCAAGTTCTGACCCTCGGGATGGGATCCCTGGAGCAGCCCCCCTGGGATTGGGGTGGCAGGAACCTCTGGAGGGCTGCTGGTTCCAGTTTGGGGCTGGGGAACCCCAAAGCAGCATCCCAGGAGGGAGATCCCGGCAGCGCTGCCTGGGGCTGTGCAGGGCTCTGCTGCTCTGACGGGTTTGGGGTTTTGGGGTTTATCATGGATCGGGGATCCCCTCGAGCCCAGGGTCCCGGGACAGCAAGCGCTGCCCGCGGCCGCGAGGGGGAGGCAGCGCCCGGGACCGGGACCGAGCGGGATCAGCCTGGATCTGCGGGATGAGCCTGGATCCGTGGGGATGAGCATCCCCCGGGACCGAACGGGATCAGCCTGGATCCGCGGGATGAGCATCCTCCGGGACCCGACAGGACCGAGCGGGATCGGCCTGGATCCGCGGGGATGAGCATCCACTGGGACCGAGCGGGATCAGCCTGGATCCGCGGGGATGAGCATCCACTGGGACCGAGCGGGATCAGCCTGGATCCGCGGGGATGAGCATCCACTGGGACCGAGCGGGATCAGCATGGATCCGCGGGGATGAGCATCCCCCGGGACCTGGCGGGATCAGCCTGGATCCGCAGGGATGAACCTGGATCCGTGGGGATGAACCAGCCCCACGGGGATGAGCGTCCCCCGGGACCGAGCGGGATGAACCTGGATCCACGGGATGAGCCTGGACCCGCAGGATAAACCAACCCCACGGGGATGAGCATCCCCCGGGACCTGGCGGATTGAGCCCGGACCCGCGGGATCAGCCTGGACCCGCAGGATGAGCCTCCACCGGCGCATTCCCTTTTCCATCCCAGCCTGCTGTCACCCCCCTGTGGGAACCTCCCAGCCCTCCCTCGGGGTGCACGGCCGGGATTAGGGCAGGGGGTCCGGGGGCTCGTCCCCATGGAGGATGGAGCTGCAGGTTTGGGAGTGAGGAAACAGCTCCCTCCCCAAGTGTTTTCCCTGTCAGCCCTCTCCAGGCAGGATCAAACACCGGGTCCCTCAAACCCTGGGATCTTGCTGGCGATGCTTTGCCTGGAAATGGGGCTGGGGAGAGCAGGGACCCCAGGAACACCCAGCCCTGTGGTGTGGGGACACGCTTGGAGGGGGCCTGACCTGCTGGGAGCTGGAGCCTGCTCTGTTCCAATTACCAGCTTAATAGCTACATCGAGACCATTAAAAATGCATCAGTGCCTCCGAGGAAAGAACTTCAGGAGAAGTGGAAAATTCATCACTTTGAGTTCCCTTATTAGGAGAAAAGGTGTTTTTTTTTCCCCCCCATTTGTCTCAAACAGAGGCAAAAAGAGGTTATTTCTGCCTGGTGACTCCCCCGTGGGACTGTCACGAGGTGTGAACAGGCAGTGCCCAAACCTGGGTGAGAAGGACACAGCTCCTGCTGCAGAGAAGGGAAAACTCAGCACACCCAGCAGAGGCAGAGGGCATGGGGACCATCAGGGCTGCAGCAGCTCAGACCTCCTCAGATGAAGAGACCACAGCTTTCCCTGTGCTGGGAACACGTGCTGGGAGCATGCTGTGATAATGAGCCATGCAGGGACTCCAGGAAGGTGCAAAGGAGAGAAATTTATCTTTATGGGCCAAAAACCCGGCCTTTCCCAGCAGTTATCAGTTTACATTGTTTTAATGCACAACAAGCCCAAGTCAAACAACCAGCATCCACCACGGTGTGGACATGCTGCAGTCACACAGCACACCTCTCATGTCTCCCTACCCCTGTTCCAGCTGAGTCACTCTCCCATAGCTCCCTTGTCCTTAGCCTAAGTAGGCTGGAGCCTTGTTCCCCTTAACAAAGCCTTACCTATGAGCAACAGGAGCAGAAGGGCAGACCCCAATGTGCTCCCCAGTACAGTGCAGGTGTTTGTACTGGTCATACTGGTCCTTTGTAGTGGTAGGACAAGGAGTAATAGGTTCAAACTGAAAAGGGGCAAAATAAAGGTTTGATACACATAAGAAATTCTTGGCTGTGAGGATGGAGAGGCCCTGGCACAGCTGTGGCTGTCCCATCCCTGGAAGTGTCCAAGGCCAGTTTGGACAAGGCTTGGAGCAAACTGGGTTGATGGAAGATGTCCCTGCCCATGGCAGGGGATTGGAATTGGATGATCTTTAAGGTCCTTTCCAACCCAAACCGTTCTGTGCCTCCATTCTCTGGTGGTTCTCTCCAGGAGCTCCCGAGCTGGAGCTCACACTGTTCCTAAGAGCCGTGTGCGGAGGAGGGCTGGCTAATGGATTAGCAGGGGGTGTGATGATGCAGCCAGTTTTCTGGGGCTGAGGGTTATTTATTTTGCTTAATTTTTCTTTTATTTTTCAGATGGTGGCTGAGCCCGTATCTAGGACAGGGGTGGGTTTTTTTTGGTTCAGGTGGCCTCTGGGCACCTTGTCGCTCGATAAGTGTAAATTAGTGAGTTCTCCCAGGCCAGGGGCTTGTACAAGATGTGTTCAATCCTCCCCTAATAGCTGCCTCACCCAGAAACTTCCAAAGCTCTTGTAGCACCTAAGCACTAATGAGCTGAAGCAGCAGAATAGCAATGAGGCCTCAGGAATATGGATCAGCCTTTCCTGGCCCAGCCAGAGGCTCTGAAATCATTTCAGCTAGACACAGAGGACAGCGCAGCCCAGCTGGGAGGGAAGGGTTAAAGTGAGGTGCATTGGGTGGAGAAGTCTTTGCTGCCCATGAGGAGCTGCTGGGGATTTCTCCCAGCTCTCCCCTCCAAACAGAAATGTAGCTGGCTAGTTTTGAGGTGAGGAGAGCTCACACTCTGGTTTAACCATTGGTATCCAGGTGCTTTGGTGCCCTGCCTTTTCCACTGATAATTGATCATCCCTAGCTATAAGTTTTTATGTTTTGCTTTGTTTTTGCTGCTGGCTTGGACAAAGCATCTCCAAGCACTATCCCAACAGCCTGGTTTGCAGGGTGTGTATTCATGGAGTGAGTTGTGTCCATGCACAGCAGCTTTGCTGCTCCATCCCCTGGGGATTGACCAACAGCAACTCCCCATCAACAAACAGGGTGCTGGAAAAAACTGAGGAGATTTCTGCTGAAGCCCCAAACCAAGAGGAAAACTCCTGGCTTGCCCAGCAAATCTCACCCTCCATCCTTCCCTCTCAGCTTGAAGCCTCTATTGATTTTTCAGAGGCAGGGATGCTGGTGGGGAACGTGGGGGTGGGAGAAGGAAGCTTTAGCAGTGCAAAGCCTGGAAATATCAAATCTTGGTGCCGGCGCTCCGGGGGTGACCGGGGAGGTCGCCTGGCCCGCAGGGAGCCCCGGTCTCCTGGCGGGTTTGCCGGGAGCCTTTCCAGCCCCGGAGCGGCGGCTCTGGCCCCTCGCACGCTGCGTTAACCTTTCTGCAAATACCAAGCGGAGCTGGAACACGCTGGTTATTTCCAGACACCCGGAACGTGGGCAGGGGGCTGAGAGGAGCCACGGTGGCTTTTGCACTTGATTTACATCTCGGGGTGGAGGAGGAGACAGAAACCTTGATGAGGCAAAGCTGCTACCTTGATATCAGCTGTGTTTTCCTCAGTGTCATTCCCTGCTCAGGGCCGCTTGTCTCTCCTCGAGTGATGCACTCCTTTCTTCTGAAGCTGGGATTTCATAAATAAACCCCAATTATTCAGACAAAAGCTCTGGCTTGAGTCTGAAGATGCCCCAAACGCCACAAAGGGTGTGTGGCTGCTCTGAGCACCACTGCTCCACGCAGACAATTAATTAGAGTTTCCCAGGTCACCCCGACCCTGTGCACGGGCTCTGTAGAACATCACAGCTCCCGTTCTGTGCTGGCACTGAGGAGCTGATGAATGATCCCGAGGGTCCCCAGGATGTGCCTGTGGGTTGGGAACGCTGCCCTGGCTGTGGCAGGAGATGTTTGGCTCCTGTGCTGCTGCCCCAGGGATGCTCTGTGCTCGCAGGCTCGGAATGGCTCTGTAAATACCCAGCAGCTGCCGTGAATCGATTCGGGCTGGCTCTGCACGGCTCCGTGCACGCACTGACCCCACAAAGCCTTGTTGGGTGGAATTTTGGAAGCCTGGGGGAAGGTGCAGAGGTGCTGGTGGCTCCCAGGGCAGTGCTGGTGTGAGGTGTAGGGATGGCACTGGCACTTCTCAGGCACTGCTGTCTCCAGCTTGTCTTCTCACCCCGGTGTTTTTCATAGGGGTTTTTTTTGAAATTTTTTTTTAGGAACCTTTTCAAGCAGCCCAGAAGTGGTCTGGGGATTTTAGTGACTGCACCCCACTTCCCAAAGGTTTCCTGGGCTCTGACCTGGCCCCTTTTGGTGCAGAGGGGGCGAGGTGGGGTCAGGACCTTCAGCTGGCAGAGCCCTCCGGCCTCTCCCTCACCTTTGCCATAACTGAGCGTGGAATCCACAGGAATTTGGGTTTGAACCTGATTGCCCTGTGAGGAACCTCAGCCAAGACTGGAAGGTTGTTTGTGGGGGTGCAGAGCAGCCTCTGACCTGCATTTGGGGGATCCTTCCCCTCGGGGAGGGGGCAATGCCAGCCCCACACGGGGTCACCTTTCACTGCCCTCCCTGAGCCCCAGCAGCAGCAGGACGTGTCCTTCCTCATATCCTGCCCCACCCTGAGTTCCTTTAATTACAGCTTTGAGAGAGATCTTCCCCTTTATTCCCCCAAATCTTCTGCTTAATTAAAATCCTCGATCTGGGCCAGCAGGAAGCAGCTGTTGCCTCTTTGCAGCACGCTTGGGCGTGTTGCAAGCTGCCAACCTGATTGAGGGACAGGACAGGGACAGTGCAGGGACTGGCATTGTCACTGTCACATCTGGCACCTCTGAGGGGATGCTGAGGGGAGCTGGGAGCAGCCTTGCCCTGCCCTGAAATCATCTGAGCAGGGAGTGGGGATGGAGCACTGGGTCCCTCTTCACCCTTCCAGTGGGGATGCAAATGGCCTGAGTGCATCAAACCCAAATTAATTCTGGGTTTGCCCAGCTCCTGCTGCATGATGCAGGTGGATGAAGGCGAAGCTGGGGCTGTTCCTTGAATTCTGCCCCTGGGATCAGCAGCTATTTCTCATTCCTCCCCTCCTGCAGAGGAAGCACTGGGAGCCCTGCAGGACCCAAATCCATCGCTGGCACCTCACAGGGCTCGTGGGACCCCTGCCACCCCCGTGTCCCCATTCTTGCCACAGCCTGGGGACATTCTCTGCCATGTCCTCTGCAGCCTCCTGATGTTTTCTCCCAGAATTAGCCCGGGGAGGTGATTTTACCCCTCCCTGCCTGCTCGGGGCGGGCGTTTCTGCAGCGATCCATCCTCAAAGCAACAGGGAAGCGTCAGGAACAATTAGTGAGCTGGTGGTGCCGACTTTATCACAGCTGATGTGTCTCTTCTTAATGAAACTTGTGGAAAAGAGGAAAAAAAAGGGAAAAGGCTGCTGACAACAGATGTATTATTTCACCTCAGATTTACTGGTGCATGCATTTTTCATTCATGGAAGAGGCTGATATGCAGATTTATTCAGAGCAGAGCAGGTACAGCCCTCGGTGGATCAATTCCTGCAGCAGGCTTAAGAGAAAAGGACTTGGCTGAGCAAACAGCCATGCAAGGAACTTCCCAAAGCCAGCCCCAAAGTTTGTGCCCAAGATGGGCTAAAAGGCCATTCATAGTTTCTTTTTTCCCCTCAAATCCACGTATTTCAGCCCAAATTCAAAGAGGAGACTTCCACTGGTCCTTACAGCTTGTGTTTCCCATGTGCTTCAGCTGGAGTGGTCTGGGTTGAATTTGTTCTTCTTCCAGCTCTGCTTTGCTGGGGGCTCAGTGCTTGGTACCCCCAGGGTGGCTACACCCCTACCCTGTTTTGTTTTGGAGAGGCTGAATTTATATTATGGCATTTACATATATATCATACATACACACATACATATATATAATAAAAAATGTACTATTTATATTGAGATGGCTTCAGCAGACCCTCCTTTGTTCTGGCTCCCTGGTCACCAAAGCCACACCTTGAACCTCAACACCAGAGCCCAGTGCCTTTTACTGGTAACTAAAATTTGGCCTCCAGAGTGTCTGAAGCTCTCTCACACACAGCACGTTGTGGTTTCTCTGTGGTTTGGGGGGCTCTGCTCCCCTGGGGGAGGACACCCTCTGGAAGCCAAGTAGAGTTTAATCTCCCTCCAGTGATGAAAGTGAATGCAAGAAAAGTATTTGAGGTGTTTTTCCCTCTCATTAGGAATGGAAGACAGGAGTCTTCTGTCTTCTGGGTACTATACAACCAGCATGAATTATTTAGAACCAAGCATCGCTCCGATAAATAATTTCTTTATGTGGGCAGATTAAATCTGATTTTTTTTTAAAATATAATAAAAGAAGCCATTTCTCTCTCGTAAGTCCTCATATTTCACACAGCAACGAGATCCCAGGCATCCATTCCTGTATTGATCAGCAAATAGGTCCGTGTATAGATTTAGTTCACCCAACCTTGTTTAATTTTGGATTCATTGATTCAATGCAAAGATCTAGATGAAAAGCAAGTGGGCTGTTTCCAGTGCTGGTGATGCTATTTTTAAATAAATCTAGTGCATGCTAAAATAAATATGCAAAACATTTTGTAAGGCCGTGTACGGGTGGGGAGACCAGATGTACTAAAATATTTAACAAACTTTTTCCTGATTTCTCGAAATGAATGTTTTATTTACTAAACACCAGTGGAATTTAATCTCACCCAATGTTTGCTGTCCCACACCCATTGTCTGGGGTGAGCAGGAATGGGGGACCTTGGAGGAGCTGTCTGAGCAGTGACATTGGTGGCACATTTAAATGCAAAGCTCATTAACCGTGTCTGGGATTTTTTGTTTGTTTCTCCTTTTTTTATGTTCATGTTCCTTACAAGAGCAAGAGATGAAATATCCATCTACAATTCCCTTTCATCTCCAGGCATGTTTGGTTGGGTTTTTTTTTTTTACCCTCTTCTGTTGCTCAGATGACAAAGTTTCTCATTTGGAATTTTATTTGATTTCAGAAGATGAGAAAGAATTAAAAGGAGGTTGGGCTCACCTTACTCTATCCAGGATCCTTCAGAAGGAGGATGAGTGACTTGGCAAAGGCTCCTGCCCCTACAGGATGGAGTTCATCCCAGGGTCAGAGCTGCATCCTGGCTTTTCCTTCACCTGGGGTGACCATCCTGCAGATCCTACAGATCCCAGCCTGCTTTCCTGGGGAATGACTCCTGCCCTGGGTGTAGTGCCTGTCTCCTTGAAACCCTCTGCTTTCAATCCAGTCAGATTTCATTGAATCCTGGTTTTGATCACATCTGACGGTGGCAGAGATCTTGCTGATAATCAGATTCCCGGGGCTGGTGGAGGAGGGAGGAGAGACAGGGCCTTGTGTGATGCCACTTGGTCCTTTTGAGACACTGGGGAAGTGACACAGCAGCCAGGCTCTGGGGTCAGGTCACATTTTGGGGACAGGTGAATTAACTGAATGTCTCACTGGGGGCTGAACCCTGCAGGCTGGGATGGTTCTGGTTATAAAAAGGCAATTTCCTTGGTAAAGCTCTTCACCTTGCTGCAGGTTAGAGCAAATCCAGCATCCCCCAGCCCTCCTGGTAGCCAGCCTGGCCTCATCCTGAGCTGCCTGGAGTGTGTGCAGGGATGTGGCTCTCAGGGATCCCTGCACATCTGCCTCTGCTGCAGCATGTGTGGCAGCGGATGGCAGCAATTAATTACAGGGATTCATGTGTGATTTACATTAATTCAGCTGGAAGTGCAGCCCCTGGGATGGGGGAATGTTCCTTGTAGAGCTGTGCTGCCCCCTGCTTCAGCTGCCTTTCTGTCAGTGAGTGTTTCCTGGGGTGTTTGTGTGTGTGTGATCGTGGGGGTGATGGAACGGGAGGGGAAGAGCAAGCAGCAGCCTCTGCTCCATCCCCTGGTCCTTGGCAGGGCCTTGGGCATGGCAGGGAAAGTCTTGGATACACTGAGATACCAGGAAATTCCCTCCAGATTGGGATGAAAACAATATCCTCCACCCTGAGCTCAATTGTCCCCATCCCAGTGCCAGTGCTGCTGACCCAGGGCACAGGGGGAAGAGAAAAGGAGGATCCACAACACAACCCCAGTCCCTGTAGGGCTGTGGTGCTGCCCCTGCACGAGGCCTTGCACTGAGTTTGCAGGCTCCCAGGACAGAGGCTTGGTGGACCTGCCTGAGCTTTTCTTGACTTTCCACAGCTCTGTTTCCCTTGGTTTAGGTGTCACAGCAGTTTTTCCCAATGGAGCAGCTGGCTGTGTTTAATTGACCTCATTGCTGTTTGCATGGTGCAGCCCTATGGTTCAATGCACCCAATCTCCTTGGGTCAGAGAATCCCAAAATGGGTTGGAAGGGCCCTTCAAGATCATTCAGTTCCAACCCCAGCACAACTTCCACTAGACCATGTTGCTCCAAACTGCATCCAATCTGTCTTTGAACACTTCCAGGAGTGGAGACAGAAGAGATCCATGGCAGTGAACTGCCAGAGGAGGACACAGGGCTGTAGCTGTGAGTGTACATGAAGAAAGAGAAACTCCTGCATGCACCCTGCAGTGTGCTGACTTGGTCCAGGAGAGAAAGCAACAAGCCAGAAAACTCAAATATCCTGGCCAGAAGGATGAGAGAACATTGCCAAGACAAGCAGGTGTCCAACAGAGCAACGCTGGGCCTGGAGGAGACAGGGGAGTCTGGAAAGGAACAACGAGGAAAAGAGATGGAGGTGTAAGGTGACAGCTAGAAATAGAAGGGAGCAAGTGCTATTTGTGTCAGAGGTATCCTGGGGAAGGCATGAAGGAATGCAGCCCTGAGATCCACAGCTCCTCGTGTTTAAGCCTTTCCTCTCAAACCCAGCATCCACCACCTCAAAGGCTTGTCTCAGCTCACCACGAGACAGGATGGAGCTGGGCATGGCAGCTGGGCACTTCCTCTGGTCCACTGGCTTGGTTCACACCTCCACTGGTTTGGTTCGGATCAATAATGAGCTAATTAGTTGCTATGGAAATGTAATGTGGGAGAACTTTGGGGAGGAGAAATTATAGGTAATTTTTATTTGTTTGGACCCTGTTCCTATAGCAACAGGAGAACTTGTCACTGACTACCAGTTGGTTTCCATGGAGTTGGCTGCTAGTTCTGGGTTATTAATGCCTCCAAGCATGAAACAACTTACCTAGCAGGGCTGGTGGATTGTCCTCCATCATCCATGGGAACTTTGCAGTTCGCCAAAGTCGAGGCCTGGCTCTTGCAGTGGAATATTCACACTCCCAGAAGTTGGGCTGGAGTGCTCGTCATCAACAGCAGCAGTGCTGGAAGGATCGATTATTCCACCCCTCTCTTGAACTGAAGACCTCGTGGAATGAATAATCCATCACTTCATAGCTTGTTCTACTCGCAGCATTGCCTGACTTTTAATTGGATTTTCTCTCTCTTTGGCTTCCAGATGCTTGGCGTTGATCTGCCTTTCTCTGCTAAATTAAAAAGTCTTTTAGCACCTGGCAGTTTTGCTGTAAAGGGACTTACTGTAATTAAGTCCCTTCTCATCTCACCAGGACTGTTTCTCCTGAATGGAGCCGTTTGTTTTCCTTCAGCCCCTCACCTGATGCGCCCCCGTTTTTGTGCTCTCCGAACAAAAGGGATGTGGTGTCTGCTTTGCAGAGGGTTGGAGCTCTGTCGAGGGACCTCTCCAAACTCCTCCAGAAGCCGAGCCTTGGAACCAGACCAAACACTCCTGAGCATTGAAGAGACTGGATTTGGGAAAGATTGGTTTTATGATAGGTTGTAATTTCCCTCCCACCAGCTAACTCCAGCTTTCCACGGGTGATAATTACCCAGTAGGAGCTAAAATGTCTCTCCCCACTCCCCTCTTTATCAACCCATTCTCCACTTTGAAGGCATCACCACTTCTTTCCAGGCTGTCCTGGCCAATCTCAGCCCAGTGAGCTCTGAGCGCCTGTGCATCCTCTGTTGTTTTAGAAGATGGTGCAACATCCACCACCCCTCCCCGCAGAGACCCATCTCTCTCCAGCTTTGAAGGCAAATAAGTGGATCAGCGTGTGGATAAACCTTTAATGATATTTGGCTGAGTGCACCACGCAGTCGGAAGGGAGGCACGAAGCAAAGGGCAGCTCCTCACCACCAGCCCTTCCTCGCATCTCTTGGCAAGCTCTGTGCTGGCCCCCAGCTCTGCATGCTGTGCTCGCAGCTGCTCCATCCCCGCTGGTGAGGCACAGCCCAAATGTCTCAAATGAGGGTGCAGAGGGGATGGAGGATGAGTCTGAGGATGAAGGCTGGCTGTGGAGACAGGAGGAAAGCCCTGAGCCATCCAGGTGGGGTCTGGAGGGCAAAGCCAAACCTTCAAGATGAAAGAAAGGTTTCATCCAAGAGCTCCTGCATCTCCTTAGTGCCTCTTGATTTGCAGATCAATTATGTAAGAAATCCCTCTGCAAACTCCGTGTTTGTTCTTCCATATGTTTGTTTCCAAGAGTGGTACCCGTGGAGGGAGAGGCTTGGGAAGTTCTGCCTTTAGGCAGCTGGCAATGATGGCTTTAGCACAGACTGGCTGCTGGATGGAGAGTGTTGGCTGGGTGAAGGGGGCACATCCAGCACACCAGGAGCCCAGTTTTGGGTTGGGAATCCAGGCTGGGGAGCCAGGAAGTGACATGGTGGGGATGTCCCGTGTTGTCCCTGCCTGGGGGCAGCCCTGGGGTCTCTCTGCCCGTATCAGTGTCGTGGTTATCAATAACAGGGATGTTCTGGGTGGTCACCTCCAGCCTGGCTGTGATCCCTGACTCACCAGCTTCCTGTCCACAGCAACGCTACGGATTGACTCATGGCTTGGGAGTGTTTCACCCTGAGCCCACAGCCCTTTGATTTCACCAGACACCCTTGTGTGTTTACAAACAAGAGATCTCCATTTCAGGGCTGTGAAAACTGGTGACAACCTGCAAAGCCATGCATCAGATGATGTTTCATCCTGAGCTTCACCTGGTTCTCCTCCTCCCCTTCCCTTGTGTGTGACTGGAAAAAAATTGCAGCTCTCCCAAGCTGGGCTTTGCTTCACCCTGTTGTTGCAGTCCTTTGAAAAATCAGTGTTTTCCCACTTAATGTCTCAGCCTTCCTGAGCCTGGAGCAGCCACAGCTCTGCACCAGAGAAGGCATGTGGCCTCATGGAGGTGTGGGAAGAGATGATGTGGGCCACCCAGAAGCTGCTTGAAACAGCATCTGAAGAGGGTCTGAGCACGGAAAGCACCCAACACCTGTGAGGGTGAGACCAGCTTTGGAAAATGGCTCTGAGTTACAGAATCATAGAATGGTTTGGGTTGGAAAGACCTTAAAGACCATCTAGTCCCAACCCCCTCATCATGGGCAGGGACTTTGTGTCCCTGATGCCAATGGAGCTGTGCTGCTTTGCTCTGAGCATCTGTCACCATCGCGGCACTGCGGGGACAGGGATGGCGTGTGCCATGGCACAAGGTAAGGCTGGTGCCAGCTGACAGAGCTGTCCCTCAGGGGTGTGATGGCTCCTGGCACGTCCATGCAGGGCTCCTCTCCTGCAGCCCATGCCCCTGCTCTGAGGGATGTGGTGCAGCCACCTTGGAGGGGTGTGATGGGAAAGGCAGCGTGGCTGTGGTGAGATCCCGCCCGGCTCTGCGGGGACTGTGGTGGGAGGAGGACGCAGGGTTTGTTTATATGACACATGAGCAGATGCTTTTACTCTGAGTAACCTTCTCCTGCCAGGGAATGGAGCCTTATACCATGGCCTGTGCTCCCAGGGAGGTCCAGGGCAGAGCTGTGGGTGTCGTGTCCTGGAGCAGGGCAGCCACATCCAGCGCCTGTCCACGAGAGCTGGCAGCAATGGCCACAGAGAAGCCCCATGCTGGGACAAACCTGGGTGGCTACTCTTTGTCATCCAGCAGCTCTGCTGTGACTGTGACAGGCAGGTTTGGGTTGTTCTCCGCAAAGTAGGCAGGACCTGTTTGGGTACGATGCTGTCCCAGCCTCCTGCTCCAGGTTTCTGCTGTCCCCAGTCCTTTGTGACGCCTTCAGCCGGCTCTCTTGGGAGGTTCTCTAGGGCTGAGGTATCCAGATGGGCTTGTGGTGAAGCCAGGGGTCCTTCCCAATGATTACCTCTGCCTCCTGACACCCTCATTTGTCCACATCCTAAAGGTAAAGCAGACTTTAGAACAACTGAATTAACCACAGAATGGGTTGAGTTGGAAGGGATCCCAAAGATCATCTCATTCCCACCCCCTGCCATGGGCAGGGACACCCTCCACTGTCCCAGGCTGCTCCAAGCCTTGTCCAACCTGGCCTTGAACACATCTTCACAGTCCACCCATGTTTCAGGTTTGCTGTTGGCTTTAACCAGCCATAGCTTGGACTGGGAGCTGTGAACCTGCAGATCTTGGTCCTGGAGCAGCTCAGGAATGGGCAGGGAGAATCATTTCCCCAAAAGCCTCATGTGTGACCAAACAGCTTCAGTCTGAAATAAAAACTGAGGAGCACAAAGGTGTATTAGAACATCAGACACCAGAGCTACACTGGAGCAAGCCCAGGCTGGATTAGTCCTGGGTGAACAAGCCCTTTCACCTTTAGGAATGGCCACAGCAAACCCCATCCTGCACCAAGGGCTGGCTGGCAGCCTCCTCTCCTCACCAGCTGTGGCCAGGAGCAGGTTACATGTGCCAAGGGGTGGATCTGCCTTGCCTCACTGGGAACATGTCTGTCCAGGTGAGCATGGCCAGGTGTTTCCTGTGGAGCCACTAACCAGTGGTTGAGCAAGTGTGGCTGGCTTGAAGGCAGCTCTCCTCCTTCCCCACTCCTTTCCCTGCTCTGGATCCATCAGTGGGGAAACGTCCTCTCGGAGCTGCTGATGTTCCCTGGCTCCCCAGCCTCACCCATGGGAGGAGTGGAGATGTGGAGGTGTCCTCTGGGCTCCAGCAGCAGGAAAGGGTGGTGAGGGCTGGCTCCAAAGAGGTGAGATCTTCCTCCACCAGTCTTGGGAGGTACGAGCAAGAGGAGAGCTCCAGGAGCTGAGTGTGAGTCCGGGGGGATGAGCTGGGGTGGGATAGGATGGGATGGGTGAGCACATCCAGCCTTGTTTCACCTCCCTCTGAGGTCCAGAAGGCTCTTTGATTGAGGAAATATCATTTAGAAGTTCAAAGCAGTGATCTACAGCAGTCCACGTCTGCTGGAAGTGTTCTATAGGCTCAGGGGATCGACCAGCCATGTCCCATGGGACCTGGAAGGGTTGGGAAGAAATTTGGGTGTTTTTTTCCAGGCTTGGGCTCCTCATCAGCCCCCAGCAGTGAGGGGAAGAGTGGATGTGGTGGCCTGGGGGTTATCTCAGTGCTTGAAGGGACTCAGGGTGGTTTCCTGGTCTAGCTTGGGGTGCAGCAATGTGCTCCAGCCCCAAGCAGGGCTTTTCCTCCCAGCTGGGCAGCAAGGCCAGAGCAGGTGTCTGTTTTTGTGGGAGCTGTTTCTGCCAGGGGATTTCCTTGCTCTGTCCTTCCCATCCCACCCCAGGCTTTTCCATCCTGTCCCTGGGGCTGTTTGCAGCACGCTGGGCTGTCTCTGACAGCACTCCCTGGACTTTGGAACACCGGCAGGGATTTTGTTCTCGGTGTATGGACAGGTCATTTTGTGTCTCCTGTAACCTGCAGGGCAGGTTGTCCTGGGGCTGGTGGCTCTCTGGGGATGCCACCCTCTGTGTCTGTGCCAGTGAGGTGCTCACAGAGCCCGGGGTTCAAGGGGTGCTGCCATGGGGATCTGACTCTGGGTGGGACCCAGAGGCTGTTTCATCTCTAGGACACTGTGCTCCCTTCTCCATCCTGTTTAAACTTTCATCACCCAATCAGCTTCTGCAAGAGAGCAAACATCGTCTGGTAATTAATCTGCACAGATGGGCTTTGTTTGAGCAAGCTGGTGTGCACCAGCCTCAGAGCAGGGTGCAGCAGGGGGCTGGGGTGGGGGCACCTCACCACACCCTGCTCCAGGCTTCTCCCGTGTCCAGGAGGTTCCTGGCATCACCAGATCTTTTGTCCAGTGCTTGGAGCTGGAGGTGGTCCAGGACATTTGGTTTTGTCGAGGGAGGGAGACATGAGAAAATAGGTTTTGTGGTTGTGAAACCCTGATGGAGCCAGGGAAGGAGGGAGGGAGGAGGCTCCCACTCCTCTCCCAGGTGCTTCTTCCCTCCTCTTGAGCTGCTCCCTGTGATCACAGCAGCTGGGTTTGGACGTGGAAAATGTTAAAATGCTGTCAAATATCTCACCCAGAAAATCTCAAAGTAAATGGGAATCTGCATCTCCCAAGGAAAAAACCTTTTGGACGCACTCAAGTGCTTCAATACCCTTGAATTACTTTTGCTCCCCTGGTAATTATTGCCTCAGTTTGTGCTGAATTGGCAAAGAGCTGCTGTTGCCCCAGAACCTTATTTTCCAGGTGAATCACTGTTAGCTGATGTTATTTGCTGCAGTGGTGGCCACAGGGGCTCACAGCACCGTGGCCACAGCTGAGGGAAGAGGAGGCAACTTCCCAACCCCATTAGCACCAGGTCACATCCACTGAGAGCTCAGGGCCCTGCCTGACCCTACCCTGTCTGGGAGGGCATTTCTGGGGACAAACTGGACCCATGGAGCTGTGTCCTGAGCCCTTTGTGAGTGAGCCCAGCCATTAGGGAGGGAGACATCTCCCCCACCTACATCTGCTGGCTGCAGGTGACAGATGCCAGGGAGCTGGGCAGCTCCATTTATTTATAAAGCACAGAGAGCAGGGAGGCACTTCCCAGCCTCAGAGACTTGCACCTGCCTGGCAGCCAGATCCCAGCCCAGGCTGCCCTCCTCCCTGGCCTCCCTTCTGTTTCCCTGCTGGCTGCTCTTGTTTTTAATAGAACATTTCTAGATTACAGCAAGTGACAGCAGACTGATTTGTGATGGGTCAGGTTTCCTGCCCTTTCTCTTATAGCCCTGGCTTATAAAAATATACTCCCTGTGGGATTGCCTCGGGTCCACCTTTGTTGGCTGGTTCAAATCCCTCTTTTTTATTTGTGTTAAGAGGGCTTGGGAAAGTTTGATGCCTCCTGGTGCCAGTGCCCAGCAAAGCCCAGTCCTCCAGGATGGGGATGGAGGGAGGTGCCCTGGGACCCTCAGGGAGGGAAGGATTCACCCTGGCACCACTGGAAGTGAGGCCTCAGCCATCACACAGTTTCACAGACTCATCTCATGTGCCCTGTGTGTGCTTTGCCTTTATTTAGAGGTCCTGGTCTCACTGCCTTTATAAAAATCCCAGGCTCAAGAGGGGGTCTGTTGGCTTTGGTGTGTGGCATGAAGCTGTTTTTTTTGGGGATTGATGTCTCAGGGGGCTGGGGGAGCTCCTGCAGGTCCCACAGACATCAAATGAGCAATTAACTGAGGCTGGTGGAAGGATCTGAGGGAAGAGTTCCATGCAGGAAGCAGCACAGATCACATCCATGGCTCCCCCCCACCCCTTTGTGCCTCCCTCCAGCTTCTCCCTGCTTTGAGGGATCTCAAAGGGCCTCACAACCACCACTAAATGGAGATTTTTTTTTTTTTCCTGGCCAATCAAGACTGTCCCTGCTTCCCAGACATGGAAACAGGATGGGATGGGATGAAGCTGCTCACCCAAGCCCATGCAAAACCCCAGCAGCAGATCTGAGCCCCAGCCCCAGCGTGGCTGCAAATCCTCCTGCTAATCTCTGCTCTGCTGAAGAGTGCCAGGGGATTTTTAGTGGTCCCTTTGAGATTACTGTCATTTTTCTCCCCTTGCTTCCTCTCCACCTTGACAGAACTGATTTCCTTTCTTTGCTTGAGGCTTTCACTGTGGTGACAAAGCTGTGAGAAGATCCCTTTCCTCTGCAGGACCCCTCTTAAAAAACCTAGGAACCCTCCTAGGAGTGGATGCAACCCTATTTCCCAGTGCTAGAGGTGCCAGTTCTTCCCTCTGAGAGCTCTTCAAGCACTTTCAGCCCTTGCTGAGAGCAGAACATTTCCAGGACCTTCAGGAAGACAGAAGCACAGCAGAGGCCACCAGCCCCTGGGGACATGCAGGGGAAGGAGAAGGCACCTTGCAGGATGAGCCAGCGCTGCATCCATCCCAAACAGGTTGGATGTTCTGGCTGCATCCCTGGGACTGGGCTGCTGAGCTGGAAGGAGCCCAGGGAGAGAAAATTGGCTGGCAGAGGATCTGGTGAGCAGCAAAGAGCTTGTTGCTCAGGCAGGAAATTGCTGTGTCCCAGAGCCCCAGCCTCTGCTGGAAGTGCCCCTGGTCTGGGGATGGTGTGGGCAGAGCTGTGGTACCCAGCCCCACAGGACCTGCAGAACCTCAGCTAAAAATCAACCAGGAGTTGTGGAAATGCAAGTTCTGGCTGTTGCCACCTGCAAGGGGACTGTGCTGCAGTCATAGCCCTGAGCTCAGCTCCTGATGCCTCTGCCCACCATCATCATCCTCTCTTTGGGTGGCTGAGACACTTCTGCAACAGCAGGAACTGGCTTTGAGTCCGACTGTGACCTGACAAAGCCCTGCTAATGCAGCTCCTGGATCAGAGCCAGCAAAGCTGGGGTGGAATTTCACCTTTCTCCACAGAGGGAGATGCTCAGACTTGGATATGTGCAGGGAACATCTCTCTCCTGTCAGACATCGCTCCCACTGCCGAGCCAGGCAGTGATGGGAGCTGCTCTCCCTGCAGGAGCTTGGGGTGGGATTGGCTTGTGCCACAACCATGGGCTCAGCCTCCCAAAATCACTCAGGAGTGCAAATCTCTGCAGGGATGGATGTGATGAGTTGTTGTTTGGGATGGAGGAAATACCTACATAAGCCATGGCAGGGAGAGGAAAATGTTCAGGGTCTGGTTTGAGATCCTTAAGCTGCCTCCTCTCTCCCCTTGAGCTGTTCCCAGCCCTGAAAGACAGGTAGGGAGAAACCCCCACTGCCTTTTGAGGATTTTATAGAGAAATGGGGAAACAGAGACAGGGACCTGTGCTGAAACTCATGCCAGCAATTAATCTGAGGTGCTTGGCTTACATTTCCCTCTGTCTTGTCCCTCCTTCTCTGGACTAAGGGGGTCAGGGACAATCTGCAGTCCCATCTTCATGAGGAAAATGGTGAGCTCCATGTCCATAGCCTGGATATTCAGCAAAAACATCTAAAAGATGGAAAGGGTCTGGAGAAGCTGGTTTCCAGGAGGGGCTCTTGATTGCTGAAAGACCCAGAAATGCCAAAATATCCAACGGCTGTAGCTAATCTGGAGATCCAGGAGGTTTGAAGATGCAGAGGTGAATCCTTTTCCAAAGGGAGGGAAGGGAATTTGGGGGGTGGGAAATCCCCCTGGCAGTTCTGCCATCCCTTTAGGAAACAGAATGCCAGTCTGACAGAAGCAGCCCCAAACTCACTCCCACCCTGCGGATTAAGCAGGAGCAGACAATAATAAAAGCCCAGTGTCCCGACAAATATAATTAACATGAAAAAAAGGAGAGATTTTTCAAAGTTTGGGTGCTCAGCAGCGATGTTTTATTCATGGCCTGGCAGGGAAGTGCTGGCGGTGCCATTAATTACGGGAGCTGCGCCTGCTCGGCGAGCTGGGCTCGGTTTTATCATCCTGACACCTCCAACACGGAACTGGGGCAAGCCTGGGCAGCCTGTGGGGCCACCACGCTCAGGGACACGAGCCTTGCTTCTCCTCCCTGCAGCATCCCTGCTCTGGATGTCCTCAACCATCCAGAGGGCCCTGGCACCCCGTGCCGTGCTGGGGGGATGAGCACCACGTTCCCAAAAAAGCAAAGGTGGA
This sequence comes from Catharus ustulatus, assembly GCF_009819885.2. Lineage (NCBI taxonomy): Eukaryota > Metazoa > Chordata > Aves > Passeriformes > Turdidae > Catharus > Catharus ustulatus. The sequence goes on along the minus strand of NC_046236.1, from coordinate 13,679,917 downwards.
TCAAAGCAGCCCCAGGGATCACAACCCTCCCTCTGGCTGGGAGCATCTTGGCAGTGCCAGTGAAGCAGCACAAGTCATGGTTTGGTCAAAGACTCAAATCAAAGGGGATAGTGATGGTATAAAAAAGCACATTCAGAGCACACCTAAAGAGCTGGTTGGAGCCATCCCCAGGCTCGGTGCACCCCCAGGAGCAGCTCACAGCTCTGATTATTTCCTGTTTTGAGAAATCTCCCCAGTAACTTTCCAAAGAGGTGATAAATGAAATATTTAGTGTTCAGCAAACTCAAGCAGGTGCAAGAACAGCACAAGTGGGAGAAGGGATGCGGGAAGAATCCCTGTGGGAGTTGGCTGCAGGTTCCTGATATGTGGAAGAGAAGGACCAGCACAAATGGGGCCAGTCTGGAAACAAGGTGACCTTGCAGCAGAACGTTCCTGTGCATCACATTTATACCCCTGGAAGTGTCCAAGGCCAGGCTGGATGGGGCTTGGAGCAAGCTGGGGTGTGGAAGGTGTCCCTGCCCATGGCAGGGGCTGGAATGAGATGAGCTTTAAGGTTCCTCCCAACCCAAACCATTCTGGAATTCTGTGAAAATATTGCCATGAAAGAAACTGCTCCAAAAATCTCTTTGAAATACAGAAGTGGTGAAACAAGGCTGGAAACTGGGACAACAGCTTGGAGGTAGAAGAAGAAGGTGACCTGTGGCATCATTAGATCCAGTCCAGGGCTGTACCCAGGGGAACAGGGTCCTTTGTGTCTGCAGGGTCTGAAAAGGCAGGTGACAAACCAGGAGAAGCTTTGAAACGGCAGGAGCATCCTCAGAGGAGCAGATTAATGAGTGAAACAACCTCTGGCTGCCCAGCAAGGAGGGACAATCCCTGGGAGGGTTGGACAGAGGATGGTTGGGGACCCACCAGGCTCCTGCTGTCACCTGTGATTTGAGGAGCTGCTGATGGGGGACAGCCCTGCCTGGCTCTCCTGGGAGAGCTGGGACCAAGCTCTGCATTCACCCATCTCTTTTAATCACGGTAATGCCGAGTTGTGGCCGGGCCCGGGCGGTGTCAGGGCAGGATTGATGGCCTGGCACACCCAGCCCCGGTGACAGCCTGGGCTCCCGTGGCCCCGCTCATCCCAAGGCAAACTGCATTTCATTTCTGCAGGAAGGGAAAGGGCTGGCTGAGCACTGCTGCCTGCATTCTCAGCCTCAAATCTCCCCATGATCAGGGCTCCACCAACCCCAGATCTCTGCTGCTCCGTGGAGAGATGAGCTCTGCTCCCGACCTTATGTGTTCAGCGTTTTTTTAGGAGCAAATAATGTGTCCAAAGAGTTTTGTCTGGGGGATTCCATCCCACACTCAAGGAGCTCATATCCCCCAAAATGCAGAGGGACCCAGAACTGCTGGCTGTGTGATCAGAGAACAGCCTCAGCCACTCAGGGCGATGCAATTAGTTTAATTGGTGTATTAGAAGGAAGATGGTGTACTATTGCCCAGCTCAACCTAAAGAGAGGAGAAACCTCCTCCTCCCCAGCCTGCTGGTTATAAATAGGATGAAACAAGTGGGCTGGGTTGGAGGCTGGGCAGGGGTTGCCTGCTGTGGGGTGTGGTGCTGGTGGGATGAGTTGTGCCTCGGTGCCTCCCCCAATTCCCGCACGGGGGTCTTGGTGCAGCATCCTCGGGGGAGGTGGCGTGGGACAGTCTGTCACCGCAGCAGGGCTGGGCTGGCTCCCAGGCATGGCAGCTCCATCTGCTCCTGCAGAAAGCCCTCCTGTTCCGCCTCCACAGCCAGCCAAAGGTACCTCATAACCCTTGCTCGGAGCTGGCTCCACGCAAAGCCGTGTGCGCTATAAAAAGCCACACGCCCTGGGAAGAACCCCCCCCTCTATTAGGATTTTTTTAGAGACACCTGATGATGAGCAAATCTCCCCTAGAGCCTGGAGTGGATGCTCTTGGAAAGCAGATCTGGGAAGAAAGGATTTGTGAGGAGAAAAGGACGGGTCCATGGGGGCAGAAGGGCAGGGACCTGCTCCTCCTGGACTGAGCTGTTCAGGGGTGATCAGCAGCGCTTGCCTTATCCCCGAGCCCTTTGTCTTGCTCTGAACGTGTCAGTCCCTGAAACTTTAATGCCTTTACACTGCTGCTTTAATTATTAAGCGTGGAGGTAATGGAGAAGCCAAGCTGGAAGAGGTGGCTGCTGTGCAGGGGTGCAATCCTGCCTCCCAGGCATGCAGGAGGCTGCAGCGTGGATCTGAGCATCCCAGGGCTGCTGTGCTGAGCAGCACAGATCAGACACTGCTCTGGCTTCATTCTCAGTGCTTTTTGGAATTTCCTACTTTATATTCCTGCTCTGCAGGGACCACGGAGGGTCTCGGTATCTCTTGCTCTCTGCCCGTGGTGTGTTTGTCTGGTTAAGTTTGCCAGAGGGGATGGATGCTCTTGAGGGACTGACAGAGGAGATGTTTGTGATCCCTCTGAATGAATGTCTGTGCCTTGGTTGTCTGTAATTTGTGAGAGAACTGCGAGCTGTGTGGCTGCTTCCAAGGTTCTTTCCCAAAGGGAACCGTGTCAGATTGAAGTGGAGGGGAATGAGCTTGTCTGCAGCCACGATCAGATCCTGATGGTGCTGGGGAAGAGCCTCCCTCTAGCTACAAAACTGCTCCGTGCCTGCCAAAAAATGTAAAGCCCTTGTGCTAACAGGGTAATTAATTAATTACAGCTCATTAGAAGAATTACAATCCCATTAGTTCCTTTGGATCGTGGTGGGGGGGAGCTGATCCTCAGAGGATGAGGCTGAGGGCACTCCAGGCTGCTGAGAGCTGCTCTTTGCACTGGGCAAACTGGGGGTGCTCTGAGGCTGATTTCTGGGGATGGGGTCCTGCTCAGACACCCCCTCTTGGCCCTCAAATGATGGTCCTCTGCTTCCAGGGCAGATATTGAAATTGCTCCTGCCTTCCCAAACCAGAAATGCCAGCACTGCTGTGTCCCAGCCTGCTCCCAGGAGCTTGTGCTGGTTGTCAAACTCTGTCCTGCTGCACATCCCCGTTTAGAAACGCCTCATGAGACTGTGCCTGAGGAGGGATGGGTCAGGATGAGTAGCTGATCCCATGTGGGACAGGTCATGGGGTCCTGGCACCACAGCTCCCTGTTCTCTCTAGGAGCAAATCCTCCCTCCTGCCCTCCTTCTCCCCTTGAAATCCCATTAACGCTTCCTTTATTCTTTGCTTCAGTGTTGCTGTCACTCGCCGGTCGCTCGGTTCTTTGATCCCTTTAATTTATTATTTTTGTTTCACAGAATCTTTTATTGTAAATTTTATTTTTTTTTTTTGTTAAATAAGAAAAAGGCTCTATCATCGAGGCTGGGTGAGTGGGGACCTCTCTGATTAAATATAGCAATGAGACGTGCTGCTCACCGTGTGCCAGCCCTGGGGTGTAGTGCTTGTCCTCCCAGAACTTGGGCTGTTTCCCTCCTCCTCCTCCTCCTCCTCCCTGCTGGGACATGGAGGAGTTTCTAGGGCCTGCCACGAGTCCAGATAAATTGCTCCAGACCTTAAGCCCTGACTGGAACAAACACCAAGTTTCCTCAATTTCCGTTCCCTGAGCCTGATGCTCAGAATCTGGGCGTTCCTGTAATGCAGTAACACACCTCATGAATAAAGATTAAGTTGATTAAAAAGGAAAACCCAGAGCAAGGCTGAATAAAAGTGATTTGCAGAGATTAGATGCTCTGGCACATCAGGAGTTCCCTAAAGGGCTGAGCTAACATGTTCAAACATAAGAGCTTTAAGCCCTCTTCCCTGTTTTGTAACTAATGGCTTTGAGGGAACTCTGCCTCTCCCACTTGATAATTGTCCCTGTGGGACACACTGAAGTTTCATGCCTTGCTCCAGAGGTCAGCATCCCCTGTAACCTGTTCCCTGCTTCCCATGGGATGTGCCTTGGGCAGGAGATGCACAAACAACTCCCCTCCCAGTGGATGTGGGGGGAATGGTGCAAAGAAGGGAATGAGCCTTGTACCCCAGCAGCCACAGCACCTTCCATGCTCCTGGCTCCCAAAACTGGGGACAGCTCTCTTGTGTGACTGAATCAAAGGAAGAAAAATAGTGAAAATCAAAGTTTTCTTCTTATTTGTGAAAGTGAGACTGGATATGGAGTGTGTCCATGTGATGCCCCAGCAGTGTTGTGTCTCAAGCATCTGGAGCTGCCAAGGAAAAATACCCATCTCCTTTTGCTGTGCATCAAATCCAATGGGCTGCTGCTGCTGCTGTCACAACCTGAGTTTTCCCTCTGCCACATAAAAAAAAGCACATCCTCTCTGAAAAAAGGAGGGGGAAAAAGCCCCACAGTCTTTTCTTTCTCCAGGGAATCTCCTTCCCTGGATAGCCCTGGGCCCCAAAGCTTTGAACCTGCCTCTTGTGATGCTCTGGTGTAGGCTGGGAAAGGGGCACTGTGTGTTCTTTAATGGGACAGCAGGGAAAGGAATGTGCATACGTAATCTGGAAAATCTTTTGTCTGGGATTTGCAGGGGTAGATATACAGGCAGAATCCAACTCGCTCCATTTTAATGATGCAGCCTCTGTCTTCATCAGAATTTCCCCTTTGTGCTCAGGGCTGCAGCAGCCTCGCTGCTCTGGGCCAGGGCCATGTCTTGCTAAGCCCTGTTTGAGTGAGACCATTCCTGTACCTGAGAGATGACAACAAAATTTTTAATTCTGACCTGAAAATGTGAGGTTTTCCACGTCACATATCCCACTCCTCCATCCCCATTTCCCTTCCTCTCTGGAGATGCTGTCACTGAGCTAATGCTGGTTGTGCCTAACTGGGACACCAGCCCCAAGGTGAGGCTTTGTGGGGAACCCACCCTGAGCTGGGCACACCTGGGGTGGAGCATCCTCAGGAGGCAGCTCCAGAGCAGGATGCCAGCAGCAGTGAGGGGTAGAAAATTGAGCTAATGTAAAGATTTCCATGATGGATTTCTGAACTTGATTATGCAGCAGGGTAGCTGTGATGGTGAGGGTCTGCACTTGGCCATTCAGGGTCCTCTTCGTGTCCCTGCATGACCCAGCAGCTGCCATTCCAGCTGTAGTATTTTTTTTCCTGATGTGTGAATCAAATTCCATCATGGGCTATCACTCTTGGTCTCTTCCAATCCCTTGGGGAGCTCGGAGGCCGTTGCTGGTGCTGTGCCTGCCCGAGCAGTCTCAGGTGTCAGGAGCTGCAGCCTGGAGCTGGCTGCATTGCAGGCGCTCGCTCTGCCGCGGCTGCTTCATCCTCTGATTCCTTATCAAAATAAAATGCCTGTCTTCCTCTGAGTTTCTGAACACTGATAGGAGGGGGGAGGCTTGGAGGGTGTATTCATGTGCTGCCTGTGCTGTTGGGACAGCTATGCTCTGATGCTGAAGGATGCTGTCTTGGGAAGAGCTCTGAATCCAACTGGAAATGCAGCTGGTGGAGCAGCAACTCCCCCCTGCTCCTCTCCCTTCTCCCTGCAGTCACAGCCATTCATCCCAAGCAGTTGTATCCAGCGCTGTGTTTCAGCAGGAATCGTTCCCCCATCAATCCAGCTGCTATTTCTTTCCCCCCGAGGCTTCCAAAGGCAGTAAGTCCGCAGCAATGTGCAAATATTGGAGAGCTGAGCGTGGGGGGATTAGTGACTTGGCAATTAAAATATTTGACCTACATCTTGTTGAGTACCAGCAAGGTCAGATGGAGCAGTGCTTCTTCCCAAAACTTCTTCCCGAAGGAATTTTCTTGTTGCAGTCACTTCTGTTGGAACAGGCTGCTACTGAATATAAAGGGCAGGGCTCAGGGTCCGGATCCCAGGAGCTGTGCGAGGGCTGGACCCCTCAGCAGGGATTTTGGGGGTGCTGGGAGTTTCTGAGGGCGGGTTGGAGATCATTTCTACAGCACAAACAGCCCATAATATTTACAGGACTCTTCCCACAACCACGGCAGAGAACAAGCATCTCCTTTTGTTCCTGAGATTGTACGTGCTGAGAATCCTTGTCCAAACAAATGAGTGGGTTTTTCTTCCAGCAAACATCACAGATCTCTCCCTTTTTTTTTTTCAATTCTTTTTTTTTTCTCCTCATTTTCACGTGTTGTTCTCTCTGTTCTGCAAACAATGTTCTTTTTAAGCCAGGGCAGAAAACTCTGTGTGTGTCCAGAGCACGATGTGACGGCAGGAGCCGGCGATGTCCGCTTGGCAGGGAGATGGAGCGGAAGTTTTTCATAAAGCTCCTCTCATCCCAGAGCAAGGGGAGGGGGAACAAAAACAAAGCCCCCCCAGTGCTGCAGGATTTGGATGGTTTGCTCACAGCTGGGGCTGCAGGGACAGTAGTCAGAGGGTTCCTGGACACCCCCAGCCTGAGGTCAGGCACAAACCCTCCTTGGATTGGAATGGCCATGAGTGGCTGTGCAGGGCTGGAGGAAAACTGTGAATTTGCTGCTGTGGGCTGTTGATTGTTTCTCCAAAATCCACATGATGTTTTGGGCTGTAGTTTGAGGTATAACAGGGATTCCTTGTTGTGACCAGGTCCAGCAGCTCTGCCTGTTATTCCTACCCTTGGAAAAGTGTCTGCTCTGAGCCTACCTGCTCCAGGCAGGGCTGCTGAGACACCAGCTCGCTGCCAATCTAAGGGAGTTTGGAATTCCTACCTCCTGAACCTGAGCAGAGGAAGCTGTTGGCATGTGCTAAATAAGCCCAGAGGTGATTGCAGTCCCTTGGGTGTGACCACAGGGAAGGGCTGTGCAAAATCCCTGGGGCTGCTTTGGAAGCTGCTGCTGGCTCCAACACTGAGACATCCCAGTGCTCCTTCCCCTGCCTGCTGAGGTGCTCCAGGATCCTGTCTCAGAGCAGGAGAAGCCCAGACCATTGTTGGTCTCAGTGATGCTCAAACCAGAGCCCAAAACCCGAGTGGATTCTCACCTCCCAATGAAACCCTGACCCTGAGGTTTCACCTGGCAGACCCAAGAGCATGAACTTTACCCAGAGACTCAAGTAAAACCCCCATGGTCTGTCACCCCATATGGAAGTCACCCATTTTCCATGCTCAGGGGTATCCCATCCTTTCTATTTTTTCAGTGGGGTGATGCTCCTCAAAAGGTGTGAGGCTGGGGTGAGAAATTCCCAGTTGCTGCTGGGGACTCACCTTAGTGAAGGTCACTGGTGCTGTTTGCAGTTTCCCTGCCTGCCCTGGTCCTGCCTGGCTTCCCTTGCATCCCCAGGATCACTCCAGGTGGGATTTGATAGCTTGTCTTTATTGAGTCGTGCTGTCCTTGGAGTCTGATAGCAAGAATTTCTTGCAGAGCCTTAAATGTCTTCAGGGCTACCAGTCTGTGAGCCAGCAGGGAGTGGGGAATTGCTGAGTTCGGGTAAACTTGTCATTAGAGAGAAAATAGTTCTTCAGGTTCCTCCCTGAGCAATACATGACTTAAAAATAAACCCTCAAAACGACAACAACAACAAAAAAAAGAAAAAACCCAGCCTCTTCAAAAACATACACCTCAGCATGGCTCAAAAGAAAAAGAACATCTTTTTTCATTCAACAAATTTTCCTGCAACCTGTCCCTGATTTTCTTTGGGAAATGAACTTCTGGCTAAACCTATTCAATCTCACAAAGCATTTCAATTTTGACAAGAGTGCATATTCTGGAGGAACGTGGTTTCATCAGAGTTTCTCCAGCCAACTCTAATCCCAAATGCCTCGCTGTGACTAAACCTCATTTCTATGTTAAGTACTTGAGCTTGCCTGTAAGGACCAGGTAAAAACTCAATCAGTCGAGTAGCCTCCCTGCAGCTGCCTTGTTAAACAGTGGGCTTTTAAAACTTTTCTCCTTTTTATCTTAATGGAGAAGAAGTGGAAGATCCCCTGGGGAGAGGCACAGTTTGATCCCTGATAAACCAAGCCAACAATTTACATTGGAACCTTGCTGACATCCAGGGAGGTGTGAGGGCTTGGGGGTCGCTTGGAACTGAGCTCTGGGAAGGTTTTGTTGCTTTGTTTTTTATCATCCAGCATCCAGAATGGAGGGGAAGAGAGAAAGAAAAATGGAATTCTTAAGAAGCATCTTTGTTGGGAAGCACAAAGTGCTGGCAGAGCAGGCAGTGCCCTCCTGCTGGCTGCAGTCCTTAGGGAAGGACATGCATAACTCCTGCCCTGCCATGGGCATTTACAGCCAAATTTCCATCCCTGGGTGTGAGGCATGGGCTGCTCTAGCAGCAGGAGGAGTTTCCTGTGCTCCCAGAGACCTGGATCACACTTTTCCTGGGTATTCCACCTCACCTGTGCCATATTTCTTGTTTGGCATCCCCATGTGAGGTGCATGTGCCACCTGTGCACTGCAGGGGGGTGACAAGGAGGGGTTTAGGAAGTTCCACAGCAGCTCCATGTGGGAATCACCCCTTCTGTGCAATCTCTGGGAGCTGCTGCATTGGAGCACCCCAGAGCAGCAGGTATCCCCTGATGGGATCACTCCCCTGACCCCAAATGGAATTCCCTGGCTCACCCCACAGGGATAAACCCCCCAGAAAAAGGGGAAGAACATTTCCTCACCCCTTCAGGAGCTGCCTGCCCTCGGCTTTGCTGGGTGCTGTGGCTCTGATCCGGCAGCTGCGTGTGCTCACACTGGCACTGCAGAGCCTGGCACCCATCCCAAACTCATGCAGAGCTCAGGAATCACATGTGATTGCACAAAATGGGGGAGAGAAACAACTGGGGAGATCACGGTGCTTTACCTTGGCTTTTGGAAATGTGAAGTTTTCAGGAAGAGTCAGATTGCTCTGTTTGGAAATGAATTTTTTTTTCCCCCCTCAATTTTCTGCTTTGGAAAATGTCTTTTAAATGAGGAGAACTGTGATTTACAAATGAGTGCAACAACCTGGTGGGGAATTGGTTGCTTTTGGATTGAACAAACCACTTTGAGGCTAATGGAAATAAACCATTTATAATTTAGTCTTTCACTTAAAAATAATTTGTTTCCATGTGAATGTACAGTTTTATTTTGCTCCACAACCCAAAGAATAGCTCAGCCCTTCATCTACCTGGCCCTGGGCACTACTGAACCTCTGTTTTCTAAGACTCCACCCTCCAGAACCCATCACAGGTGATCCCAAAGTGCAGCTCTGCTCCTGACTGGCCTCTTGGCTTCCCTGGCACAGTCCTGGTGTCTAGTGCAGATCTTCCTCGTGGCTTTGAGCAGAGGGTGAAAACTGGGGAGGTTTTGCCAGTTTTGAGTGTTTCTTCACCCTATAAATTTCAATCACTTGGCTCTGACACCTGCAAGTGCCCAGTGCCACTTAGTGCTGGGGACTTGAGCAATCCTTGAGGTTTTTCCTTTATTGCCATCCCCAGATCCGAGTCTGTCACAGGCACCTGCTGGCCAGACCCCTTTGCTCCTTCCCAAACCCTGAGAGCTGCCAGCAGTGGGCAAAGAGCAGGAGAGCACAAATATTTGTACATATGGTCCCCTCTGCCAGCTGCTGTGAGTCCCAAATTCTCTGCCTGCCTCTCTTTGCCTCTCCAGCCCGGGGCTGGTGGTGGCACAGCTGGCTCAGACTGGAGCCCCAGTGCTGATGGAGAAGCTGCTGGTGCTGATTCTGCAGAGATGAATTTAACCTTGCTCTGTGCCCAGGAGGTGCAGTAGCACTGGGGCTGCTTTATTTAGGTTTTCAGTGGCTGCAGTGTTTGTGACCTGTCAGAGAGGAGCAGGAGGCTGGGGAGGGTCGTGTCCTGTCTGCTCCCTTGTCACCCTGCTGTCTGTGCCCCTGAGCATCCTCCAGCTGATGTCTGAGCCCACCAGCTCGTGTGTGACCTGGTTTGGCACAGGAGGGGATGTCCCATGGATGGGCAGGTCCCCCAAGGCTGGTGCTGACAGGTAAAGGCAATGGTGACACTCGAGGCCGCTAACCTGGGATTTTCTTTGGCCAAAACCACTGAGCCCAGAGAAAGGGAGGAAATAGTATGTGCCAGGCTGCTCAGGACAAAGAGGAATGTCTCTCTCTCTCTCTCTCTCTCTCTCTTTCATGTCTCAGTGCTGAGAAATCTGGGGGTAACCTGCCCCAGGGGAGACTGAGATGAGAAATTTCCCATGTGGTGGGAGCTGGGCACTGGCAGAGTCTCCTGGCTTGCTGTGATGTCTCCATCACTGAAGGGACTCTTTGTCCAGCAGCTGTGGCTGGGCTGGAAGTGCTGGCCTTGTAGGAAGGGCTGTTGGGCTCCTCCCAGCCCTGTACTCAGCTACCAAGTCCTGGAGGACAAATAGTTTGGGGGTAGAAGTGATTTGACATTTTGATCCCTTCTTCTGTCTTTTATTTGTCTCTGGGGATGGACAATTCTTCTCCACACACCAGAGATTTTCCTGGAGCCTCCTCTGGCTGAGCTGTGAGATGGGACCAAGGGGGTCTGACAGGTCCAAATCCCCTTCAGAGCCCTTCTTGTGCCTCTGTCCAGGAGGGAATGACTGTGTGGCATGGCTGAACTGGCTCCAGCCCCAGGCCAGAGGTGCTTACATAAGATATTTACTGAGTGCCCCAAGAGCGCCTTGGGAAGGAGCCAGCGTGCTGATTAGGTGACGTCTGCCCGGGGCTGGGTGGATTTGGCCTCGCAGCATCTGCTGCCTGTGCTGGTGGTCTCGGAGGCGCTGCCCTCAGGTCGTTTATGTAAGATCCAGTTGGGCTCTCTGGCTGCAGCCAAACCTCTGGGTCGTGTGAGGTGCCTGTCTGACCCCCAGGGTGTCCAGTCTGGGTTCTGCTCTGAGCAGCCATCAGTCAGCTCAGCACTGCTGCTTTTTCCTCCTCCTTTCCTGAAATTATCCTGTTTGGATGAGGGAAAGGGGAGCTGAGTGCTGGTTGTGGAGTGAGGAGAGCTGAAAGGGCTCCATGGTTTCTCCTGGGTGCTCTGAGCCCCCAGGACAGCTGCCCTTTGCTGTTGCTTTTGGAGCATCCCATGGTAAAAAACCAAAGATACGCTCATCACAACTGGCCCGGGGCATGGAGCTGGCACTGGGATTGTGCACAAAGTCTAGGAATTCCCATCTGCTGCCCCAAATCCTCCCCCCAAACACTGCAGGCCATGACAGCAGCAGATAAGCTTCGTTCCTCCTGTTTTGTCATGGTTTTTTCAGTCAGGATCCCAGAGTGATGGAGTCTCTGGCCTGGTCTTGGAGTGATGGCATGCTGAGGGTGCACAGTTTTCCCAGACTGGCTCTATTTTTGCTCTTCAGTTGTGGATAAGGAGCAGGCTCCCACTTCTGGCCAGGATGAAATGCACTGGCCAAGGCCTCCTCAAGTGTCTGTCCATGGACTGGACCTCTCTGTGTGCAGCAGGGTGTGTTCAGCACCTTTCAACTCCTAAAAGGTGTATCCCGATCAGCTGGGAAATCCTCTGGGATTGTGGAGGGAGGGGCGTATTTTCTGGAGGATATGGCTGTTTGGACCAGCCCTGCTCATGGTGGGGCAAGGCTGAGCCATCCTGAGGTGAGCTGTGAGCACATGAAGAAGAGAAGCGGAGGAAGAGTCAGAGGAGGATTCTGGGGAGCGACATTCCCTGGGGACCCTGCTGAAACAAGCTCTAATGGGTGAAATTAAGCTGAGTAGAATGGGAAAATTTCCTAAGATATTTTAGAGCCTCCCAAGGGACACGGTGCTACCCCAGCAGCACAATCCCCAGGGCAAACACAGGGGAGCAAAGGGTGGGAGCAAACCTGGCAATGGGATCAGTGTCCCTGCCGTGGGGCAGTGCTGGGGTTTGCTGTGAACCTGAGCCTGTGCTGTGGCACAGAGCTGGGATGCGACGGGGGATGCTGCCAGTGTCCGTGTTGTGGCTGGGGCTGGAATCCAGCTGGAAGCTGCATGGAGCAGTCCTTCATTAGCAAAATCTGCAGAGTTTCACTGGCTACAAGTGGCATTTCATTTTGTCAACTGGCAGAAATACAAATGTCTTTGTTTTTTTTTTTTTTCCTGTGCTAGCCATTCCGGGGAGAAATGGCTCACCTGCTCCATGGCTTTTCATGGAACAGATTATTGCTCCTGGCTGATGGCTCCTCAGGCCCAGTCCTGCCTTTGCTTTCCTTTCCTGGGTGAGTGGATACAAAGGTGCTGAGCTGAGAGAGCAAGACCTGCTGGACATGGTGCAACCAACCTATGGAGAGCAGCTCCACATCCCTGCATGCCAATGGCCAATTCTTGCCCCCATCAGCAGTTTCTGGTCCCCAGGACCTCGCTGATAGTGCCAAAAAAGCACCACAATCAAAAGATCTCAGCTGCTGTGCTCCTCCTGCCGGCAGTCGGGCTCCTTCCCTGCCCTCCCTCCCTCCTGGTCTTGCTGAAGCACAGCCAGAAACCAGAGGTGCACAGGGATGTGCATTCCTCTATTTCCAGATAAATCCACAGCAGTGTCACACTTCACTGCTCCTCATGGCCTGGGGTCAGCCTCCCTGAGCTCTCTTGGTTGTGCTCCTGCTGTGCTGACACAGCCCTCGAGATGATCTGAGGGTAGGTCTGAGCATCCCTCTCTCCATCATCCAACTGCTCCTGGACATCCTTGACTGCTCTCCCAGGCTGAGATCCCCTGGTAACGCAAATACCTTTTCTTCTGCACGGGGCTGCTTTCTCCCCTGTCACAACCTCCGTGAGCCCACAAACCCGTGCCATCCTCCCCTGCGTCTGCCGCATCCCCTGGCCCGTTGTCTTCCCAAATCCCACCAGGACTTGGCCCTCTGCATCCCTTTTCTGGCCAAGAGCGCGGCCTGGCAGAGCCGGCATCCCGCGGCGGCGGCGCTGCCAGCGCCCGGAGCAGATGGCCGCAGCCGACCGGACCCTTCCCCGTGTCCCTTCTGAGGTCTGGGTGGGCTGGGTGGGCAGGGGAGATGGGAGCCAGCTCGGCCAGAGCGTCAGGGTGAGGCGTGTCCATGGCAAAGCTCGCGGCTATTTTTAACCTGGATGGATGAGAGATCATTTCCTGAGCTGGCTCGCGCGGCGCCGTGGCACGTGTGGCTCCTACTGCCCAGTGAATGGGGGACATGTTTTGGGTCATCAGATGGCAGCCCTGAGCCTGCAAACGGCCTTTGTAGGAGCAGGAGTGGGAAGGGAGTGAGGTGCTGGGAGAGAGGAGCTCTATCCCATGTTCCATATGGGGATGTCCTGCAGTGGTGTCTTGGTTTGGTGTGGCTTGAGTTCTGCGTGTCTCGCTGGGCTCTGCATCCATCAGCCTTGGGGCTTTCTCAGCTTGTATTTCCAAGCCCCAGTTATCACACTGGGACCCACGATGGAGCTCCAAGCCTATTTCCCCCAGCACCCCATCTTCCTTCTGCTGCAAAACCCATTGGAACAAATGGGCGAGATGCCCATGGGAGCAGTCCCCTGCCCTGCAGGATTTGTGAACAACCCTGCACTTTCTGAGGTTCAGCAAACCCAGTTTGCTTGAAATCCCACCCTGTGCAGCTGGTGGGTTTTTGGAAGGGCTGGAGGATGGTGGGCTGTGTCCCCACAGTGTGTGGGACAGGGTGGTGGCCCCCGATCTGAGCAGCCCGGGAGGACGGGTGACTTAGCACGTTTCCCCATCCCCTCTCCCCCGCACCTCCCCCTGTTCCTCTGGGAGCCCTGACATTAATGCAGCGGGAGTGGGGGATTTATGGACGGCAGCCCTCCAATCGGGCCATCCGTCTTGATTAAATTAGCCCTAATGGCTCAGTGCTGACTCGCTGCTGGCCCTGCGCAGCCGCGCTGCGGCCGCTCGCAAGGGGCTCGACCCCGCCGGGTGCACCCCTGGTTTTATCCCCTCATCCTCCTTCCCTCACTTGGATAATTCCTAAAAGAGTGGCCACACATGGCCTGGGCCATCCTGGCTGGAGGTGCTCCCTGGCTGGGAGCCCACGGGACATGGGGGTCCCCAGGGCTGTGGTCCTGCAGTGAGAGAAGGGGACAGGGAGCTTCTCCCCATCCCTGGTGGGAAAACCTGGGGAGCTTCTGCCCAAAGGCAGAGGGAATCTGGGGCTTACCGGGATGGAAGTCCCAGGCTTTTCATTTGCATTCCCTGTAACAAACTGGGGAGGGAGGGATAAGCCACCAGCATGGGCAGGTGATGGGAATAACAGCACGACCAGCTCCGGCTGCCCAGCTCCCCCCAGCCCTCCCAGCCAGCCCCAGTTTGGGACTGGGGACCCTAAAGCTGCTCCCCCCACCCCAGTGAGTGCCCATGGCCAGTCTCTCACCCCAGCTCTGCAGCCAATCTTTGGGTTCATTAATGGTGTCTATTTTTGAAAGGAGTGTAAGGAACTTTGGTCTGGCACCTGTGGCTGTGCATTGGGGCAGGGAGGTGTTTGGGAAGTGTGCCAGGGGCATGGTGGGGTGACAGGAGAGGAGGCAGCAGGGAGGAGCAAGCTGGTATGTGGGGGGATACCTGACAGACAGAATGGAGCAGTGTTTTGGGGTCAGGTTGTCCTTGGGTGGTCTTGCACAAGACCACCATGCCCAGTGTGTGATCTGGTGTCCCCTGTGAGCTGCAAATCCCAAATCCCTGCTGTTAACCGAGTATCCATCAGGGCTGGGGCAAGGCCTTGCAGTGCTTTTTATCCTGGGATTTTGGTGTTGGTTAAAATTCAGTGTTTCTGAGGTTTGTGGAATGGGGTGAGATGGGCCAAGCCAATGTGGAGAGGAGAGTGGAGGGAGCACAGGGAGCATTGCCCTGCTGGTGTCTGGGGTGTTTAGGAGCAATGAAGGAATAATGCTCCATCTCAGGAGAGTCACTGCTCCAGGATGCTGTCAAAGGGAAAAGGAAGGAATTGCTGGTCCCAAACGTGTGGTGGGAGACAAGGAAAAGTGAGGGAGAGGCTGCCAAAGAACAGGGGGGGAAGCAGCCTCTTCATGTGCTGTGTTCTGGGGGGTTTTGTGGTTTCTCTGTGACCTGCCAGCGCGTGACAGCCACGCTGAGCAGCGCCGAGCATCGCTGGCGAGGCTGGAGGTCTCCTGGCTGTGATTTTTTATTTTTTTTAACAAAGCCCTGTGAATCCCCAAAAAAGGAGCAGGCAGCAGCCCTGGGATCTCGCGGGTGACCGAGTGTGGAGGAAGTGTAGCAAAAATTACAGACGGTGGCTGGTTTGCATCTCCCTCTGGCTGGGAGCCAGCCGGGGTTGTGAGCCCACTGCAGCATCCCTGTGCCTCCCGGTCCCCTCCACGGGGGAAAAGAGCTGCTGGAGCAAGGTTTCACTCTGACCCTTTCCAAAAAGGCCTTGCTGTTATAAGGATAGTGTGACCTGGAGACACCCAAAGCCTCCCAAATAGCTTAAAATAATGCTCACCACCAAAGAAACAAACTTGGACTCCAATCAACCTTTAGGAAAAAAATAAAAAATAATCCCCGCCTGCAATAAAAAGAAGTGGCTCCAATTCTCAGCCCTCCCTCTACCCCCATCTCCTCTCCACACACACAGCCCCCTGCCCATTAACCCATCTCCAAGTGAACCCTTCAGGGATGCTGTCCCACCATCGGTTTTTCATGGAAGGTGCCCAGAGATGAACTGCGGGGCCACTGCCCCCCGAGCGCGGCCGGCACAGGGAAGCTGAGATGCATCCATCGGGAAAGGATTGTTGCTTCCCTCTTCTGGGGCTGCCAGAGCCGGGCTAGAAAAAGCAAACGGAAGCAATCAAGGTAGAGGAGAGGAAGAAGAAGAAGAGGAAGAAGAGGAAGAAGAAGAAGGGCCGAAGGGCTGGGGCGAAGCAGCCATTAGGAAAGTGCTGATGCAGAGGTTCCCTCGTGTCTACGGGCAGAGTTGGAGGAGTTGCTGTTCGCGGACAAAGGCAGCAGGAGGGAGTGGAGCTTTGTAGAAGCCGGAGCCTGTCTCACTGGGTGTCTGTGTTTCATTCCCTGTCAAAAGCCTGGGAGCTGGGGGGGGGAAAAAAGCAGGGAAGCGGCGAGCTGCAGCGCTCGCTCAGGATCAGATAGCAAGAAAACCAATAGCGGCGAGAAAAAAAAAAAAAAAAAAAAAAAGAGAGAGAGAGAGAGAAAACCAACCCACATCAACCAACCAACCCACCCACCCTCCACGCTGAGGCTGGAACAGGCAGGTCCCTGCCAACTCCACAGCACGCAGCAAGCAGGGAAGAAGGGAAGAAGTCCACCCTCCCCGGGCAGGAGCGGAGTTGAGCCCGAAGGATATTTGATGACACTTTGGCAACGATGGGTCCCCCAGCATCTTCCAGAGCCCATTTGAGGGTGAAGGCTCTGAAAGCACAGAGGGAGTTTGAAGCTAAATTCACCTGAGTCTGGATCTCTTGGTCGCTGGGATTTATCTATTTTTCCTTTTTTTTTCTCCACGGGGAAACCGAACCAAGAAAAAAAAAAAAGCGTGTTTGCCTTTTTTTTTTTTTTTTTTTAATCTTCTTCTTTTTTTTTTTTAAAATTTTATTTTTTCTTTTGGAAGAAGATATATTTTTTTTCTCCCTGTGGTTGGAATGGAGGGGTTGGGTCTGTGCCTAAGAAGCAGCAGCCGAACGTCGGTCCTGGGAGAAACCCGAGTGGATGTGGGGTCCCCTGCCAGCTAACTCTCCAGGAGCTGCAGCCCCACGGCCAGAGGGGCTGGATGCAGTGAGAGGTAAGTGCCGGCTCCGGTGCCTGCCCACCACGGCTCCTCCAGCTCCGTCTTAATCCCAAGTCAGAGGCAAAAACAGCAGTCTCATAGTGAGTCAATCACTTCCACCTATTGCAGCCCTAATGGAGAAATAAGACGGGGAAGTTTCGCAGCGCCGGCTCCACGGGGAAAGTTCCCCCTCACCCCTGTGCCCCAAATTTGTTGGGGGGGAGGATGTTTTACCAAGCAGCGTCACCGTGCCGGTGCCATGGGCCCCCTCCCTGCCCAGCCAGCACTCAGGCTTTGCTGCTGCTTTTTGGGCTCCTCTCCGTGCTCCTGCTCCCCTCTGGAGCCAGCTCGCTTCCTCACCCAAAAAACTTTTGCACACCGGTTGTTTTGGGCGATGCCCACGCGGGGTTATGCCCCTGGATGCCCACACAGGAATGCTCACATGGTGGTGTGACACACACCAGCCTGACCCTCTTGTACCCAGCTCCCTGCTGGGGACACACTTGGGGTGAGCCTGGGAGCTTGGGGGGGCTCCCAAGGAAACTGCAAAGCGCAGGGAAAAAGCCGAGCGAGGCAACCACGGCAGCAGCGGCAGCAGCAGCAGCAGCATAATTGCATCACTGTAATAGTATCGGCGCTGAGCACGAGCCAGGCGAGTAAAATTGTCCAGAAAATGAGCTGTACTAAAGTGCCTCCAGTTAGCAGCACCTGCACGCCTTCACTGGGTGCTCGAGGCCGTTTGTATTTTTAGAAGTCTCTCTTAATTATAGAGCCAAGAGTGTGAGAGGGAAAATGGTGTGTATTTAGCAGCATTCCCGGATAGTTTTGCAGTGAATATGAGCACAAAAATCAGCAAATAGGGTTATTTTTTTCTCCCCCCCCCCATGCACTTGTGATTTTGAACCACCTGTTTTGCTGTGGTGTCAGCAAACGAGGGCTGGGTTTTTTTTCTTTCCTGTTCTTAGAAAGCGTGGCGTGACTTTGCCCGTGAAAAAGATGGGAAGTGGTGCCGCTGCCTTCCCTCTGCACCCCAAATCAACCCCAATTTCTGAGACCTTCCCATTCTCACCCCAGGGGTGACACTGCTGGGGACAGGGGACTCACATGTCCGTGCCAGGTCTTCTGCAAGCAGCACAGAGCTGGAGATGTTTTACAGGTCACTGTGAAAAAAAATCCTCAGCAAGCCCTGCAACAACTCATTTTGCTTCTACAAACCTTCTTCCCCTCATCCCCTTCTCCACAAAACTTTCCAGGGCCTTTTGTTTGGAACAGCAGGTGAAATTCCCTTTGTGTGAGCACAAAGCAGTGAAGCCACCAGAAAATAATGAAAACAAGACTAAGGGGAAAAAAAATTAAAAAATAAATAAAAAATCCTTGCCTGCTCTTTTCAGGCCTGGAATAACAGCGAGCATTCCCGTCCATGCCAGATAAGCTTCACAAAGCTCTGGCTTTGCTGGGGAAGGCACTGTAAAGGCCACTTTACTTCTTGCCTCTGATCCAAAACACACTTTGAAATCCTGTGTTGCCTCTGCTGCTCTTTTCCCAAAAGAGTTGCTTTACCTGTGAAGTCCAAGCAGTTTTTTCCTTAGCCCTGGAATGACCTGGGTGGGTTACAGCAAATCCCTTGGGAGCAGCTGGGGTGGGATTTTGGTGCTCTGTAGTTTTCCGTGGTGCTCGCAGTGGGGTTTTCCCCTCTCCCTGCTGGCTGGGGCAGCTCCAGCAGCAGCGCAGCCTGAACCGTTCCTGCTGCGGATAAACTTCGGACGAGCTGTCGGGGGAACCGCACCGCCGGCTGGAACCCGGCATTTCCACCCCGTTCCCGGCAGCTTTTAGGGGCTTTTAGGGTGTGAATGTGCTTGAGAGACACGGGAGCCTCTGGCTTGGCAGTTTTGGGGGGAGTGGGAGCGCTGTCCCTGTGAGGGGCTGCTGGAGGGACAGTTCTGTCCTGCTCTGTCACCGCTCCGTGTGTGGCACTTGGAGGGGGCACCTTATGTAAGCAGTGATGGCAGCGCCGTGCCCGGGCTGTGCCACCCTGCTCTGCCACTGCCAGGCCCTGCCTGGCCTCGGCCACCTCGCTGAGTCCCCGTTCTGAGGGTCCCCTCTGGGTGCAGGCGCTGCTGCATCACTGTGGGAAGGAGAATAATCCCCCTGTCAGGGCAAACAGCTCCAAGCCCGGGGGTTTGCTTGTGGTTTTTGCAGAGTTCATGGCTGCACCCTTCTGGTATTCTCAGCCCTAGGGATGTGGCACCAGGCTCAAGCCCCTTTCTAGGATTTTTTTTGCACCCCTTGGCTAAAGTCCAGCCAGGTTTGGGCTTGGCATTGCAGGGCAAGGGCTGGCTCACGTGGATGAGGAGGAGAAATTGTCCTCTGAGTGTGGGGACACTGGTTGGCAAAGGACCTGGGTCCCTGTCCCCGATCATGAGCCTGTCCCTCCATCCCCCTGTGTGCCCCTGAGTGCCCAGCGCATACCCAACCACCTACCCTGAACCTGGTGTGCCCAAAAGGGAGGAAAGGAGAGCTAAAAAAGAGCATTAAGGGTCTCAGGAAGCCCCTGCACCCCAGGGAGCAGAGCACAGTGAGTGTCTTGTCACTCCAGCTCCACTCCAGCTTCTGAGTTGGGGTGGAAGGGAGAAAGGTGGGAGTGTGGTGGCAGGAGGCAGGGGGTGTCCCAGTGCTGCTCTCCACAGCTCTGGGTGACTGTGGGCTTGTCACCCCACAGGGATGTGCCCCTCTTTCACCTTTCCTGGCTCATTCCTAGCTTGTTCCCTAGTTCCAGCTCGGTGCTCCAGCCCCAGCTTGATCCTGGTTCCCAGCTCATTCCCTCATTCCCAGCTCGGTGCTCCAGGCCCAGCTTGATCCCAGTTCCCAGCTCACTCCCTCGTTCCCAGCTTGGTCCTCCAGCCCCAGCTTGCTCCCAGTTCCCAGCTCATTCCCTCATTCCCAGTTTGGTCCTCCAGCCCCAGCTTGATCCCAGTTCCCAGCTCATTCCCTCATTCCCAGTTTGGTCCTCCAGCCCCAGCTTGATCCCAGTTCCCAGCTCATTCCCTCATTCCCAGCTCAGTCCTCCAGCCCCAGCCTGATCCCAGTTCCCAGCTCATTCCCTCATTCCCAGCTTGGTCTTCCAGCCCCAGCTTGATCCCGGTTCCCAGCTCACTGCCTCGTTCCCAGCTTGCAGCGAGGCAGGACTGCTGGTGGGCGATGGATTTCTTACAAAGCTCTTTCAGATTCCCCCGTTGGACTTTTGAAGCATCTGGTATCGCTATCTCAGTGTCATTATGAATTAATTAACATTAATTTCCTGCTCTGGTGTCTCCCATTGCTGGGACCTTTAGCCTGGGCTTTTTTCCCCGCCGAAATCCGCAAACAGAAATGGCCAGATCCAGATCCTGGCAGACAGACAGGCAGAGAGAAGTCACAGAAATGTGGGGCCGTGGGCTCCCCAGACCTGTCCCCATCCCGCACCAAGGCAGGGGATGCTGCTGGGATCCCGATGATCTGTCAGCCAGGACAAGGCTGATCCCGGGGGACCCCCGGTGCTGCCAGCACTGCCTGCCCGCTCACTGTGCCCCTGGCACGGGGATGGGAGTTTTGGGGATGGGTGATCCGGGTGGTGCCGGCTGGGCCATCCCTCACCTCCATTTCCCAGCAGGGATGCAGGGCAGATCATGCCGGGGCTGTCCCGCAGGGAAGGATCTTCCCTTCAGCTCTGGGAAACCCTGATCGTGGCTCCCCAGCTTGTGCTGGAGGCACCAGGGATGTTCTCTGGGATTCTGCTCCAGGGACGCTGATCCCAAGGAGGTTGCTGCTGTCACAGGGATACTGTCAAGGAAGGCTGTCCTTAGGGATGCTGACCCTCCAGGTTTGTGAGGATGGGACAGAGATGTAGCAGGCTTTGATCAGGGCTGGATCCTTTGCCCTGACCGTGTTCATCCTGCTCCACGAGTCACCCCGAGGGAGGCACAGCCCGGGAGTCACACCCTGCCCACCTGGCTGCTTCCCTGAGCTCTCACCTGCACGGCTGAGCCCTGGAGAGTCCACAAGGACTCAGTGCGATGTGGGTGCAGCACCCGCTGCCTCCCAGCCCCATCCCACCCCATTTCCTGCCCCACAGCATCACAACCCTCCTGTCCCCCTACTGCCACCCTCCTGCCACCACCGTGTGCCCCATGGCAGGGCCACACACCAACCCAAGGCCAGCCC
This sequence comes from Catharus ustulatus, assembly GCF_009819885.2. Classification (NCBI taxonomy): domain Eukaryota; kingdom Metazoa; phylum Chordata; class Aves; order Passeriformes; family Turdidae; genus Catharus; species Catharus ustulatus. The sequence goes on along the minus strand of NC_046236.1, from coordinate 13,659,148 downwards.
AGCTCCTCCTGCAGCCCTGGCAGCGTGGGCCGAGCTGCTGGGGCTTTCCCCCGAGCTCCGCCAGCCCCGTGGCTGGGGCGGGGAGGGGGTGGCAGCCCCGGGGGGGGCCCGGGGGATAACCCCGGTGTCCTACATCCCCAGAGCTGGCTCGGGCTTACGTAACGTCCGTGCTGCAGTGTCTGCTCTGCTCAGCGCCAGTGCCACCGGCAGAGCTGCAGCGCCGAGCCCATCTCCCTGGATATTTGCTTTTTGGGGACGGGGGGGGGAGGGAGGGGGACACCTGCAGGTAGCTGAGCTTCAGGGAGTGGCCAGGAGATGGAGGAGGTGGTTGGTAGGGCTGGCTGGGCATGAGGGTGAGGTGTCTGCCCCCCAGCCCCTTCTGTCAGTGACCTTGGGGGCCAGAATTCCCCCTGGGTGGCAGCACCCTGTGGAAGGAGGGAATGGGGATGGGGACAGCAGAGAGGGCCCTGCCCTGGTCCTAAGGCAGAGGTCAGATTGGAGCCTGCTGCAGCCCTGCCTGTGCCCTCTCGGAGAGCACTGTGCAGGTGGGGAAAGGCAGGAGGTTGTGACATCCCATGGGGAGCAGGTGCCAGGGAGCTTCTGGATGGGGAGGGGATGGGGAATTGCCAGCTCCTCAGAGAACCCTGGGTGTGAGATGCTCCAGCTCGGCCCAAGCTCTGCCCCCTGTTCTGGTGTCCCTGCTCAAGGTGGCACATGGGCACAGGGAGCTGCTGGCACTCGGAGCAGCCTGACAGGGAGGTGCAGCTCTGGGGTGTGTGTGACATGACCTGGGGCCTGCAGCACCCTTTGTGTCCCCAGCCTGAGGTCCCAGGGAGCCACAGGGTGCCAGAGCAGGGAGCTGTGGGGAGACACCTCACTGCCAGGCTGTGCCAAGGCCGTGGTCACCAGTGTGTCACCAGTGTGTCACCAGTGTGTCACTGTGCCTGACCACTGCCAAGTGCTGGGGCACACCTGGGATCTCACCCAGCCCTGGGAGCTGAAATGTCATCCCAGTCCCACTCCAGCACAGCTCTGCTCTGGCACAGCTCGCTGGGAGCAGGAGGGTTTGTGTCCCAATGGTCACTCAGTGCTGTGGGGTCCTGGTGGGTCCCTGGCCCATCCCACTCGTGCTCCAGCACCTGGGCTGTGCCTCCATGGTGCCTCCTGGCTGAGATGAGGGCAACCCACCCTCTGTGAGTGCCACCTGCTCACAGCATGAATATTACTGCAGGGCTGGGGGAAAGCCCAGTGGGATCTCAGTGTGCAATATTTGCTGTCATTCACCAGTGAGAGCCAGGGTGCCCCAGGGACCGAGTCACTGAGACCACCTTTTTCTCTTCCCCTTTGCCCCTCGTTGCCAGGCTCAGCTGGCATTTCTCCCAGGGCTTGGTGGGATGGAGCCCAGCCACCCCCAGCACTCTGCTGAGCCTGCTGCCCTCCTGGGCATCCCAAGGAGCTGCTCTGCTCAGCACAGGGACCCTTCACCCTGAAGCTGGGGGGAACCAAGGACACCAGTGAGCTCATCCCTCCTGCCTGGGCTGGGAAAATCATTGCATTGTGCTCCCTGCAAGAGGCTCAATGGCCTTTGGTTCCCTTTTAGGACACGGCTGGAAAGGAGCCACCAAAACAAATGCCAGGAAAAATAAGCCTTCAGTAGTGGGCACTTTCTTTGTGGGATCTGAATGTGGATTCCTCACCTTAGGGAGCCGTTTGGGGAACCCCCGGTGATTGGGCTGTAGGGATAAAACTCACCCCAACACAGGCTCTTCATTTCTGCCAAATTCAGACCTGTTGGATGATTCAAATGTTCGGGAAAAGTCTCTGGATGGTGCTGCCCTTTGTCTCTGCAGCAGCAGCAGAGCCCTGGCACAATCCCCTGGAGGGTTGGGACACCTGTCCCGGGGGGATCCTGCTCCCCAGCCAGGGTGGGGTCTGGCAGTGAGGCTCTCAGCTGGGCTGAGAACACCCTGCAGCTCCTTACACACACGGGCCAGCTAATCTCCATCTGACAGCGAGTCATCCTTCCCACCGTGCCGAAGGCTGCAGTGACAGTGTGGTTAAAGGGGCTGATGAATTAAGTGCATCTTATAAATGCATCAGATATTAAAATTCCCGTGTAATTACAGTGCCATGGATTATGTGTGGTGCTGAAAGGGAAGCGATTCAGTGGAGCAAAGGAATTACAGGGAGAGAGGAGAGGCTGAGAAGTGCAACTGCACCCAGCTCTGCTCTGCTGGGGTTAGAGCAGGGGCTGCTTTGGAGCTGCAGGGAGAAAGAGGTTGAACGGCCCCAGAGCTCTGCTGGCATCCAGGGCTTGTCTGGGACACTGCAGGGATTGGGGAAATCGAGTTGGAGCTGCAGAGTTTCGTGGGGGGGAGTGAGAGAGGGCTTTGCTCTGCTTCATGCCTTGTTCTCCCAGGGAGGAGGGCACCCTGCTCTCAGTCTGCCTCTGGCCACACAGATCCACAGGCTTTGGCCATTGCTCACTCCAGCATCCCACAGTGCTCCCATGTGTGACCAGCAGTCAGTGCTTGAGCAGATCTAAGACAAGAGAACATAACATCCCATCCTTTCCTTTCCTTTCCTTTCCTTTCCTTTCCTTTCCTTTCCTTTCCTTTCCTTTCCTTTCCTTTCCTTTCCTTTCCTTTCCTTTCCTTTCCTTTCCTTTCCTTTCCTTTCCTTTCCTTTCCTTTCCTTTCCTTTCCTTTCCTTTCCTTTCCTTTCCTTTCCTTTCCTTTCCCATTGCTCTCGTCCCCTTTTCTTTCCTCTTTGCATTCTTCTTTCCTTTGTTTTTTTTCTCTCTCTCCTCTCTCATCTCTTTTCCCCTTCTGTTATTTTTCCTGCTTTTCCTTTTCCCCTTTTCCCTTCCTTTCATGCTCCATGTTCCAGCCCCCAGGCAGCTGCAGGTGTGTGGGGTCCAGGTGAGCAAACAGGGCACTCCATCATTCACATCCTCACTCCTCCCTGTTTTCCAGCACTGGGGGCACAGGGGGCATTTTTCGGTGCTTTCAGCCCCAGGGAGGGGATGGCACCTGCGAGGGACCTTGTGGTCAGAGTGTCCCCAGCACGATTTGGCTGCGGAGCTGCTGGAGCAAAGGCTTTGCCTTAATGAGCTGGGGCTGGTCTGCTCGTTAATGATGTGGAGCGGCGCCATCGCCAGACAATTACGGAGTGTTGTCCCGGGCGCTAACAAGGGCACAGAGCCGGCTGCGGGATGCTGTGGGATTCTCTGGGATGCTGTGGGATGCTGTGGGATTCTCTGGGATACTGTGGGATGCTCTGAGATGCTGTAGGATTCGCTGAGATGCTGTGGGATGCTCTGGGATTCTCTGGGATTCTCTGGGATGCTGTGGGATGCTGCGGGATTCTCTTGGGATGCTGTGGGATTCTCTGGGATTCTCTGGGATGCTGTGGGATGTTGTGGGATGCTGTAGGATTCTCTGGGATGCTGTGGGATGCTCTGGGATGCTGTGGGATTCTCTGGGATGCTGTGGGATGCTGTGGGATTCTCTGGGATGCTGTGGGATTCTCTGGGATTCTCTGGGATGCTGTGGGATGCTCTGGGATGCTGTGGGATTCTCTGGGATTCTCTGGGATGCTGTGGGATTCTCTGGGATGCTCTGGGATGCTATGGGATGCCACATGTGCGGGCACAGAGCAGGGCTGTGCCTGGGCACCCACCCGGGAGCACCAGTGACCCACTCCACCACCACCCACAGCGCTGCTTCCTCCTCCTCCTCTTCCCCCTCCCCAGAATGGCCAAGAGTCACACAGGACATTGTCCCCATCGTGTCCCCACACTTGGTGAGGACACGGGGCCGTGTGACACCCGCCTTTGCTTGTGCAATGGCATTTGTTCACTAATTAGCACAATCTGGCAACCTACACTGTTCTCCCAGTCATTAATTATTATTAATTATTTGTTATGCAAATAGGGCTGAGGAGCACAGCGCTGAAGGCAGCACAAACACAAACAGTCCCGGGCCCAGGTGTTTATGTAACAACGCCTGGAACCATCCAGGCTCCGTGTGCTGGCCCTGCCCGGGGTCCCCTGGAGCTGGGGACACGTTGATGGCATCAGTGGCGATGAGTGTTGCAGGGCTGGTGCTGGAGGGGGCTGCAGGAGTGCTGGATGTGGGCTGTAATGGGGAAAAGGGTGCTTTTCATGGTCCTGGGGGATGAAGGTGGTGGGGATGTGGCTGAGGAAGGTGCTGCTGGCAGAGGTGGGAAAGGTGATTGCTGTGTTCTGTGGGTGCTGAGGATGTCCTGTCCCACTCTTTTCCCTGTGGTCCATCCCTAGGAATGGTGTCTGGGGAGAGGTAGGGATGTTTCACCCAAGCTGTTTCAATAAGTGGCAATTTTCTCTCTCCATCCCCCTAGCTGGATGGTGAATGGGGCTGGGAACCCCCTGTGCACCCCTCCCAGTCCACTGCCTGGTGCTGATGGGGCATTATTCTGGTGTTCCCCATCGTCCCCTTCCCCTCCATCTGGGCTCTCTGCTCTACCCATGGCTCCCTTCCCTTTGCACCCCTCTGATCTCGCCATCGACCCCAAATCACAGCCCTGTGTCACGGAGCAGTAGCACCAGTGGCACCGTGCCACAGGGCTGCAGGCTGGCAGCAGCAGGGCCCTACCCAAGCCCTGCCTGAGCAATGGGAAAGGGAACTGAGAAAAAAATTAAAGAGAGGAAAGAATTAATAAGGATCCTGCCTCAACCACAATGGCTTTGTTTCAGGAGAGCTGATACCACACGCTGGCTTAACGCTGCTCCTCAGAGGGTTTTGGGAAGCAGAGAGGTTTTGGCCATGCCCAGGTGCAGATCTGGTGTGCTGTGAGTGTGGTCTTGAATGTCAGCCACTGATATTCCCTGGTGTCCTGCTGCTGTCCCCAGCCAAGCACTGCACTATGAGGCCACCGTTGGCATGAAACAGAACCCTGGCAGAGTGGAGATTTGGGGGAAGAAACGTGTCCTCACAAGGCACTGCCCATCCTGCTGGTGCTGCTGTGGGGCCATGCCCTGGGACATCCTGGGAGCTGGGGGGCTGCTGGGTGCTGCTGTAAAGAGAATCACCCCATAGTCTGTGTATACTCACCCTGACTACCCTGAGCACAGAACAACCCGTGTGTTTCTAACAATCCCCTCTTCCAAGCACCAAGCTCCATGTGGATCACCTGTACACCCGTGTATATCCGTGTATATCCCTCCCCAGCCCTGGTGTTATTTGCTTTTTGCACATCCTAGATCCCCCAGTCGCTGCCCCCTAAGGCTCCCTCCTATATTTCCTCCATCCCTGGGTACTTTCCCTTTAGGGGAACATTTCTTTAGAGGTATTCCCAACAGGGATGGGAGAGGAGCAGCACTTTGTACAAGCTGTGCTCAGAATTGCATCGATGTCCCGACAAAGCTCTCCCATTATTCCTGTGCCTGATGTCCATGGGGAGCTCAGCCTCTTTTCTTCTTTCTCCGCTGCAGAAATCAGCTCTGGCTGCTGCCAGGGTTATCTCCATCCTCCAGCTTGCAGCACGCTCTGCTGCTTCCCCGTCCCTCCGAGAGCTGGGGCTCGACCCCGGCCGGGCAGCACCTGCTCCTGCAGGGCTTCATTCTCCCCTCGCCAACACAAGCTGGGAGATAAAATCAGGAGAAAAACCGGGGACTTGTAGAAGTTTCCTGCCTGCCGCCTGGGCACTGCTGCGTGCTCTCTGCCCCATCCTGATGCCAGGGCTGAGGCGGGGGCTGCAGGCAGGGCTGAAGCAGATGCCTGTCTCCGATAAAGCCGGGCTCCCGCCGTGAGCCGCGTCCGCCGCGCCCGCTCCCGGTGAGAACGGCGGGGAAGCCGCGGCCGCACCTCGGGGTGCGTCTGGAAAGCGGCTGAAGGTGAAAGGATATTGCATCTGTGCGCTGGCCCTGATTTGTGAGATAAGGATGCTGTAAGGAGCATTTTGCCCTGGTGGGGGGCTCGGGGGGCTGCGGGGGGCTGGAGGCACAGGCGGAGGCCGGGGCGCTGCGGGGAGCGCAGCAGGAAGGAAGCGCTCGGCGAGGACACAGCCAGCACTGCGTGCGCGTCCTTACATGTGTGCTATTTTCAGCTTGGTGGGGAGCAGGCCAAGTTCTCCAACAGATTGAGTTGGGAGCTGAAATCCTCCTCTCCTCCTCTCCGCTGCCCAGCACCCACTGCCTGCGGGCACGGCGGGTCCGGGTGTGCCCCGGGCGCCCGGTTCTGCTCCGCGCTCCGTATTCCCGTTCGCAGCTGAACGCAGCCCGCTCTCGCTCCCAGCGATGCTGCTGCCCCACCTCGTAGCAGGACACAGGATCTGGCCCTCCTGTGGTTGTAGCTTCTCCCTTTCTCACTTTGGGCTGGTCCAGACAGCAGCAGCATCCTCCCAAACCCAACCCATCCCATCACGGATCTTCAGCATCACCTGCCTTTGGCTTCACTCACACACATTCCCGCCTCCTCCGTCCTTGCTTTTTTCCCAAGTAGAAAATATCCCTCCTCCCATCCTTGCTCCTTTTCCCAAATTCCCCCTTCCTCACCTCTATCATTGTGACCCCCCTAGAAGTACAGCCATGTCCTCACCCTGTTGGAAATGCAGGAGAGAAACTCATGTGAAACTTCATGTCTCAGCACCCTGTAATCATTTTGTCAGCCAAAAAACACTTTTGTCAAACCCCCACAGGCAAACCAGGAGGGGATGGATTAGGGAGAGGCTTCACACCACTCCCTGCTTTTTTCCCTCCTTTCCCTATCCGGGGTTTTGCTTTACGGGTGGGACAAGCATTGGGTTTTTCTGTTCTCTCCGTCTCCACGTGTTTCAGCAACTGTCCAGAGAGAAAGGAATAAGGGAAATGTTGCAGGAGAGCAGCAAGGCTGGAGAAAATGTATTGCCAGGGGCTGGGTCTGCTCAACAAAGTGCAATTACGCAATGGGAGGAGAAAGCTGTTCGGCCAGAGAGGGGTTTCCAAGCAGGACTAATGGAGCCCCAGGCTTGGTCACCTGGGATGGCCCCAAAGTGTCCCTGGCCCCTTTCAGGTGCTGGGGGTGCATGAAATGGCTCCTTCTGTCCAGCACATGAGCTGCTCTGAGGAGTTTTACAATGGGAGGTCAATGACATTGGTTTGCTCCATCCTGAAAGCAGCAAACTCAGTGACAGTGGCTGCCTGGCCCAATCATGGGAGCCCAAACCTTTCTCCAGGGCCAAGCCCCTAAAGCAGACAGGGCTGTCCTCAATGTCAGCTCTTCCACTGTGGCTTCAGGAGGGGTGTCCCTTTCCCAGCCCCTTCAGTTTCTGTGATGAGTGGCTGGGGTCACAGCAGCAGCTGACAACAGCCCTTTCCTCCAGGAAAAGGGTGGAGGCAGTTAGAGCCAGCATTTCATACGGCCTTGAGGACAGATGGGCATCCCAGGGACATGCAGACGGTGTGGGAGGGACCGACTCTACTCCAAGTGTGGGGACCTCTGCTTGGGGTTCCACAACCTGGGAATGTGGCTCTCCCTTCCCTGCTTTTCTTTTGGCTGGCACTGCCCGAGCACTGGGGTGAGCTGCCCTTGCCAGCCTGTGTCACATGAGCACCACGGGGAGTTTGCACAGAGCGGATCCCTTCTCCCTAACCTTTCCACTAATGAGGAAACAAATTCCTGGGATGGCTGCAGCGCTGGAAGGTCGGAGCCATCCCAGCCTGACAACCCCATGGCTCTACCCATGGCCTCATCCTCCTTTTCCACATCCTTAGTGGTTTGGGGTGCAAAGAGGAGCTAGAAATGGGATGCTCCAAGGAAATCTCCCATCCAGGATGGCACCATTGACTGGAAAAATGATGCACCACAAAGCAAAGCTCTCGTTGAGCCCTGCCTACCGAACAGGCGGTCATTAACTCTGCGTGAAGTGTTTGCAGGTCTCCAACACAGAAAAAAAAAAAATAAAAAATTCCCCAGAACCCACTTGCAAATGCTGCTCATCTAATTAGGGTACCAGGAAAGGCTCATCCATCCTTATGTGTCCGGCGTGTCCTCAAACGCACACGTGAAATCCGGGCCATCAAACACTCGGAGCCGGCGTCGCAGCGAGACGCTCCCGTCCGGAGACAGGTCTTTAAATCATCCCCGAGCTCTGGGAAAACTGCAGACAGCTCGAGAGCGGAAAATGAAAAGGCAAAACGTTGCTCCTGGAGCTCTTGCCCTGAATTATTTGCTCAGCTTTAATAATGAGTTACACATAGGCCAAACTGAAGCTGCTCAGATGGTTTTATGGGGAAACCGCTCCGGTGGATGCTGCAGAGCAGTGCCTGGTCCCTTGGTCCTCCAGCCTTTGGGAACTGAAGATGGATCAGGAAAAGAGAGGGAAAAACCCCTCTTTAATGGGCTTTTGTGCAGTATGCAGGTGTGGGAGCTGAGATTAAAGCTTTTCATTGATTGTCCTGGTGCTGGGGATGATGCTGCTCTGTCTCCTCTTTGCTGGCCCTGTTGCTCCCATGGGTGAAAAACTCTGGGCTTATCTCTGCCTTATTCTAGGCTAGTTGGACTAAATCTGGCTTGTTTAGGATGAATCACTCCAGCACTGCTGGTTGTGACCTGCTGGCCACTGTGCTTGCTGAGTTTCTGCAATTCCCCTTTTATTGGTGAAAATGAGAAGTTGCTTTTTCTGCCCTTTTCTCTGGGATCACAGATTGCAAATAATGATTGCCTTAAACACAGGCTATTTCCCAGCTTGCTGGGGATGGGATTGCTGGGTGTTCAGTGCTGGTGGCACCAGGAGCCAGGTTAACATGGTCCAACAAGCACCTTCACTTAACTCTCTGTAATTTAACTCTCCTTAATTTAACTCTCCCCTTTCTCAACTTTATCTTCTCTAATGGAGCAGAGTGGATGAGGTCTTGCCACGAGCCACGTGTTGCATCCTGCAGCACACAGGGCTCTGGGCTGGCTTCCACGTGTTTCTCATGGAAAGGCAGGATCTGATCTGAGCTGCAATGGATCCCATTTTCTCTTGTGCCTGATTCTATGGGATCACACAGAGCACAAGGAGCTCACACTGAGTGCCTGTAGCTGAACACATCTCCCTGGATTTATTGGTTTCTGTTTGCTGCTTTTTCTCCCGTTTCCTTTCCGTGGGATTATTTATAGCCAGGCCAGCTCTGCTCCCACCCTCCTCTCCCTCCAACATCCCCAGGTGATGCCTAGAGGAGGCAGGGAGCTTGTTCCCAGTGAAAGATGCTGTCAAGGCTTAGCCCAAGGGCACAGGTATAAAACTTCCTGCAGGAGCAATGTGCTGCAGGAATTGTGCTGAACCAGCCAAACTGGGTGGTTCCAGGGGCTCAACCAGGACTGCACTGAGATGATCTCACCCGCTTGCTTCCAACCTGATCCCACTGCTTGTGTAACTCAAACATGTTTTGTAGGGAAAATCTAACCTGGTGAGCCTTCTCCCTCTGGACTAAGCCAGGACCTGATTCTGGTGTTTCTGGCAATAGCAAAATACAAATTTTTCCCCACAGCTTCTTCTCTTTGTGACTCCTGTAAGAGCCCTGAGGATTCTGCTGATGCCAAGTCACGTCCCTGAGACAGCAGCAGGTCTGAGCACACGGTTAAAGGTGTTGATGAGGCACTTGGGGACATGGCTTAGTGGTGGCCAAGGCAGTGCTGGGTTACCAGTTGGACTGGGTGATCTTAGAGAGCTTTTCCAACCCTAATGATTCTGTGTGGTGCAGAAAGGCAGGGAGATCTCCAGGAGCCCAAAGAGCGTCTGCACATCCACCTCGGGTCTGTCACGACCCAGCAACCTTTCCCCCAAATGGAAAATGTGCATTTGGGGTAAAAAATCCCAACAAAACGCATGAAAAAAATCAGTAACTGCGATGCCATCTGTGCCTGCAGTGTGGCACAGCGGGGACAAGCTGTGCCCAGACTGCTGAGCACCTATGCCAGGGAGCTGAAAGAGGTGGCACGAGCCTTCCTCCTCATTTTCTCCCCCTGGGAGAGGAATGTCCTGTTTCTCTTGGGAACAACATATCTCCTTGGCATCTCTCTCTGTAGAAGCTTTGATTTCTTTTCCAACTGTGGTTCTCTAGCCTCAACAGCATGTCTTGGATATTTTTTTTTCCCACTGGTCCCCCTCCTGTTGATCCCAGGGGAAAGGCTGGTTGGAAACCTCTCAGCAGCCCTGGCCAGAGGCGATGGAGGGCTGGGGGCAGCAAGTTGGCAGTTCATTTGTTTTCCTCCATGGGGTTTCAAAAAAAGTGATGGGCTGATGAGTTTGGAGTCTCAGGGGGGCAATTTCCCTGGCAGCATCCAGCTTGTGTCACCTCTCTGCTTGGCTCTGTGACGACAGTGTTGATTTGAATTCTTCCAACTTAAGACTGATTTAAATGATGGTGAAGTTGGGGGGTGGCGTGTGGGAGTAGAGCACTGAGCGCTATTCTTTTTCGGTTGTCATATGCCTCCATAAAGACTTCTGCCTTGGGGATTTGCATAGATCCCTGGTCCAGATTGTGCTGCAAAACCCACCGGTGGTCCTCAAAGCTATGGCAACGCTTCTGTGCCGGCTCCCCAGGCAGATGAAGCTGGGAAGTTTAGGTGTGTTTGTGAGTCTTATGCCATGATTGTTCCTTTTTGGGTTTGGGGGATGCAGACAGGGCTTGGAGTGCAGCTGGGAGATCCTACTCACCTCCTGACCAGCAGTGTTCCCCTTCCTCTGCAGCCCCATCCCCTGGGGAATATCTGGCTGCATTTCTATTCTATTCTATTCTATTCTATTCTATTCTATTCTATTCTATTCTATTCTATTCTATTCTATTCTATTCTATTTCCATTCCTATTCCATTCCATCCCATTCCATTCCATTCCATTCCATTCCATTCCATTCCATTCCATTCCATTCTCCTCGGCATGTTCTGCTTTGCTGAGCACTCCCAGCCTCGCACTCCAAACCACTCGAATTTGATGGCAAGATGGTGAGGTCAGGAAAAAAACCCAACATTCTCAATGTTTTTGTGAAAAATAGGTGTTTGGGTAATGACCTCATGGGGAGGGAGGCTGCAGAGTGAGCCAGTCTCCTACCAGTGAAACCGCAGGAGGCGAACGAGTGGGATTGTGCAAATGTCCCAGCCACGGGGAAAGCTTAATTCGGTGGTTGTAATAGCTGAGGACACGCACATCTGTAGGGAAGCAGGCTCCCTTCCTCGCGCTGCTCCCAGAAGGGCTTGTTTGTTTAATTTTATCTCGCCGAGAAAATTATAAAAGGAAAAAAAAAAAAAAAAAAAAAAAAAAAAAAAAAAGACAACCACCACTCTGTGGTTTTACTCAGCTGCAGCACAAAACCACCCCAGCGGAGCCTGGAGAGCGCCGGGAGCGAAGCCCTCGCCTGAGCCCAGGTATTTCCGTGGGGAAGAGGGGCAGCGAGGGGCCGTGTGACGGCGGCAGCCCCCGCGCTCTGCCAGGACCTGGCACAGGGCCAGGCAGGATGGAGCTGGCTGTAGGAATCATCAGAGCTGGAGAAATCCGGACACCGCACTCGCTAATCTGCTCTCCCACTTCCACCCCGTGCTGATAAACCCCAGTGCCCAGGGCAGCGGCACCCCGGAAAGAGGGAGATGTTTGCCCTTGGAGAGGCTGGAGGAGGATGGGGGTCTCTGGGGCCCCCAACAGCAGCCTGGCTCTCCCAGGTGCCACCAGTGCATCCTCTGGCCTAGCAGAGCGGGCAAGGTTGGATTTTGGGGCAGAAAGTCGAGATCTTTGTGATGGTTGGTGCTTTGCAAGCTGCCATGTAAAGCCAGGCACGGAGATGGCTGGTGCGGCTGGATAACGTGGGAGCGCCTGTGCTCTGCTTTCGGCTCATTTTCCTCGCTGTCATTAGTTTAAATTTCCGAGGGAGCCTGGGCTTGGCATCAGACGCTGTCATCCTTTAATTTAACAAATGTAAGAACGGGAGCGTTTCCAAGTGGAGTGATTAGAAGCGTCCCGCTCCATCCCGCAGCCGCGGTGCCGGGCGCTGGCCCGGCCGTCGCCCCGCGCTGTCACCGCCACCCCGCTGTCACCGCCACCCCTCTGTCACCGCCACCCGCTCCCCCCGCGCCGGGGCTGCGGCTGAGACCTCCCACACTCGTCACACGGCTGTGACATCCCAGCACCGCCATCCCAGCACCGCCATCCTCCCGCTGCTCAGCGCTCTCGGGAGATGCCGAAGGGCCCGGCTGGCAAGGAGCAACAGGGGGATGGATGGATGGACGGATGGATGGATGCAGGAGCGCAGCTCGCCCAGGGCAGGGACGGGGCCGTGCCCCCCGTGCCACCCCCACAGCACCCACTGAGATCCCGTCACCCCTTCGCCCTGGCGAGGCCCTTCTCCGCCTCCGGGTTTGCGTAGGATGGCGCGTGTCCCCCCTAAGCTGCTTAATGAGGGTTAAGAAGCTAACGGGCTTATTTCCAACAATGATTTCCACAACTCTGCAGGTGTCCCTGGAAGAGGAGTGGCCCTGCTCCCACCCTGGAGCATCCTGCTGCTATTCCCACCAGCCAGCCTGTGCTGCCATGAGCTTGTCAGTGCTCAGCCAGCTGCCTGAGTCAGATCAGTGTCTGTTTTCAGGGTGTGTTACAAAGATCCAGGCTGTGGTTTGGGTAGGGAAGGGGAGGGGGGGTGGCATCCCTATGGATACATCCCCCACCGCCCTGGTCCCTCTCCCTCTGCCTCCAGAGCATCTCTGCAGCATCCCTGGGCGGTCGCCTGGAGACGGCCGCCGCGGGTTGCCACAGCGACGGAGCCTTGCTCAGCATCCCTCCAACTCCGCAGCCTTGGCCGAAGTTGGGCGAGAGAAAAAAATCCAGGGGAAGGGATTCCATCCTCTCCTGGGGCAGCAAGCGCAGGGCTGGGGAAACTGAGGCAGAGCTGGTGGAGTTGGAGGCAGCTGTGAGGGGATGGAGAAGGGTTTGGAAGTTGCCCATGGGGTGTAATGGGGTAAAGATGGTGGAAATGGGGCTGGTGAAGGCCAGGGGGTGCTTGCAGTCCCTGGGGTGGAATCAGCACTTTAGGGGGCAGCTACTGGTGCAGCCCTCGATTGTCACCATGGCAATGCCAGCTGTGCTCAGGTTGTCACCTGCTGTGACATCCAGCGTGTGCTGGGGTGGGCTGCAGGGGTGTGCACACCCTGGGGACATCAACCACCCAGAACCCGGACAAAAACCTGGGGTCCCCTACACAGGATGGGGACACTGGCCACAAAACCATCGGGGTGGGGTTCCACAGGGTGACACGGTGGCACAGGCTGGTGCCTGGCCTGGGGACTCTGTGGTGAGGGAGAGGAGGGTGAAGCCTTTTGGGGTGACTGTGGCAGTGGTGGCCCCATCACAGAGGGCTCTCCCCCATCCCAAACCTATAATTAAAGACGATGCCCGAGGAGGGCGAGGAGAGGTTACGTAACTTCGGCGTTTGGAAAATTCTTTCTGCTCCCTTATCGGCTTTATAAATATCTCGACCTGGGGCCAGGCCAGGCAGGGGGAAGGCGATGACAGGGGCTGCTGCCAGTCCCCACGCTCAGCCACTGTGCCTCAGTTTACCCATCTCTATGGACAAAATCATCCCTGCTTCTCCTGCTGCTGTGCTGAGGGGAGGGCTCCTCGCTGGCTATGGGAGCAATGAGTGTTTGTCCCCTTCAAAAGTAAAAGAGGGGGATTTTTCTTCCTCTCCTGGAATAGGCATGAGGTTGGTTTTGGGTCACAGACCTCCCTAAGTGACAAGACCAAAAAGCAAGGTTCTGCCAGCAGCACTCACTGCCTTGCCCAAATCTGGTATCGCATCCCCCAGGTTTGAATTTGTTGTGTCCTTCTGGCTGGACTTCGATGTCCTCAAAGTCCCTGCGTGGGGGCCATGCCGTGCCTTTCCCACTGTGTTTTCCCAGCAGGATCTGGGGGTGGGTGCCTGCCCTGTTCCCCCTGCACCACCCCAGCCCTCCTGAGCCCCAGCATGGCACAGCCAACCAGGGGCCAGAGGGATGCTGCTGCATGGCTGGTGGCCACTGCAGGAGCCCAGGCTTTGAGCAGGGGCTGGAGCAGGTCCCCTGCTCACGTGCACTTGCATTTACGCCACTTGCAGAGTTCTGTGCCCGCGGGGATGGCGGAGGGCGGCCGGGGCCGTGTCGATAGGAGCACGCTCGGCACACACAGCCAAGGGCAGCGTTGTGTAACTCTCTGTGAGGCTTCACCAGGGGCATGTCACCGTGTCCCAATGCCACCAGACTTGTCATCCTCCCCAGCGCCACCAGACTTGTCCCCTGCCCCAGCCACAGGGTCTTTTTGCTCCGTGCCCTCCCATTGCCATCACGGCCACCCAGCCATGCCAGGATTCTGTGTGATGTTTATTTTTACCTCTCAAGGGATGCTGGTGGGCAGGACCAGGACCCCGGGGGTTCTGCAGGCTGGTTGTGGGTGGCAGCAGTATGACACCACCTTTACCTCCCCAAATCTTCCTGTGACAGCATTTTGGGTTTGCCTGCTGGTGCCCTTCTCCTTGTGTGCACACACAGCAGTGCCCAGGCTCGCCAACGCCGGGCTCTGCACTCGCCTTGTTCATTGTAGGGTTGCCCAAGGACACACGTGGGGGTTGTTATTTTAGAGCTGGCCAAAAAAAATAAGTAGGGATCCCTTCATTGCTGTTGTGATCCTGCAGTGTGTGCCTGAGCAAGCCACCCACCAGTGACCTGCTCTGTGCAAAGGAACAGAGGAGGAGCACAGGCAGATGTGCACCAAGCTTTGGTGGTTTAAAAATGACCTTTTAAATGCCTTAAATGCTACAGGGTCTGTGTCTGCTGAGCACCTTAACAGCAGAACCTGAGGTTGGGGCACATAAATAATGAGTCATTTTAGGGACCCCAGTGTCTGTCTGGTTCCTTCACAGCCACCTCAATTTGAACAGGGCTTTCCAAGCAAGGTGGGTGGCCTGGGAGGGACAGTGGGTGCCCTGGATGGTGGCAATGGGTGCTCTAGGATGTGGCAGTGCAGTGTCCCACAGCACCTCACCCCCAGGCTGGGGGCTACCAGCGTCAGTGGATGCTGACGTCGGGCAGAGATTTGACTTCTTGCTGCCAGGGCCAGGCTGAGAGGGCACCCATGGCTGGTCCCCGTGGGCAGGGAATGAGGGAGGATTAATTGAGTCTCTGATCTCTGACGGCGAGAGGGGACGAGAGCAGTGACCCCCCCAGCGTTACGCAACGCCTGTGCTAAATCTTCATGCAGCAGATAAAGACGGTCCCCAAAATACCCTGCCCTGCCTTTGCTGCCCTTCAGCTACTTGGGTTTGGGGTCATGCCTGAAGTTTGGGGTTGTCTGGCTCTCCAGTGACAGCAAAGAAGGGTTGAAAGGGCAGAAACACTGGGACAGAAACCTGTTACCCCTTGGAAAGGAGATTTCCCCCAAACAGGCTCTCCTTGAGGAATGAGTGCTATAAAGGGAGCCCTCACAGGATTTTGAAGACACTGAAACTCATGAACTGGTGTGGGCAAAACCATGAGTTGGAGGAAAGCTACTAGCTACAAAAACAGTGCAAGGGCCTTTTGTGTCCTGAAGATGCTGGGCAGCATCATGAGTGTGCCAGGGGAGCTGGACACCCCCAGCAGAAAAGGAGGGGGATTTTTCATCCTCTCCTGAGAAGATGGAGTTTGTGTCATGGCCATCATTAAACAGCAAGAGCAAAGTGGTCTTGCCTCGGAACAGCGACTGCCTGGCACCACTGTCTGATCCACCACTTTGGAATGTGTCTCATCCTTCTGGCTGGTCCTTCACTTCCCAAAAATCTCTGAAATCCCCTCCAAGCTGCTTCTGTTCCAACACCCCTGGGACCACTAAGGCGTCTTGGGCTCCCCGCCGCTGTCACAGCGCGATTCCCCTCCCTGTCCCTCGGAAATGGCACTGAAGGTGCGCATGGCCCTGGCTGGCCGTGGCTCCCCGGGGCTGCAGCCGAGGTGCCATGTCCTGTACATGTAGGGAAGAAGCGAGGCTGTAACCCGAGCTCGGCAGCAATTGGGGAGGACAGCGGCAAATCCCCGCCGGCACCGGGCTCAGCATCCGCCGCTCCCGGGGTAAGTAGAGCCAGCAGACCGGCTCTCCTCGGTCTTGGCGTGTCCTTCCTCCCCGTTCCGTCCCTCCTGGGGTTAACAGTCACGTTCAGGGCTCTGCTGACACCTTCACCCACTTCGGTGCGCTGGAAACACAGCGGTGGAGATGATAACTTTACCCTGGCACGGCCATGGAGTCGGGAAAACTGCCTGGGATAGTGGGACACGGGTTGTGTTTCTCACCGAGAGTTGAGCAGTTGTTAATGTTTTGATGGAGCAGGAATGATGGTGGGTTTAAGATGCAAAAAAAGGATGGAAGGTGCTGATGAGCAGTTGATGGCTCAGCCTTGCTTACATCCCATCTCTCCTGGCTGGAAGGGATGTGTGTGCCCTGAGCTGGTTCTCACGGTCATCCCGCTCCTTTCTGTGCACATTCCCAGCTGGAATGTCACACGGGGAGATGCCATGGCTCTCCCCACAGTTCCATCGCTCCCAACCTGCTGTGCCTTCAGGATAAACATTTCCTGGGCACGGCTCTGCCCACACTCGCGACTTCCCTGGAGAGGGAGACACGGCTCCTGGAGTGGGGGGGTTGTGTTAGGTGAGAACAAGTGAAAACCTGCCTTGGGAGTAATGGGATTTGGGAGAGAGGCCTCAACTGGAACCAGGCAGGCGGGAGGTACAGGATTAGTCTTGCAGAGCGAGGATGAATGGATGCAGCTCCATCATCTGCCTCTGACCCTGAGGTGTGAGAGGGCTCTCGAAATAATCCATGCCTGTGATATCCCAGGGATGCTTCCAGTCACTGGTGTTACCTTCAGGGTAGGAAGACCTCAGCACTGCAGCCCTCAGGTCGTTTCTGTCTGGTTGGTGATAAAATCCACTTGGAGACTTTTGCCCTTTCTGCCTCTCTTTTCCCTTTCTTCCCACGGTGGTTTTTAGCAGCTGGATGCTCCCCCCTTGGTCAGGGCCAGGGCTGGGGCAGGGGTGGTGCCTCTCCCCTGAGCCTCTTGGTATGTTCTGGATGGGAACCTGCCATTCCCAATGGAATCCTGTCCCTGCAGAGGCCCCAGCTATGGCAGGCAGGAGCGAGGCTGACTGATTCCACTCTGCCATCATCTGCCTCAGCCCCATCGCTGGGGGATTTGGGGCTGGAGCTGGAGCACGTATCTGGATTTGGGAACATGCAGGAGGGACTAGGGCATGTGATGGAGGCACCTCAAGGTCACCCACCCATCCAAGAACATTCTCTGGGCCCACACAATCCAGGGATGGTTTTTCTGGGAGGGAAGTGCCCACCACAGCCTGTGCAGGAAATGGGACTTGTACAACCCACTGGGCTAGGAGGTATTTCAGTTCTAAGCCCTGGACATCTCCCAGCCATGAGTCCCACCCAGAGGGGCTCCTCTTCACCCTGCAAAGACCTTTCTGATCCAGCACCAGCCATCTTCATAACCAGAGTCCCAACCCCACCAGCTCCTGAGGTTCCTGGGACACTGCTACCATGGCAGGACACAGGGACAGGGAACAGGGCATTGCTGCTGCAGAACTTTAATTTGCAGGGCCCTGGGGCTGCTGGAAGCAGATCTCTGACGTCCTGTGGGTCAAATCCTGCTGGGTGCAGGGCCTGGTGCATCAGCAGGCTGGGAAACCTCCCCTCCCCCTCGCTAAATCCCTTCCCCGGCGCAGGACAGTAGGTTACGGGACTCGACCAGAGGTTGGATTTAAGGAGATTACAATTTCTCCCCCAGGATAATCTAGAAATTCAATTAAAACTCTCTGTCTCCTGCCCGGGCTGCAGCAGGGCCCCGGGGCACCCTGTGCCCTGCAGCCATGGCCGGGGAGTGCTGGGGTCCCCCCGGGCACAAACCAGGTAAGGGCTGACCCCTCCCCTGGCACCCGGACAGAACCCCCCTGCCTGGGGAGCAGCTGGGGCTCTGCCCCTTCCCAGGGACATTTCCTGGGATATTAACACCCATTCTCTGAGCTGGGGCAGCTGGGGGGGCTGTGGGGGTGTGCAGGGGGCTGTCGGGAGGGGTAAGGGGGTACCCCAGAGGTTTGGGTGGGTGTGGTGTGGGCAGGGCAGTCTGGCTGTGTGTCCTGGGGTTTTGGGGTGTCCTTTGGCAGCCCCTGGTGCTGGTGGTCCCTGCCAAGGCCTGCAGCCCCCTTGCCCTCATCCTTCCCCCCAGCCATGTCCTGCTGTCCGGGTATGATGTGGGGGGATGGATAAACAGCCTGTGTTTTCCCAGAGAATGATTTCAAGGCAGGGCTGGCTGTGGGTTTGGGGTTACTGTGGGTGTTGTGGCATTCCCAGATCCCTCTGGCACTGTCCTGCAGCAGGGGTGGATGCACAGCCCCGGGGTCCTGTCACTGCAGGGTGTGGGTGCTGGAACAGGGATGGGTGCTGGAGCTGGAGCAGACACGGAGGCAGCCGGACTGGGATCTCAGTCCCCACATCACAGCACAGAGTTTGGGGCCGAAAGAATGCTCAGTGCAGCCTCTGAAAGGCTCTTTCCCGGGATCTCTCTGATCCAGGGCACATTTAGCAGGAGTTTTAGAGTGCTTAAGCACAAGCCCATCACCCTGCAGAGGCCACCTGGCCCCGGTGGTGACATGCTGCACGTGGCCCTTTTTTTCTGCTCCTGTACCCGTGGCGTCCACACGTGGCTCGGGGGGACAGGGATGAGCCAGCATCTCTCCAGGCACCCCATCACCACCTGTCGTGCCACCAAGGGCCTACCTTGTCCCACATGCCTCAGTTTCCCTTCTGCATGTGCCACCAAGGCATGCAGACAGCGATTTCTTGACTGCTTGTTGGAAATAGAGGAGTGTGTCGGGTCCTGGGGAGGGGTGTGTGCCTGTGGTAGTTTTCTTCCCGTGTCCCTGCCAAAATGGAGCAGTTTTTTCTCATTAGGAATGCTCTGTGGTGGGAACCTCTTTCCTGTCCTCCGTGGCAGTGGAGAGGAAACAGGGGGACATTTATTCTCATTTATTCTTTATATGTCCTGACCTGGCCTGCCTTGTGCTCACCCTTAATTTTTTGGCAGTGCTCAAAGACAGGGCATTGTGGAAGGAGTTATTCAGGCATTGCTGCTGCCCCGGCACGGCTCGGGGATCCTGCAGCCCCTGAGCTGCCTCCCCTCGGTTTGTGGGTGCCTGGGGAGGGGCGGCTTTGTCGGGACGGGATGAGCAGGGGATGTCTGGGCTCCCTCGGCTGTGCCGCACGCAGAGCTCCCTCCTCGGCGCTGACATTGCTGTCCTGCTGCTGGGGCATGAAGGGCATCGCCGCGGGAGATAGCAGCGTTATCTCCCGGCGCAGGGCAGCGCTATCTGTGGCAGCAGCGCCGAGGGTGACCCGCGCACGCCATCCCCTCCCGACCCATCACCTCTCCTGCCACCTCCCCATCCCCAAACTCAGCTCCTCCGAGCCCCACCTGAGCACAGCCCGGCTCTGGGCACCCTTCCATGAGAAAATCCACGCCGGGAGGCTGCAGGAGATGGGTGGCAGCCGAAAGAAAGGTGTGATGATAAATCACACTGGCACACTCAGCCGGCTCTAACTAATGACTTCCCCGACACCCAACACATTTTCCCAGCGTGCTGCCTGTTCGGAATATTGTCGTAACATTTAACATCTCCTTTTAAGAAAGAAAGAAAAAAAAGATAAAATAAATAAAGTGAACTGTGCGGTTGGCAGATTGCTGGAGGCGCTGGGACTCTCGGCGGGGAAGCGCTCCGCGGTGGGAGCTGCGCTGCTGCAGTTTCGTGGCAGGAGTTGTTGCCTCTCTTGTCAGCTCATTAGCAGGGGCAGTCCACGGCGTCTCTGCCTTCGGAGCCGCGGGGAGCCGGGGCCGCTCCTTCCCGAAACTCAAATTATGAGCGTGTTTTGTTTTCTGCTGTTAGCTCTGCACGGGACGCGTGGCACCAACAGCAGGGGATGGTCCCGGTCCTGCCCCACACCCAGCGTGGGTTTGTCTGGGCTGGGATTAGCGGGCTGGGATTGTCGGGGGAAGTTTTGATTTTAAAATTGTGGGATGCAGGTTTGTGAAAGTCCTGGGGAGCAGCGGGAAGGGGGATTCCCTCCAGGAACACCTCTGGGGCAGTCCTGGCTGTGGGGAGACGCCAGGGTGGTGCTGGAGGATGCACCCCTGAGCCAAGGAGATGTAGGGTGACCACGGGGATGTTGTCCCCAGCTTGTCCCCTGTCAGAGCCCGTCCAGCCACGGCTTTCCATGTGTCTGCATGAGCGCTCTCCCAGCCTGAGCCTCCTGCAGCGGCAGCGTGGGGCTCCAGCCTTCAAATTTAAACCAAACCAGAAATTCAGCTTTCAGCGAACTCGAGAAAGTGTATTTCCAAACAAAACTGTGCTAAATAAAGGACAAGCCGCAGGCGGCCGCCTGCTCCGGCACATCCACTTTGCTGCCTTTATTTAGCTCCGTCTCCCCAGGCTGCTGCTGCCGGCCCGGGACGGGGGGGTCTGACCCACCGGGAGCTTCGGGAATGCGGGGTCCCAGATGGGAAAGGGGCTGTGTCACAAGAATTCCCTGTACACAAAACAGAGTCGGTTCTTTGGGTCTGTCCTGGCATCACCCCGCAGCAGAGGGGTCCCTGAAACTCTGTGTGACATGGGAAAGGGAAAGGGAAAGGGAAAGGGAAAGGGAAAGGGAAAGGGAAAGGGAAAGGGAAAGGGAAAGGGAAAGGGAAAGGGAAAGGGAGGAAAGAAGGAAGGAAGGAAGGCAGGAAGGAAGGAAGGAAGGAAAGAAGGAAGGAAGGAAGGAAGGAAGGAAGGAAGGAAGGAAGGAAGGAAGGAAGGAAGGAAGGAAGGAAGGAAGGAAGGAAGGAAGGAAGGAAGGAAGGAAGGAAGGAAGGAAGGAAGGAAGGAAGGAAGGAAGGAAGGAAGGAAGGAAGGAAGGAAGGAAGGAAGGAAGGAAGGAAGGAAGGAAGGAAGGAAGGAAGGAAGGAAGGAAGGAAGGAAGGAAGGGAGGGAGGGGTGCAGGCAGGGGGGAGCAGTGATGGTGAAGGGGAGCTGAGGGTCCCTGGAAACTCCACCCCAGGTGAGGGCAGCGCTGCTGCCGCCGCTGTCACCCGGGCACTGCTCCCCTTCCAGCACAGTTAATCCAGACCCCAGCTAATCCTCTCACAGGTCACTGGGGGCTCATTGCATTTTGTTCACTTCTCAAATGCATCTAGAATTAATTAAAAAAACCCGACTCTAAATTCCTCCTGTGGCAAAAGCATTCCGTGTATTGCCCTGGGGCGAGACAGAGGGGTGATAAAGGAGCAGCCTTTTCTGGCCCAAAATGCTCAGATCTCATTTTGAAAAAGGGGAGAAACATTAATGGATGCAGTCAGGATGGACGGGAGGAAGACTCAGGGTGGGAGACCAGGTCGGTGTTGGGCAGCTGGACTGACAGATCAGCTCTGCAAAACCACTTTGGTCCTGTTTGACTTCCAGGGACTACAGGATTGTAAATATTTACAATATTAAATTTACAAAATTAATTTACAATAATAATTTCATTTTAACTCTTTGTGCCTATTTAACTCTTCCCTGTGGCTCCAAGGAGGAAAAGGCTCTCGTTCTGTGTATGAGCAATCTCTTGGTCTGCTGAGACACCAACAAACCATTGTGGCTCTCGAAAAATCAACTTTGGATATAAAAATGGTTGTGCTTGTATTGCAACAAGGGGAAATGTGTTGTTTGGTGTAAGATGGTGGCACACATGGGTCTGTGCCCAGCACCTGGGAGGTTTGGGCTGGCTTTAGTGTCCCTGCTTATGGTGCAGTGCTTCTGGAGGGTTTCTTGATTCTCAGGCTGGATTTGGGGAGCATTTCAGTAAAAGGCAGTGCAGGGTATCATTGTGAGCTGGGATGATGCAGCCCCAGGCAGGTTGTGCCTGGCAATGCTCCCTGGTGCTGCCTGGCCCTGGACACTGTGTAATGGAAAGGGTGTGTTTGTCCCAGCGTGTCCCCGGGCGCTGGAGCTGATTGCAGGAATCGAGCGCATCGATCGGGCCGGCGGATCCGGCACAGCCTGTCCAGCCCAGCGGCTTCGCTGCGCTCCAGGCAGGAGCTGAGCTTTCATGGGGGCTCTGCACCCCTCCCCACCACGCTGATGCCCTGTGCAGGTCTCACTGCCAGCAAGGCACTTCCATCCACAGTGGTGCTAAGTGATAGTGTGACCTGTGGCAGGGGGTGATGTGTGGAGAGTTCCTGTGGTGCCATCTCTTTGAGGTTCTTGGGATGTGCCACACGGCTTCTCCACACCCTGTCCACTCCCTGATGCAGCTCCATGAGGGGCTGGGGGGTCCAGCAGGCTGGCAGAGTGTCACTGGGTTCCCTCATCACCTGCTCACCTCCACCAGGGAGCCCACCAGGCTTGGGCCACCTCTCCCATGTCCATGTCACCTCTCTCCCAAGCAAAGTTGAGTGTCGGTCCTTGACCCTGCAGCTGAGCCTTCTAGAAGGGACCAAAACAGCTCCCCATTCCCCAGTGGCAGTTGTTCCTTCATGAGACTTGGCCAGCTAAACCCATCCGTGACCGTGGATGGCTCCATGTCCCAATGGATACGTTGGGAAAGTTGCTCCTCAGAACATCTGCCCTGAGCGAGTACCTTCACACCGGATGCACGTTGGCTATGTCCTCTCCCATCCTCGGGCAGGGGGACAGAGGTTAAATCCACATCTCCCTGTGCTTTCCCTCGAGCCCAGAAGAGCTGGTGCTCTGAGGTCGGCGCTGGGCTGGGCGTCGATCCATCTGGCACGGGCAATGCGAACTGATGGAGCCGCTTCCAGGAGTACCTTTATTGGTATCTGTGTCCCAAGGAGAACAGCTCAGCCTCTCTGCTTTCCTCTCTGGTGGCAGAGCTCGTGGGAAAAATGAAGCAGAGAAACTCCAGGTTTTTTATCTGCTGGAGTTGTTGAGTGTCCTACAAATGCACTAAGATTTGTTTGCTCACTTTGTGAACAAACTCAAACACCTTCTCCCTTTCCTCTGTGTGTTTTTTGGGAGCAGCCCAGCCAAGGAAGAGAGAATTTGAGCAGTGTAGGAAATTGTCACTCAACATGCAGCCCATCAGAACCATTGGCCAAGCAGCCCCTTGGGTCCCTGTGCCATGAGTGGTAACGACCCTGTCTTTGTTTTCTCATTGCAGAGCCTCTCACGGGATCCACGTGGTGACGTGGCAACCAAGACGTGGAAGTTTGGGACTTCTCTTCCACCGCAGCAGAATTTGGGGGGTGGGCAGGGGTGGGTCAGGGGGACACTGGGAGTCGCAAGACCCTTCACCTTCACTGTGGGCTTGGCTCAGGGATGACCACAGGCAGAGTCAACCCTTACAGCATCGTGTCCTCCGAGGAAGACGGGCTGAGGTTGACCACCATGCCAGGTATCAACGGCTTTGGCAATGGGAAAATCCACACCAGGAGGAAATGCAGGAACAGGTTTGTAAAGAAGAACGGTCAGTGCAATGTGGAGTTCACCAACATGGATGACAAGCCACAGAGGTACATTGCAGACATGTTCACCACGTGCGTTGACATCCGCTGGAGGTATATGCTCTTGCTCTTTTCCTTGGCATTTCTGGTGTCCTGGTTATTGTTTGGGCTGATTTTCTGGCTAATTGCACTCATTCATGGAGACCTAGAAAACCCAGGTGGAGATGATACTTTCAAGCCTTGCGTTCTGCAGGTCAATGGCTTTGTGGCTGCTTTTCTGTTCTCCATCGAGACCCAAACGACGATCGGGTACGGCTTCCGCTGCGTGACCGAGGAGTGTCCGCTCGCCGTCTTCATGGTGGTGGTTCAGTCCATCGTGGGCTGTATAATCGACTCTTTCATGATTGGTGCAATAATGGCAAAAATGGCCAGGCCCAAAAAACGGGCCCAGACATTACTTTTCAGCCATAACGCAGTAGTGGCGATGAGAGATGGAAAACTCTGCCTGATGTGGAGAGTTGGGAACCTACGGAAAAGCCACATAGTAGAAGCCCACGTACGAGCTCAGCTAATTAAACCCAGGATCACAGAGGAAGGGGAATACATCCCGCTCGACCAAATAGACATTGATGTGGGCTTTGATAAAGGCTTGGACCGTATTTTCTTGGTGTCTCCCATCACCATTCTCCACGAGATCAACGAAGACAGCCCCTTGTTCGGGATCAGCCGCCAGGACTTGGAGACAGATGACTTTGAGATCGTCGTCATCCTGGAGGGCATGGTAGAAGCCACAGCCATGACGACGCAAGCTCGGAGCTCCTACCTGGCCAGTGAGATACTGTGGGGCCACCGCTTCGAGCCTGTCTTGTTCGAGGAGAAAAACCAGTACAAAGTAGACTATTCCCACTTCCACAAAACCTACGAGGTCCCATCCACCCCCCGCTGCAGCGCCAAGGACTTGGTGGAGAACAAATTCCTGCTGCCCAGCACCAACTCCTTCTGCTACGAGAACGAGCTGGCCTTCATGAGCCGCGACGAGGAAGAGGAAGATGATGACAGCCGGGGTCTGGAGGACCTCAGCCCGGACAACAGGCACGAGTTCGACAGGCTGCAAGCCACGATAGCGTTGGATCAGCGGTCGTACAGGAGGGAGTCAGAAATATGACTCTTGGTCCTTCCGTTGACTTTTCCAAGGGTATTTTTTTTCCTCCTCTAATCTCTTCCCCTACAACCCGCTCAAATTATGCAGAACAATGCAAGTGCCATAGGAATGCTTGAGAAATTAGTATCGTTCATAGTTTTCAGTTTCATCGCAATAACCACTGAGCGGTCTGCAGGAGGGGACGGTGGCAGGCCACGGCGCGTCCCCCGTGCCCGGCGCCCGCGGCAGCGCCCACGGCTCTGGGGGATGGATGGACAGATGGATGGATAAAAGGATGGATGGATGGATGGATGGACAGAAGGAAGGATGAGGAGAGGAGGGTCCGTGGGGCGTGGGCAGGTGCTCGCCCCGCGCGTCCCCGTGGGGCTTTGCTCTCCCTGCAGGGAAAACACCGGTGTTTTCCTGGAGCCGAGCACTGCGAGATCCAAAAAGAGGGAATATCAGGAAACAAATCTTACTCTCTCTCTTTCTTTTTTTTTTTTTCATTATTTTCCTTTTATTTTTTAACTGAGCAGCAACAACAAAACAATTGCTCCTTCGGCAGGCGGTCTGGTTCAGTTGCACAAGAACAACACTTGAAATAACATGCAACATTAATGTACTTCTTTTTAATTTGGGGAAAAAACGGGGGAGGGAGGTGAGAGGGTTTTTAATTTTTTCACCGCACCGTTTGGGAGACTGTTTACCAAAATAATAATAATAATTATTATTATAATTATAACAATAATAATAATAATATTAAATCTGAAAGAAGTCATTCAGTATTTTTTAAAAATGAGCAAGGGAATGAAGAAGCCACCAGGGTCCTTTGAGGGGGTGACTCGTTGGGTAAATGCAAGAGCTAAAATTTAAGATTGCATCCAATTTTGGGGTGTTTTTTTACCACTGGCATGGGTTCATAGGCAGAAAACAGATGTAAGTGACTGTAGGTTCGTGGCAGTGAATGAAAGTAGTGGAGTTATTGACAAAGGAGGTAATAAGGATAAGCAGGGCTGTAAGAGGAAAAAAGCATTGTAAACATGGTAATTAGCTGATTTCTGGACATGTTGGATTTTGGGGTGGAAATGGGGTCTGGAGCATCAGCTGCTGAAGTGTTGGGTCTCAACATCTCTGATGGGGAATTCATAAGGTTCATCACAACTAGGACAAAACAGCGAAAAGCACAAAAATGAGAGTGGAGAGCACTCAAAATTGGGTACTTCCCCACTTTTCTGACCAATTTGGTATCTTTCTTCCTTGAAGAATATATTCAAACACAGAAATCAATGGGGAAGTCATCTTGTTGGGCTGCACTTCTAGTCCTGGAGCTGTGTCCGTGCCAGGCTGGGCTTTATGAATTCCCAACCCACCAGAGAGTCCTGCTTCAGAGGCAGATGTTTTCCCCAAAACAACAGATGCCAGTGGAGAAAATCACCCCATCCTGCGCTTCAGCCCATCCCTGTGTCCCAGCCTCAAGGTGGATTGTGCCTTAGAGATGCGAACTCATCCCGTGTCCCAGCCCTTCTCCACAGCCCCCATCCTGCATCCCCCCCTCTGGGTGACTCCCCTTTTGCTCTGCAGCACCCACATCCCATCATCCACCGCCTTTCAGGCTGGCCTTGGTGACAGCCTTGGTGGCAGCCTGGTTTAGCTTTAGCTCCGGCACAAGGCAAAGCACCCCGTGCACGGGAAGCCTCCTGCCCTCCCCACGGAGGGAAGGAGTCAGGAAGGTGCAGGTCTGTGGGTCCCTTCATCTGGCTGTGCTGCTCGTTGGTGCTCTGGGAGCCAAAATCCGGCTCCCTGCTCCCTGTGGCCGTGGGAAAGGCTTTGCACCCAAGGGCATCCCTCATCTGACCCTGGGAATGGAGCCCGTGGGGAGAGGGCTCAGCAGGGGGGTCCTGCTCAGCATTTTGGCTGTGATGGGCTCCCAGTGCTCTTCCCTGGGGTCAGGACTTGCTGTGGCTTGTCTAAATGTGGGTGGCAGAAGCAGGATTTGTCCTGTGTCCCCATCTTCTTCTCACCAAGGGCTCTGGGGAATGGCTGCCCTGAGTGTCCCACTGCCCTGTGCCACCGAGCACCGTGCTGGGGACAGGGACATCATCCCTGCTGAGTTTCTTCCCACCAGTGTCTGTCACCATCACCCCACTCTGCCCACCAAGGGGCTGCTCTGTTTTTGGCTTCCACTAAAAACCACTCCAGGGGCAGCACTGGGAGGCAGCTTTTTCAGCACTGAGTGCCCCAAATGCGTTGTCCCCAAAAGTGGGGACATGCAGGGATGTGCCATTGAGCTCCAGCCATGACATTTCTGTTTCTAAGGCAGTAAAGGTGGATGCCATCCCATCACCAATCCCTTTGCTCCTGGGGGATGCTTTTACCCCCTGCTTTTTTGCACCACAGCATCTGGGGGGTGGGAAGGATGGAGGGGGGGCAGAGAGATTTTGTGTGAGCACTACTTATTTATTTTTTTAAAACAAATGCTTTTAAGTGGTTTTAGGTTCTTTTGAATAAATAATAATTATTAAAAAAAAATAAAAGGTGCACATCTTGCTGCTGTAGAGTTCTCAGAGGGTTAACTTCTTTATAAATATATATATATATCACAGTAAATATTTGTATAAAAACAAAAGAGAAATAGAGATGTCTTTAAGTAAATTATTGCTTTTAAAGAAACTTCTATGACTGTACAGTGTTACCTGGGAGAATAGAATAATATATACAGATGTATTTTTAAACTGCTGTGTAGGAGGATGTGAACTGGGACAGGGAGCGCCTGTGGCTGGCACCGTGAGGGGATTTCGGACCTTCCCTGGCCCCTGTTCACCCACCCCTTCTCCAAACCCCGCTAGTGAGGGTCTAGCTCTGGTGAGATGTCCTAAATCTACTGTATAGTCCTTGTCCTGACCATGGACCACGCCGGTACATAGTGTAGAAATATTATTTTTGCCGACCTGTGAGAGCTCAGAGCTCCCCATGTTTTTCCTCCCACCAGGGAGCATCGGGAAGGCTGCCCAGTCATCGTTTAAAACCCATCAATTGTCAAAGAAAGGGGGAAAAAATGTGGGAAAAGCCCAAGTTCAGCACTTGGGTTTCCTTAGTGCAGCTGGGAGGGCACAGGGATGCTCTGGGGATTTGGGTTTTTTGGAGAGGAATCCCTGTGAGAAGGGGCTTGGAGGATGAGCAAGGTGAAATGTCCCCAATACAAAAACCAGGCACCGGCCATTTCCTGGAGCAAGCCAGCTCCATCCCGGAGCTGAGTCCGGCGTTACACTTGATCCTTGGAGGATGGCAGAGCCCGAGAAAGGAGGGAGTCGCCAATCCTCTTGGCCAGATCCCGCAGGGATTGCCCCAGGCAGCAGCAGCAGTTCCCCAAACTGGGCATCGGGGCTGCCCCTGCTACTGCTCCCACTGGGCTTCACCCTAAAAATCCCCCCAGAAAGCAAAAAGCAGCCGCATTCCCGTGCCCCAAATCCACCTCTGGGAAGAACATCCTGTGCCCTGGGAGATCCTCACTCAGCCAGGGGGGCTGTGCTCGGGAACATCGGGACGAGCCTTAGCTTCTCATCACCGAATTTAGTGCACTTTGTCTTTTAGGGCTGGGACAATCACTTAGCGCTCAACCTTTGGCGATTCGGTGCCTGCTTGACCTTCAAACCTTTTGTAGGAGATGATTTCAGAGCCACCTTTTCTATCTTTAATAAGGCAGAACAAACACGTTTATTTTTAAACCCTTCCCTGCTCTTTCCTTTCCTCTCGTGCTGACAACCAAAAGAGTCCCCAGTGTGTGTCCCGCCGCCCCTCCCGTTTCTTGCACACAGAAGTGAGCGAGTGGCAGCTGTGTCCGGCCCCATCCTGCCCTGCCACCCCCCAATTCAGGAACGCTGCCACGGGGGGGGTTGGCACGGGGCAGGATCCACACCCGTCACGAGCAGGGACAGGACCCGAGCCGGTGTCACCATCCCCTCGCCCGCCAGCTGTGCACATCTGTCCTGCTCCTCTCCCAGGGCCCCATCTCCCCCCAGCGCTCCCCCACGAGGGTTTGGGGATGGAGACCCAACACCAGTTCACACGGGCAGGTTGGCAACTGGGAGCACTGGTTTCCCAGGGTTGAACACCGAGTCTGTTGGCTGGGGCAGTGGTGGTAGAGAAGCTGAGGGATGCAATGAAGTATCTGTACCTTTTCCACCTCCGGTGTTTCTCTGTCTCATTGCACATATATTTGAGATATATGTGACAATGTATATATATATTTGTAAAATGTATTTCAGATGACAAAACTGGCCAATTTTATGTTATTTTAAATATATTATATATATTATATATAAGAGTCTCCAAAAGATATAAATAGACTAGAGAAAATAATATAAATATGTAATAAATGTATTTTGATCTATTTAAAATATCTCGCGTCATGCTGTATATTTTAAAGATCATAGTGAAGTGTCTGCCTGTAGCCAACTTCCAACGTGTTTCCAAGTCTGTCAGTTGTCACACACACAGGATATGTGGAGCAAACTTTGAGCAAGACTGGGGCCAGCACGACAAACAGGGATTATTTTTAAGAGCCTTTTAGCAAATATCCGTCCTGCTGCCTTTGGGCAGGAGCAGAAAGCACACACCTGAATTTTTCCTGGGAGGATAATTTTCCTCCCTGCTGCAGGAATGCTCGGAATCACAGCCCCTCCCTGGGTACCACTCGCTGCAGTGCCCTGCCCTGATGGGCTCACAGCAGCTCAGCCATGCAGGGAGCCCGGAGATGGGAAAATGTGTCTGGAGCTCAGGCAGAACGAGCCCAGCCATCCAAAACCGACCCAACAAATCTTCCCAGAGTGACCTCGGTCCCCTTGGGCCCTGCCAGGATCTATTTCCTACGGGCATTGCCTCCTGTGGGGACCTCAGGGGACGTCACGCCGTGTCCAAGTGACAATTTCAATGTCTTTAATGGTACTTCACGGCTGAAGGAAAGCTGAGGCAGTGTGTGAGATGCTATTTACGGAGAGGTTAATGGCCTGGTGGACACAGAGCCCCTGGATTTGCCATCCTGGATTTTCCTCCTGGCTTTCACACCTGGCTGCCACAGGGAACTGACACAACCTGGGGAAATTATCCCTCATCATTCCTCAGGCTGGGCACTGGGCTGGCTCCAGTTCAGGTGACTGGTGGCTGACAATTCCCACCCACCACTAATGGTCTGTTGGGTCCCACCAGCCCCATCCCCTTCACCATAAGGAAGTTTTTTACTCATTAAAAAAAAAACCCTGCCAGCCACTCACTGTAATCATCCCAGAGAGGGCTGGGGCTAAGCAAGATTTAAGAGGAAAGCCTGTTTAATTTAGCAAAGGGGGAGACTGAGAGGTGACTTGATTACAGCATTTGTCAAGGGGAGGATACACTGGTACAAAGAGGTAACTTAATCTAGCAGGGAGAGGCATAATAACCACCTCTTCCTGGAAGCTGCAGCCAGACAAATCTATCTTGGAAATAAGGAACGATCTTTTAATAATGATTAGCTATTAGAACAAGCCACCAATCTCTGTCTCTTAATGCCTTTAAATCTGGACCAGATGCTTTTCTGGAAGCTTTTTTTCCTTGCTGAGGAGAGGAGCTGGGGGTTCTTGGGGACTGTAATGGCCTGTTACAGGCAGGCAGGAGAGGAGATGGGAAAAACTCCACTCCTCAAAACACGGGCTGGATCTGGGGAAGGAAAATGCCAGGGAGAAGGCGGGGGATGCTGTGGCAGGGCGCTGCCAGCATCTCTCCTGGGGACACGCACGGGCCCGTGCAGCAGCTTCCCACGGCTGCCGTGCCCCCGCTCCCGGGGTTTGCTTTGCCATGCGGCGCTGACTCCTCGCACAGCCGCTCGCACTACAAACCCCAGCGCTGCATTTGTGGAAGCATTTAATGATTCAGGAGCCGGCAGCTCCCTGGGGATGGTTCCCACTGCCTCCAGAATTCCTCCCTCGGTGGTTGCTTGTACAGAAATCCCCAGGGAGCTGAGCTGGTGCTGGCACCCAGGGAAATGTGCTGCCGGGGTGTTTGCTCCTTGCTTTGTTTTCATTCCAGCCATCCTCATCTCCGAGAGCTGAACTGAGGGGTGGGAGCAGCAGGGATGGGAAGGCAGTGGGTGGCTCTGAGGGGAATGAACTTGCTTACACCTCACAGGCATGGCTGGGAAGTTTTCAGCAGGGATGGGCACCAGTGTAATGAGTCTGGGGTTGTTTCTTAGCTGGCAACCTCCACTTCTAATATTCAAGATATCTTTAAGGGCTAAAACCCTCTCTGAACTCAGCATTGCATCAGCCCTCACTGACTGCCCTCCTGCCTCCTTTCCTCTGGAGTGATCAGAGCACCTCTCTGTGCCCTTGCAGAGCTTTTTGGCCTCCCCAAAAGCAGGGTGTATTTTCATCAGCTTGGATGGGTTTGGCTCAAACCAGTTGAGCCAGTCTGTCATCAAGAGGCAGAGAGCGGGCAAGAGGGGCTGGGAACCCCAGATTCCCACCAGGACCTCATCTCAGAGGGATGAAGGCAAGGAACTTTGCCCTGGAGATGCTGCTTCTCCATCCTCCTGGATCCATCCTCTCTCCAGGCTGCTCCAAGAGCCCCAGGCCCTACAGACCCCCCCAGATTTGGTCCTGTGCCCACCCAGTTTGCCCCAGTGCCATCCCAGGTGTCCTGGAGGAGCTCGGGTACCTCAGGGCCATACCCAGGGATGCTGGGCTGTCTCTGGGGTAACCATAGTAACGGAGCAGCATCTCTGCTCTCCTGCTGGCAATTTGCTTCTTCATCCTACATTAAGGTGGACCCTCTCCAACTCCTTTCTCCCCCTCCATAAAGACAATACCAAGAGCTCTCCCAGAGGGGCCAGCTCTTCCACTGCATCCCACACCAGGTTTCATCCCACTGAAAAACAGGATCCTGCCAGGGAACCAACCCCCAGCATGCTGCAGGGAATCCAGGAAGGGAGAGGCTGGAATTTCTCCTTAACACAGATTTATAATTGTGAGTGGGACAAAATTAGGGGTTTCCTTACACTTGTTGTTAACAGGTCACTGTCAAGGTTAAAAACCTCAAATACTTTAATTTTTTTTAATTGTAAAATGCCTCTACTAGCACTAACACTCTGGCTTATTAATATGGATTGATTTTTTTTTCAGTGCGGAATGTAATTATCACCCGTTAAGTACTTTGTTCACCTTTCACATTTCTCCTCGCTCGGGGAAGGCAAACACATGAGTCAGCGTCCCTTTTTCTGTCACTTTTAGGCAGTTTTTTTGTGACAAGCCATTGTGAATCAGCACAACACTGCAAAGTTCAGGTCACAAACGCTCCAGAGACGCTGCTCACAGGGAAAAACAGTGATTTTTAAGGGGGAGGTGAAGGACATAACCTGTCTTGACCCCGGGCTTTGGGGAGAAACCCCAAATGAATAAATTTGGAATCAAACTGGGCTTGGTGGTGCTGATTTAAGGGGAGAAGTGAGAAGGATGGAGAGGATGTGTGCAAGCTGACAGATCAGCTCCCCTTCCCCACCCCGACACTCCCTCTCCTCTTCCCCTGCAGCTGGCACATTTATTTTGGAAACACCTCATTAGTACATAATTAAACCTTCTCCTCTCTGCCTGACCACCCCAAGCATCACTCTCACCCCCCGGGCTGGGGCGTTTTGTCCCTTTGCGAGCTCCCCGCTCCGGAGTGGGGGTGCCGGACACTCAGGAGTGTCACTAGCAGGGGGGATGGCCCCAAAATCCCATCACTCGTGGGTCGGCATCCCCGCCCCGGGGGTTTGCTGTCCGTTCGGGTTCTGCCTGACTCAGCCCCAGATGGTTCTGTGAGCGCTTATATAACGCGTGTTGTGGCGGGGGCCGGGACGCGGAGCGCGGCGAGGAGGTGGGCGCGGGGGCGAGGGAGGGAACAGAGCTAAAGATAAGCCTGGCAGCTCTGACGGAGCTTTGCCAGGCCCCGAGGGAGCCGGCAGGGGAAAGGCTGCTGGGGATCGGGCATCCCATCGCCATCCGTGCTGTCACCTCCCCGGGACCCGCAGCCCGCCCTTCCCTGGTTCGCCTCTCACAAACAGACCTAAAATCACCCCTGCTGTTTCACAATATATATTTTTTTTTCCTTCTGGTATTTCGTGGGTGCGGCAGGGAAGTGTTTTGGTTGCAGGATTGTACCAAGCTGTGTAAAGATTTCTCAAACCCTTCATCCCCATCCCTCCTTCCCTCCCTGTCCCCTGTTTCACCGGTGCCTGCTGACCAGCACTGAGCTCACATTGGGAGCACAAAACTGATGAGATTTCTCTCCAAGGGTGTTTTGGGTGACCTTTGACCTCTGTAGAAGTCTTCCGCTTTTCCTCAGTTTCCAATTTCAATGTACACACAAAGATGACCCTTGGTTTACAGGAGTTTTATTTTCATGCTCTGGTAATTTGCTAAATAAAAACCATTCTAATACACAGGATGTTCTGGATGTGGCTCTTCTCAGGTGGGGCAGCTGCAGGGTTTGGGGCAGGTAATTCATCACCTGAGACACTGGTGCATGTCCCTCAGCAAAGGGGTAACCCAAGCCCCCAGACTTGGCTTTTATTTGTCTGGAACTGCCTTCAGAGGAGCCTTCCCCAACAGAGCTGAACATGGATTTCATTCCCAAATCCCTTCTTTCCCAAACCTGTGGCTACAGGGCAACCCCAGAGGCTGCTTAGGTGTCCTGGAGCAAGGCAGATCCCTTAGCCCTGGAGGGATTCCTGGCTGGCAGGAGGATGGAGAAGCCCCCTGGCCATGTCATGGTGAGCAGGATGTCATCTCTGAGAGCTCCACACTGACACAGAGAGCAGGGCTGACATCAGGAACAGGAGCACTGAGGGCTGGTACCAGGCCTCAGATGGTGGCAGGAAGTCCACATCTCCTGATAATTAGGAGAAAAACGAAATAAATCCCTCAGCAAAAGACAATGTTGTGGGGAGAAGCTCAGGCTGGGCTCCTGCCAGCGGTGGATTTGCAGAGCCGCCCACGCGGGACGGGAGCAGAGAGGGGAATTGTCCCCCCAAGGTCAGGGGGACAAGCTCTGGTGGCAGCTGGTGGCTGCCAGTGCAGGTCTCTGAGGGCTCCTCTCAGGGCAGGTCTCCATCCCACAGCCCCCAGTGCAGAGCAGACTGGATTTATGGGAGCAGGAATCTGGGGATTACGCCGCCAGGGTCTGACCAGCCAAAAATTGTTAAAAATCAGAATATCCGTAGCTCAAATCCAGCTTAAAAGTCAAACCAATCATCCAAACCATCTGCCTCACCATTGAAGATAATACTACTTTTATTGTTTCCATAAGCTGCTAAGCAGCTTTTCAGCAAGAAAAACCCTCTCTGCTGGGACATTTGTGGCCGTGGGACAGCACGGTGGCCTGCCCGGTGGCAGCCAGGTCCTGCTAGGATGGGGAAGCCAGGGAGGATGTGGTGACCTGGGGGATGCAGGGCAGGACTAGTGCTGGGGGTTAAATTCTCTGTGCCATGGTGCAGCCTCCTGCTGCCATCTCCCTGGAAATCCACCAGTGGAGGAAGGGTGGCACTGTCAGGTTTCCTCTAAGAGATCCCAAAATTTTCTGGAGGCTCTGGCAGCTGAGGGTGATGTGTGACAGGCTGTAATGGGAGCTGTTCGTGCTGCTGCCCACCTGACCTTCTCCCAGGGGTATTATTAGCCTGCCCAGAGCAGCCAGCCCCAGGCACGAGCTTTCCATCTGCAAGTCCTCCCTGGCTGTGGGCCAGAGAGGGGAGCTGGGCATGATCCTCCCCGTTCCCTAGAGAGATTTGGCTTGGAAGGGCCTTAAAGATCATCTCATTCCAACCCCCTGCCATGGGGACACCTTCCACTCTCCCAGGTTGTTCCAAGCCCTGTCCAACCTGACCTTGGACACTTCCAGGCATGGGGCAGCTTCTCTGGGTAACTTGTGCCAGGGCCTCACAGTCAAGAATTTCTCCCCAATATCCCAACTGACCCTGCCCATTGTTAGTTTGAAGCCATTCCCCCTTGTCCTGTCATTCCAAAGTCCCTCTCCAGCTCTCTTGTAGACCACCACACCAAAGGCTTCCAGCAACTCTCCAAAGTCTGCTCACCAATTCCTGGAAGATGTCCATGCTCAGCAGAGAGATCAGAGTGTCCCTCCTCTCCTGGCCCCTCCCTGTTTCACCCCTTTGAAATGGCTGCTGTGCTGTTCACCCTCTCCCAAGAACTCACTGCAGCCTCTAAGGTGAAATGAGTTATGTCTCCAATCCCACCTACAGCTTCTCCAGGCAACAAAAGCATCACCTATCCTGTCCTTATCTCACATCCTGATAGACAAACACCCCTTCACCCACGGATTTCCAAACAGGGCAAGTTTAAGAGGGAAAAAGGAGGTTGGATGGAGCTTGGAGCAGCCTGGTCTAGTGGAAGGTGTTCCTGCCCATGGCAGGGGATTGGAGCATTCACTGGTGTCTGTGAGTCTGCACTGATGCAGTGAGAGCACAAGAACTCCTTAATGAAATCACCCTGGAGTCCCTGACATTGCACACTCGTGCTGCTGACTGGGTGCTCCTGCCTTCACTCAGAGTTTGCTTGGAGAGATTATTATCCCATGGGAAGACACCTGGAACAAAACTTGTTTCCTCGTGTGGAAATAAGGAAGGAAAAAGAGCTGATAGATCAGCAACCAACAAGCCAAGAGGAAACTGCACTTCTATAGATCATCCAGCTTTTATTTTGTCTTATTTTAAGTGGCTGGCAGCGAGTTGGCCCTTCCTGTCCCTTGGGAGAGGCAGAGTGCTGCCAGCTCTCCGGAGTGTCCTGGGATTTGCTACCTCTGTGGCAAAGCCCCAGCTCCCAGTGCCATGTGGAGCCACCACTGCCACCTGGAAAGGGACTTTGCAGCTGGCACAGAGCATTTCACTCCTGCTCAACAACAACTCGGGGCCCAGGACACCCTTGGCTGCCCCATGGCTCTGGCAAGGTGGGCTCTGATTTTGCTCTTCCTCTGGAGGATCTCCTGGATGTTTTGCTCCTCTGCAGCCCCCGAGCATGGCAGGGAATGTACCAGGATCCAGGAATGGCTCCATCCTTCTCCACCTCCCAACCTCTGCCCCAGGCTCGCCTGGGGGACCTGACTTGCAGCTGACTGCACTGATTTTTAATTAGGGAGAGCTGCAATTAGTGAAACAGCAGAGTGAGAGGAGAAGCCCTGGCCTGTCAGTCTTGGCTGTGAGGTCCCTGACACTTTCCCTAATCAGCCCAGAAGGACACGGTTGCCTTGACTGTGACATTCCAGAGAGTGAGGGATGCATCAGACCTCGCTACAAATCCCAGCTGGATTTAGCTCCTGTTGGCTAAATGTCTGCAGAATATCATCCAGCAGAGCAGTCTGGAAGTTTTCCCCCTCAGGAAAAGGGATGGGCGATATCCACGGCTCTATCCTCTGTGTGTGTGTGTCCTTTGTCCACACAGCAAGGTAAAGGTTGTGCAGAGAGTGCAGGAGAGGGAGGTGCTTTGAGCTGCAGCCCTTCCATGGTGTGTTTCCAGCCTTGTGGACAAACTCAGGCTCTTTGATCTCAACATCAGAGATGTCCAGACACAGAGATCCAGGGAGACGCAGCTGGGAGGCACAGAAGGTCGGAGCCTTGGAAGCTGAGTTAGGCTCAGTGCATCCACTGCCAGATTTCCACATGCTCCCACATCACCCATCCCCATCCTGCTGCAAGAGGGATTTGCTGCTCTGAGCTGCAGAGAGCAGGTCCCTGTCTGACAGTGCTGGGGCTGCAGATCCCACCAGTGCCATTTCCGAGATGCTGGCAAACGTCCCCTCGAGAGGAAAGGAGCTCAGCCAAGCCTGAAATGACCTGCTGGGGCAGGGTAGGCTCCTTCCACTCTCACATCATGTGCTGGGATTTATATAAAAGGGGATTCTTTGCAGGACAGCCTGACCCATGGAGGGGAATGCTCGCTGGAACACAGCTGGAACACCTCTGGGATCAGGGAGAGCCCCAGCCTCTGCCACAGAGCACTTGGCTCCTGTTAAGGTCAGGCTGGACTTGTGTGTTGAGTCACAGCACAGAGCTCTGGGCTGTGTGATGCTGCTCAGGCCTCTGAACAGTGATCCACACATCCCTGCACCCCCAGATGGGGCACAGCACCCTGGGCCCTCTTCCTCATCCCATTCCTGAGAAATTAATGTCCTGTTCCTGTGTTCCCACAGGGCCACTCACTGAACAGACCCCATCCCTCTGCACCCCCTGTCCCAGACCCCAGGGCAGCTCTGCTCCCTCTCCAGCACAGAGCTGGAGCTTCCTCCACTCACAGCTGCTCCCATCCACTTCCCAGACTTTGATTCACTCCAGGCTCCTTTCTCAGCCCCTTGGGAAATAAAACTCTCCAGTGCTGCAGATTGTTTTCAGGTGATGGAGAAAGCAGGGGCTGAACCCTCGCACTCATCTCTGCTGAGGCTGGGGATGGATCCAGGGTGGATTCTTGTCAGGAAGGTGTTCCTGGGTGGCCAAGGATGCTGGCAGATTTGATTAGTTAACTCAAAGTTTATCACAGCCACATCTGCTGGGCTGACTGTTCTCCTGGGACAGCATGGGGGCACCAGGAATGGGCTGGGGTCTCTGGTACTGTTCAAACACAACCCAGTATGGAAACCTTATGGAAAAAGAGGCAAGCTCAGAGATGGAAATATTGAAGTGGTTCTTGGGAAGCTGGGCTTCCCTGGCTCCACCACGGTGCTCTCTGTGTCTCCTTGGTCACCTCCTGCATGCCCATGACTCAATTCTAACAAAACTGGTTTCCAGCTCCTAATCCCAGCACCAAAGCACAGTCACTGTTTTGATCCCCCAGACTGGACTGCAAAGCTCTAACCAGGTCAGGTGGTTTCCAGACTGAGAGAACATCCCCTCTCCCAGGTCTGCAGGGTATCCAGGGGTCTCCAGGGCATCCAAGAGCAGGGATCCCATGAGGAGGATCCCACCCTGCCCGCCCAGCCCCGCTCCCCCATCCGTGCCCGCTCCCTGCTCCCTCTGCCATGTGCACTCTCGGTGGCAGGACAGGCGATGCCAGCGCTCCTCGGGCACTGTCACCTGATCTCCGCCACCCCCGCTCCAAGCCCGGACAAAAATAAACCCGGGAGCGCTGCAGTGGAGCCGCCCTGGCACGGGCAGCCCGGGCTGAGCCCATTGTTCCAGTGATGATGCTGGTTCCAGGGACTGATCCCCGAGAAATGCAGATATTCCCCTCTCCAGGGGGATATCCGCCTCTCCAGCCTCCTGCTGCACAGAAACCATGGCTCAGGAGCAGGTGGAAGAGAAAGGACATGTTTTGTTTTTTCCCCATCATGTAAATTTTCTTGTTGATAGAAGGTTCTATCCTAAAGTTTCCACGGAATTACTTTTTTTCCCTTGGAAGTTTTAATTTGTTTAAGAAAGAGGGAAAAAAAGTCCCCTCACATTATATCCTGAAAATATAAAGCCTAAAGCTCCAGCTCCCCCGGTCCTGGCAGGGCCCAGTGCTCCTGCTGGGCAGCAGCCTTTTGCTCTGTAAAATTGGCATCTTCTTGCAGCTTCCATGGAGCTTCCAGGCATGTGCAGAAATACCTGTGGAAGGGTTTGCTGGGGCCAGCCAAACTCATTTCAGTCGTGACCTAAGCAGGTGCTTGGTTGGAAAGGTCCAAAGCTGGGGCAGTGGCTTTGGCAGGACAGCACTGGAGCTGTGGTGACAGAGGGAACACCACAGTCAGCGATTCGGGGTCTGCATCAGCACTCAGCCAAGACACAGTGAGACAAAGCAGGACTGTGGAGGGACTCAACATTTCTGTGCTGTGTCCTGGGCTTTCACATCCATTTGTATGGCTGGAAAGTTTCCCTCACACCCCTGATTTGTCCTGTGGTGCAGAAATACCAGACTCTGCCTCAGAGGATCTTTACTTGCAGCCACTCCAGCCCTGAGCCTGGCCAAGCTCAGGACGTGCCCCAGCTCTGCATAAGCAGCCCCAGGAAGGTTTTGCCACAGGAGAACCCACCAGCAGAACCAAAATATGGGCACCAGCTGCATCTCCTTGTGCTCCAGGTGGCTTCCAGCCCTGAGCAGGAGACATCAAAGTCTCTCCCAGGCACGCTCCTTCCAAGGAGCCCAGCGTGCTCTCAGCCTGGCAAGGCGATCAAACAGGAGGAAAAGATAGATCTGAGCAGAAAACTAAGAGAGAAGGCAGCAGCAATATGGTCCTGGAGCAAGCAGGAGCACAACCCCTTGGCTTCCACTGCCTGCTGCTTCCCCTTGCTGCCCAGAGTGCCTCCAGCTCTGAATGCCTCGGCTTTGCACAGAGCTGATCTCCTGGTGTTCTCTGGGCTGCAGCCCCATCCGCAGCAGCTTGAACTCTGGAGCATCCACCAAACAGGCTCCTGCTCCTCCCAGCAACGTGCCAGGGAAATCACAAGACTCTGGGGTAACCAGCAGCTCTCTGGGGACAGACCCTGCCTGCCTGCATCATGCTGGATTTTGTCCCTGTCCCCAAAGCCTGTCTCCTCTCATCCCCTCTCCCCAGGCCATACCTGGTTCTTCCGAAGGCGTCATGATTTCACTGTCTATTTATATCCAGCCCACTGCTAAGTAAAAGCAGAGTTGACACTGGTTTTTTGGAAAGAAACAAAAAAAAAAAGATGAAAAAAAAAAGAAAACAAGGCATTTTTCTTATTGTGTGGGAAAAGATCCATGGGCTGGGTTTTCTTTTTCTTCCCCCTTAACTTGGAGATCTCCCAAAGCAAACAAGTGCTGTTAACTGGAAAATAGGATGATTCACCAGTCCCCTGGGCAGATGGTACCCGGGCCCTCTATTCTCCAACTCCTGGCAAGGGAAAATGCCCCCTGTAAAACTTAAAATAAACAGATGATCCTGTATCCATCATGGGATCTGCCCTGCACAGCCAATGCATCTTCAGCGACCTCCTGCGTGTGCCCAGACCACTCAGGTCACCCCCTGTGGGTGCTCTACCCCAGAGGGGCAGTTGGGGATGCAGGAGCAGATCAGGAGGTTTCCAGAAGTTGCAGCCTGCCCGTGGAGGCTGGAAGCTGAGTGATGTGCTGTGTGACAGCCCCAGATGAAGGGATGGAGCAGCCCTGAGCCGCCCCAGGAGCTGCTGCTCTGTCACAAGGTGTCTGTCCCTCCGTGGAGCATCTGCCACATGATGTCCTTGCTCTGGGGTGCTGAGGAGATGCTGACACATGGAAAAGCTGGCCAGGAGATCCCTGTGGGTGAACAAACAGTGGGGCCAGAGCAATGAAGCAACATTATCTTCCCTGCAGCCTCTGACATGTGTCACGGGAGGGACGGCTCTCTTCACGAGGTGACTCGAATCCCATATGGATAGTGCAGGAGTCTGCTGTCCTTTCCAGAGGCAGGGAAAGGCCTGTTTTTAAATGCCCCCAGCTCCTCCCTTCTGCAGGCAATGGAACCTCTCATCCTTATTACATTCCCTTTTCAGATTCCCAAATCCTGGCCACACCAGCAAGAGGGCTGTCCCTGCAAGGAGTTCTCATTTCAGGGATACAAAGTGGGGGCTCTTGAGGAATTTTGCAAAGTGCCCATCACCAGTGTCCTTTCAAGGCAGGAGCTGTGATGGTGGTGCTGGAAAAGCCTGGGGTGAAAGGAGGACCTTGAGAGGGGTGATCCAGGAGTGAAATATTCTCTGTTCCCTGTTGAGATGAGGGTTCCTCAGGAACAGGGCTCTGTTCAGGATCTGCCTTTCCCTGCCTGGGACGCTGTAACAGCAGAGGAGCCCCAAGCACAAGGCTGAGAGGCCAAATTCCCAGCACTTTAAAATTCCCCCTTGGAAGCTTTTTGGCTGCTGGAGGCCTGGGTTATTTCTGGATGCACTCGGCAGGAGTGTTTTTCTCTTGCTTCGTAGCAGGGATGAACAAAGAGCTCAGCTCTGCCTGCTCAGAGACAGCCCCACTGCCCTGGCAGCACCCACACGAGCTGTGTGCCCTCTCCTCTCCTCTCCCTGCTCTCCAGGCCAGGGATGAGCTCCCAAGAGTGGGGATCAGCTCATGAACTGCTCCCTGTATGAGCCAGAGACACAGGAAAGTCTCTTCCTTCCTCTCACCTTTAAATCAGAGTTTTTAGCCCAAATGGCCAGCAGCCCCCACTCCTCACAAGGGGTCTGTCCTGCTCCCTGGGATTCCTCCTGCATCCTGCTGGAAGCAGCTCAGAGGCTTTTGGGCTGCACAAATACCTCAGCTCCTCAGAGGGCTCTCAGGACAGAAAAAAAAGGTTTCTTACAAAATAAGTGACAGCCAACTGCGGTGTCACCACATTGCCCACATTGCCACAGCTGCTCTGGGCATTTTTATCAGCTTTGCCCTCCTCCTGTTGCTTTTGTGTTTTATTCTGAGGCACCCACTCACCCCTCACACCTTGGGGTGGGCAGCAGCCTCTGCCTGGAACCCACTCCTCCACCTCTGCCTGAGTACAGCCCCCTGTCACCTCCAGGCCTGTCTGCACAGGGATTAACAGGAGGAATCCCACTTTTTAAATGCCAAATATACTGAATAAATTGTGCTGTTACAGATTTAGAAAGGAAATACAGCCAGCACCCAGGAGTTCTGGTTTGGCAGCAATGTGGGCATCCTGCAGGCAGGAGGTGTTTGGGTTTGGAGGGTGAGGAATGGTTTTAGGGCTGTGATTTCTCCTCTGAATTACCCCCTGCTCCCAGGGAGGGGGCTGGGAAAGGCTGGCTCTGATTTTGCACAGAGCTATTCTAGAGAGTCAGGCTTGACCTGGAAGGGTTAAATTCACCCAGTTCATGCAGCAGACTGGTCCCACTCCCCTCCCCATCACCCAGCCCTGTGGTGTCCAGCTGCAGCAGCAGCAAGAAGGGGTTGAAGTCCCTGCTCTGACCACCCAGCAGCTGCCCTGCCTGCCCCTCCAGCCAGCTGAACAAGCACCCAGCACTGGGGGATTGTGAGCTTGGTGGTCCTGAGGGGCAAGGAGGGGTGAGAGAGGTGGGAAAGGCACTGGGTGAGGGAGATGGGGATGAGAGATGAAGGGGTGACCTTAACCCTGGCACCTGGAGAGGGGCAGGTGGCTGGGATGGGCTGGGTGGTCTCTGATCCTCATCAGAGGCTTCTCTGCCTCCATGTGTGGGGAGCTGGCAGAACTACAAACATCCCAGAGCTGGGATTTGGGACTGCCAGGATTCACCTTTGGCCACAGATTTTCCTGGCCTGGCTGGAGCTCAGAGAAAAGTGATCTGGCACCTGGGATCCCAAACTGCCCCAGCTCACCTCACCTCACCTCACACCCAGCCCTGGGGACTCTCTCTTGGATCCAGTCCTAGCTGAGCTACTGGAGACACCTGTTAAGATTTTTCCAGAAGGCTCAAGGCAGCTGGAGGGTCCTTCTGGTCCCATCCCAGTCAGTGCATGGTGGCAGTTCCTGGGGACAGTGGGACAGGGAGTCAGTGTGATGTGGCTGCTGGGCTGGGAAGGCTGTGCCCCTGTGCAGAAGGGTCAGCCTGGCACTGGGCACCCCCAGGCACCCCCAAGTCACTGCAACCATCCCATGGGGGTTGCTCCTTCAGCCTTTCCTCTCCCAGACCCTGCTCAGAGGGAAGGAGAATGGGGAGTAGAAATAAGAGTCTATTTTAGAGCATAATCCCAGTGCAGACACATCTGGAGGAGACCATTTCTGCCACAGGCTTCTCACAGACAAGAACCTTTTTCCTGTAACAGCCCTGGGAGTCTAAACTGGGAACCAGCACCAAGCCCACGAGGTGCCAGGGACATGAGCACTGTCCTTGTGCCCCCACTCCCCCACACCTCCTGCCCCTGCCATCAGCTGCTGCTCTCCATGGAAATTTGCCCTTTTTCCCCCCTGACAACAATCCCTGCCCAGCTCTGGGTCTGACTCTGCTCCCCTCCAGGCTCTCAGCATCAATCCATCTGCTGGGCTGAGTGTCACAAGCACATCATGGAAAATGCTATCGATCCACCAAGGTGGGGACTTAATTTGAGGGCTCTAATGAGGCAGTGATTTAACCTCATTTCACAAAGGTAAGTGGAGCTGGAGGGGACCTGGTGGTGCTGTTGCCCAGCTCCTAATGTGGGAAGGAGCCTCCAAGGACATGTTGGTGTTAGGGAAGGGCTGGACTTGTGTCCAGAACTGAGTGAACATCTCGTTGTGCTGGGGTGTAGAGGCTCCTGGTCCTGCCCAAAGTCACAGGGGAGTTCAGATCCCAGATAAGCTCTGAGCTGCATCTCTCAGCATCTCTGTTTCTAGTGCCTCCCTCCATCTCCTGGCTCCTTCCTTCCCATCTCCTGGCTCCTTCCTTCCCATCTCCGGGCTCCTTCCT
Organism: Catharus ustulatus; assembly: GCF_009819885.2. Lineage (NCBI taxonomy): Eukaryota > Metazoa > Chordata > Aves > Passeriformes > Turdidae > Catharus > Catharus ustulatus. The sequence continues at coordinate 13,616,183 of NC_046236.1, read as the reverse complement.
TCCCATCTCCTGGCTCCTTCCTTCCCATCTCCGGGCTCCTTCCTCCCCTCCCACCTCTTGGAAGCCTCTTAGTGCCTTGAGTTAATGTGCTATTTCAAAACAGCTTGTCCTGGCTTCACAAAAGGGTAGAAAACTCAGGGGACAACACTCATTAGGAGACTTCCAGCCTGCCACCAATCCACTTTACATCTCTGATGAAGTCCTTTATTCCAATTTCCTCATTAATGCACCACATTAACATGATCACTCCTTAACTCGGATGTATTTGCTCTTCCTTCCATCAGGCTTAGCTGCCTGGACATCTTTGGCTCTCCAGGGCCTTTGGGACACAGCCAGGACAGAACTGTGAGTCCCCAGGACTAAATCAGTGCTGTGGGATGGAGCAGAGAGCCCCAGCCAGGAGGGTGATGGGGCAGCTGAGCACCCGAGTTGCTCCTCACCCATGAACAGGCAGGCACAGAGAGAGCAGGAGGGAAGGTACAGCCCTCACTGACCCATGGGCTGGGGAACGTGTCCTCTGTGGCCTGGGGCAGCTCTCACTCACACCAGCAGCTCAGTGTTACAAACCATCAGGGGATGACTTTAATTCCAGTCCTCTCCTGCACACAGCAATGATTTTTCCAACCACCCTGACCACAAGCTCACAGCATCAACCTCTGCTGTGCTGAGCCAAACAGAGCCCTGATCCTTCCTGGATTCCTGGGATACCACCACCATCCTCTGCTCCCTCCAGAAGTGTTTCCTCTCCTCAGCTGGAAGCAGGTGCAGGCTCCTGATAACTCTTCTTTCTGTCCACAAAGGAAATGGGGCGTGAGAACAGCCCTGGACAGGAGCAGGATGACAGCCCTGCTCCCACTGATCTCAGCCTGGGCTGCAGATGACTCTTCCCTGCTCTCTGCCAGCCCTGGGAAAGTGAGACACTGTGAATAGAAAACAAAGGCTTAAATGTCCCTAAGCCAGTGATCCCAGTGATGTCTCAGCACACCCTAACAACGAGGATCTCCTCCTCCTCACAGCTGGTGGAGGCAGGACACAAGCACATGGTGGAATGACTGTCCCTGCATGCAGGACTGTTGTTTCCAGCTAAAAGAGGGTCTCAGACACAGAGAGGAGGGTATTAGATGGGCCTTGGAGCAATTTGTCTGGTGGAAGGTGTCCCTGCCCATGGCAGGGGTAGGAATGAGAGGAGCTTTAGGGTCCCTTCCAACCCAAACCAGTCAGTGATTCTGTTCCTCTGGCCAGTGTGGCAGGCACTGGAGTCTCTGCAGAGCTGAACTCTCCTGTGAGCTCTTGGTGTAACCAGCCTCAGCAGCAGGTGAAGGTACTGTCCTGATGGTGTCAGGAGCAGGTGGCTGGAAGCAACACCCTGATGTGTTTATTATACACTCCTCCCAGTTTTGTATGAGCATCTTCCTCATTCTCCCACTCCAGAAGATCCAGGCAGCCAATGTGGATCCCCACAGACAAGTGTGGTCTGACCCACATGTGAAAAAACCATCAAAGAACTAAACAAGCCTAATAACAAACCAGAAAAGCTTTTAGAAACTGAGAAAGAATCACAGAGTAATAGGAAGGAGAGGAAAAAGCTCTTTGCCTTCTAGTTCTTCAGACAGGCCTCAAGCCCAACTGATTCAGATCTCCTCTAAACCTGGGCAACTTCATCCTTTCCCACAAAAAAGCAGCACAAGAGGTCCATCCATCCAAGGGGAGGTCAGGCAGGGATTTCCCCCTGCACTCCTTCCTCCCACCCATCAGCAGCTGGTGAGGATGAGGAGCAGGGTCAGTGGGCTTCCCTTGAGAGTGGGGACACGCTGTGCTCTCACCTGGTTCCCTGCCAACCCCAGTTGTCTGTGCACATTCACCAAGCAGTCACTGCTCAGAGACACGTTCTCCCAAACAGCCTCCCTCCCTCAACGCCTCCTGCAGAGCCTCGAACGTCAGCGCCTGTGGGGGAGAACCCGGGGGCTGGGGACCGAACTTTGGTCTGCGTGGGCAGCTCCCGCACGCAGCAGCAAGGGCGAAGTTTAACGAGGATGTTCAAGGGGATGCAACAGCTCCAGAAACCCCAAGATCTCTGCCATGGTGACTGGGTGCGTTAGTGCAGCGACCACGCGTTAGGAATGCCAAAAGGAAGGCTGGGGAGGGAGTGTGGGGAGAGGCAGAGGGATAGGGGAGGAGAAAGAAGCTGGAGAACTGAGGACCCCTGTCCTTTCTCACCCTTTGACATGCAAATCAAATTTGCCTTTCTAAGAGCAATGAGAAACCTCGATGTCTTGGCAGGGCTGGGAGAGATGAGGCTGAGGCAGATCCATGGAATAACTCCTGCAGCCAGCCTGAAATTGTACCCTACAGCACGTCACAAACTCCTGCCCATGCCCCCAGCAACCCCCAGTTCAAACCCAGCCAGCACTGGGATTCCTCTGCAACCAGGAGTTGCAAATAGATTGCTGAGAGAGACAGATGCCAAGGGAGAAAGGTTAAACAGACATTGTGCTCCAAGAGGGGGAAAAGAAGGATCCAATTCAGCTTTGCAGTTTCTAAAACAGTCTCACGAGATCCTCAGTGAAGAGTGCGCAAGCAGTTTTGGCAAGGAGAAACAAAAGACCTGAGAGGAGCGAGAGGAAGGATGAATGAACAAAAGACAGGAAGGCTGCACGTGTTTTCAGTCCCTGAAGTTCACTCATCTCTCTTTTCATGCCCAAGCCCTTTTCTTCTCGAGGCACCTTCAGGAAAGGTAGGAAATGGGGGATGGAGATTTACTACTACTGGGTTTAGCACCAGATCCTATTAACTAAAAAGAATGGGAGCAAGAAGAAATTCCCAAGGCGAGAAAAAAAAATTCCATCATTAATTGACAAGTCCCTGAGGGGCTGAAACGGAGATGTTGAGCTGAATTCAATTACAGACCTGGTCAGAATCAGGCAGGAAGATGTGGCTTCTTTCACTGTGTCAATTAAAGAAGCGACTGGGAACGATAGACTTCTCTGAGCCATGAGTCAAAACAAGCTTCCATCCGGCACTGCCTGATGGCCCCGTGGCTCCCACTGGGAACAGATGGGCTCATGGGCAGTGCAGGGATGCCAGAAGGCCTTGGCAAAACCAAGCCACTGTAGGAATTGCTGTTCTCTGCAGGAAGGTGGCATTGTTAACAGTAATTAATTTGCAGCCACGGTGCTACCTGAGCAGAACCGAGCACGGCGTCACTGAGCCAGCAGCTCCCTCACCAGATTTTGGGTCTCTCTTTAGCATTTCCCTTAGGGAATGAGGAAATAACTGGCCATGTCAAGAGGGAAAGGACAGAAAAGCTTTCAAAAGGTATCTGGGCACTAAAAGCTCTGCACCAAATCACACTCCTTCCCTGACTGATGGAAGCAGCTCCCCTCAGACCACCTGGGGCTGCACAGCTTGAACCCTCCAGCTTTCAGTCCCTGGACCACAGCAAAAAAGTAGATGTCAGTAGAAAATCACATCCTTTTCCCTTCACTGTCCTCCACTTTAGGCTAGGTTTGGATATCCCTAATTTCCAAATTTCCATCATTTCCCCTGCAGCAAGGCTCAGCTGGGCAGGGCTGTGAGAATATGGCCCAGATAAGAGATGGGGCAGAGCATGGTCACATTCCCTGCACCCTGCTCTAATGGAAGGTGTCCCTGCTCATGGCAGGGGTTGGAAACAGATGAGCTTTAAGGCCACTTCCATTCTAGGATTCTATGCTTTGATTCCTGCTGGGTTTAGGGGGGCAGGAGCGTGTCCTTCCTTTGTAGGATCAGAAAACTTCAAAGGAACCTCCCTCAGCTCCATCACACTTTCTGCTCTTCCTGGGATAACCTGCACATCCTCCCATTTTCAGCTAACTACTCTCTTCAAAGGAGTAACAGTACTATGTTCCTACTGACACCATTTTACACCTTAAAAAGGATCTCTCTTTCTCCAGATTCCCCTTCAAGGGTTGAAAACATCCTTTCTTCTACTTGTTCCTGCTACTTTCCTTCTCCTTTGAAGATATTTATTTTATTGAACAGTCTCCTTTGCAACACATGCAGCCCATTTCTTCCCATCCTGGATCCATCACGCCTGGCCTGATCACAGGATACCATGGGTGGCTTCAAAGCCTCCTGGGCATCTTCACACAATTCCTCAGGGGGAAAAAAAAAAAAGTCAGAAAATGGATGCCAGAAAGGTCTGATTCCACTCTGGGAGCACAGCCCAGAATTCAGGATTCCAAGGAATAGGGGATAAGGGCTGAGCCTGAGCTCTCTGTGAACCAGCTGAAACCAGGAGTACCACAAAGTTAAGAAGAACAAAGAGGTTCTATACAAACATCTCTATATATTTATAGCTCCTGAATGCTCCTTTCCTGTTGGTGCTTAAGTGGCATTGCCAGCACTTGGGGAAAGAGATCCTCAAGAGATGGGCTAATTGATGGAATTATTCCTGGTCGGTTAATGGATAGCAGCTAATTGGTGGAAGAGGCAGAGCAGGGGGGCTGTGCTGTTGGAAGAACTTCTCTGAGGCCTGGGGAGGGAGAAAGAAGCCAAGAACAAAGGATCTGTGCAGTGTCAGGCAGGGCCTGGAACGGGAGGAATTTCTCTTTCTCGTGTTCTTGGCTTATTTACAAAGATTCCCAAAACTCCTGTAAGGAACGGATGAGCAGGATGAGCAATGTTTCATTCCCAGACCCAGAGCACAAGTCCCAGCAGCAAAGGGAGAGGTTTATTAGTGTCAACAAACCCAGCAGTGTGTAGGGAAAGCAGCTTTTCTGCTGCAGCTCCTCAGCTCAGGGCGACCCTGAGGGTGTGGGGATCACAAGTTGAGGTCTGTGAATCCCTGTGACCCCCAGCACTGGTGGTGTGGAAGGAACAGGCTGTAAGTCAGAGCTCTGGGAAGAGCAGGGAGGGAAAGTGTCCTGTCCTTCTGCCTGTAAGCCTTTGGGCTCATGCCTGAGTCCCTTCTCCATCCAACAGAGCATCTTCATGCTCCAAGATACCTCCAGGACCTCTCCCCTTCTTTCCTGCCTTTCTCAGCTTCCTCAGAAGGCATTGAGAAGTCCTGGAGGTGAAAGAGAGAGCAGCCTCCACTCGGGGTGGTGAGAAATGCTCTCAGTGCTGGGGCTCATTCCTGAGGAGAGGCTCCCGAGCCGAGCAGGCGCCGCAGGAGTTGGGGAAAGCAGGAAAGAAAGGAGGGAGAGGAGGAAAAGGCACGTGCTGTACCCGCCGGCGCTGACTAAACCCTCAGGCTTTGTTTGCTTGGTCTCTCCAGCCCTATAAAAGTCAGATGAGCCTTTTAGCCAGGAGCCTGGGGAGGAACAGAGAGGTCTGGGATAAGTGCAGCAGTGTGGGCCATTCCCTCCTGCACTTCCCCATCTGGGGGGGCCCAAGGGAGCCATTTCAGGTCCTTTGGTCTTACAGGAATTCCTTGGTCTGGAGCTCCTTCCCCTGCAAATTTCTCCTTTTAGGAGCAGTTCTGTAAGGCCATAAAAAGGGCTGGACCTGTGAAGGGCTCAGCCTGAAGCTGAGCAGGGACTGAGGACAGAGAGAGGTTCAGCAACTCCTTCATCTCAGCCTTCCCTCCCCACAGAGACACAAGCCAGGACTAAAGGGTTCCCAAAGATGAGAATTTTGGAGTAACAAGGCAAAGAGCACAAACAGTCCCAAACCCATTCCCCCAGCCTGGGAACTGCCATGGCAGCAGCTGGAGCAGCAATTTCCCCTGTGAGGAGGAAGGGAAGGAGTGAGGAGTGCTTAGCAGGGAGGTGTAAAGGGAAATCCTACTTTACAAGGGCCCAGTGACAGACCTGACAGGAACATGTGACAAAATACAAACAGTGTCTGGTGGGTACAAAACAGCAGCAGGATCTCATTGCTCTTTGCCCCAGCAGGTATTCGGATGCTCAGAGACAGTTCCCAGGTAACACGTGGGGCTTCTTATTTGAAAACTGCTCCTTTTATTATTATATTTCCTCCCACTGCAAAAGGCAAAGAGAAAAAAAGACAGGGAGAGGGAGAGTCGTTTGACAAGCTGAAAACTTCTCTGGGGTTGGGAAATGAATAAGTGGGGAAAAAAAATGAATAAGGGGAGGAAGAATAAAAGCGCAGGTGAAGAAGGAAATACAAAGTCAAAAGACTCAGGGCTGACTCAGTGTGGTGCAGGGTTTGTGAGGGAGACTCTGCCTTTTGGAAATCAGTAATCCAAAGGGCTCTGCATGTGTGCATAAAGTTATTGACTGACTGCATTACATCCACTTATCCCCCATTAAGCAGCAGGCTTCAGCTTGATCCCCAACAGCAAGGAATTAGAGTAACTCTACCCTGCGTTTTTAGAAGGGTTTCCATCTCCCAGGAATCCAAAGTGCTTCAGCAGCCCTCCAGGGAATGCAGGACTGACATCCAGATCCTTCTGGGGTGGAGGCTGGCAGTGGGACCGGCTGCTGTGTGCAGTGGGGATGGGAGGGAACCCTGGTGCTTCTGTACAAAGCTATAGGATCTCTATTATGCAAGCAGAGTAGGAAAGGGTTGGCTTCCAAGGACACAGAATATAATTAGCCTATCTCAGAACAAGTAGCAATTCCTCCCCTGCTAAGCTGCTCTCAGTTCAGCTTCAAACAAATCATCTCTGCTCCCTGGCTGTGTCTCCACACACGAGCACCAGACAGCTCTTCACGTCTGGAGGGGACGAGGGGCTGGAGGTCTCCATATAGTTACTGAACATTTTCAAAGCTGACTTAGAAAGTTTTTTGTTCTTTTCTGCCCCCACTTCAGTTTTCCACCCCCTCAGCTGTAGTGATGCAACTGCTTGTGGATCTATGGGGAAATGAGACCACAGAAATTATCTATTTTTTTTTAATTATTCTTTTTTGTTTTTTTAAGACATATTCACTTGCATCACTTCAGCAGAGCAACCCCCAGTCTCAGAGCAACACAAAGTTTGGTGAAGAGGTGGAAAGAAGCTCCCAGGAGCTTCAGGTGCCTCCATCAGCTCCTGCTATCCTGAGGTGCTCTGCTCTGGAGCCACCACGGCCACACACAACCCTGCTGACCCTGCAGCTCTGCCAAGCCAGCTCCATCCAGATGTCCCTGCAGCTGGCACAGGGGACACTTACAACTCTCTTGTTTCAAAGATGCTTCTTTGCTTTGTGTCTCTGGCTTCACTGCCATGCCCCAGCTGACTTCCCACGAGGCAAAGCAGCTTTGTCACGGATGTCACTGGAACTGCTGCTTCTCATGGATGTCACTGGAACTGCTGCTCCTTGTGCAGCTAAAGAGGAACTGGGAAGTTCTAAAGGAGGAGGAAACTGCAGCTCCCTCCAGGGCAAACAGAGACACGTGGCAGTGCAGAGTTTCCAGGTCATCCCAGGATGACCCCCATGCCCATTCCAGGCAAAACTGGGGAAAGACCTTGAAGGAAGAGATGAAATCAGGGTGTTTAACCCTTGCCATGCCAGCAGCCATGGAGGGCCCAGCACCTGTGAGGTTGGGAGCTGGGAGGGTTCACTTCTGCTACAACACAGAGCAGTGGTCCTCAAGCACTCTGCCTCTGCATCACTTCCAAAAATCCTCCAGATGGGAGCTGGGGATGATTATGTTTGCGAACAGCAATGTCCCTGTGCAAAGTGGTCAAACAAGGAGCTGTCAAACTTCCCTTTGCCCCCTCTGCACCCTCCAGACAGTGCATGAGAGGCACCTTGTTTATGGGCTTGACACTGGGTATGACTTAACCAGCTTTGACAGGGGTGATCCTATTTATAGGAGGAGCTCCTAATGCCTCTCATTCAATGTCATGTTTGGGAAAAAGTGAGAAATGAAACAGAAATGACCCCTGAGTTTCTACTTTCAGTAATGGAAATTTCAGCTGCTGACCTGGGCAGGATGAGCAGCACTGAGCCAGTTTACTCAAGGTCACTGAGAAGTTCACATCACATTCCAATTTCTCCTCTTTGAATGTCCTTCCTGACTTAGCTTGGCATTCCTGATCCATTTTCAAGTCTGGATCCCTTGCATTTTGGAACCTTCCAGAAATTCAACGGCAACTCAGCCCATTCCATAAGGATGGGAATGTGAGAAGCTGAAGGAGAGGTGTTGTTTCATAGATTGCCACTCAGGAGTTGCACAAATGCTTTGCTAAACATCCCTGAACACAGGTCAAGTAGAAGAACATCCAACCAACCACCTTTATTGCTCCTTACACACAAAAGTTTCAGCAGAGGCCAGATCTCATCAGGGCTGCAGCTCCTCCCAAGGGGCAGCACAGGGGCAGCTCCACTCTCTGCTCTCTGGGAGCAGGGACAGGACCCAGTTGGATATTAGGAAAAGATTCACTGCCCAGGCTCCCCAGAGAATGCTCACAGCCTCAAGGCTGCCAGAGCTCCAGGAATGTTTGGACAATTCTTTCAGGGATAGGGTGGAATTGTTGTAATATCTGTGCAGGGCCAGGAGTTGGACTGACAATCCTTGTGAGTCCCTTCCAACTCAGGATACTCTATGATTCTACAAAAAAAGTGTTTTTTTAAATCCCTGAGTTTTCTTAGCATCTCAAAGGATGGCTGGCCATGCAGTTGGCCACCAGTCCTGGCCCTTCTCAAGTCCTCTGGTCAATCCCTCCTCAGAGGGAGCATCCAGAGGTGCCTTGCTGTGTGATGAGCCGTGCCAGGAGACAGCACGTGTGCGAGGCATCCTGAGCTCCAGGCGGCTACGATGACTCAGAGCCAGTCGCCTTTTTCCCTGCAGTGCAATTGTACCAGGCCCTGACAGCATCAGCTGGCTTTTATCACTGCTCCACATCAGAGCTGTCAGTCCTGAAGACAATGGAAGGTGTGTGGAGGGGGAGGAATTGAGCATCTCTGCGCTCTGCTGGCTTCCCAGAATGATGCCAAAGTGGCGAGCAAAGAGGTTTTGATTAGCAGCAGCAGCAGAGTTTTTGATTAGCAGCCTGCTGCCGCAAGAGGCTCAGCGAGGACGTCAGTGAGTGTGGCAGCACTGAAATAAAGAAATGATACTTCTGGAGCTTCCTCCACTGCTGCTCTGTGGGGAAGAGCTCGACTGATGGTGATGAGAGCTCTGGAGGGCACTGGGTGGTTCATCCATGCTCACAGCTCTGTGGATGGAGGGCACCTGTCTTCTGATCTACTGGCTGCAGTGGGATCTGAGGAGGATTTGAGTCATTTATTTCCTCAGTGCAGCTCATCTTCCCCACGTGTAACTTCTCAAACTCACCTGTTGCTGTGGCAGTGATGACAGAGAAGGAAGAGACTTGAAAAGCAAAGTCCAGGGGCATTTAGTGAACAAACAAAAGCCTCAAGCGAACAAAAAGATGGGATCTTGCCAGCTGAGTCCTCTGCCAAGAGGAGGGGGGTGTTTGTGCCTCCTTCAGACACATCACGGAGTCTCCTGTCACCCAGGTTTGCTGGAGGATCACCCACGTGGATTCCAGAGCCGCCCTTGTCCCGTGCCTCTCCCTCGCGCTCGGGGGCCGCTTCCTGCCAACGCCCACGGAGAGATTCGTTCTCTCCCTGCACGTCCCTGGTGAGATGCTGATGGAAAAGCTGACAGCAGCAATGCCCAGGGTCTATTTGCCTGTCAGCTCTGCCTTGTTTCATTCCCTCTCAGCAGATTTGCACCTGCCTGTTGTCCTCGTCTTGCACTTATGCACCGAAGTCCCCCAGCATGGAAATCAGATTTTTATTCTGCACAGGACAAAAGGGCTTTGATGCCATCTAAATACGATGTTTATCCTAAAACCAGAGCTAAGGAAAGTGTTATATTGATTATTTTCCAGACTCAAAGGTAAGGTTCAAAGCAGGGTAAGTGATTTGAAAAAGGTCTAGGAAAATCTGTGAACACTGTTAGGACAGGGTCTACTTCTCTCAAAACTCAATCCAAAACCTGAAGCAGAAGTCCATCCTTCCCTCCAGGATGGACTTAAAACAAGACTGTTTCCTAAAGTGCTGAGGCATTATGTAAAATAAATTAGCTTGGTCTGTGCAGGCCCAGGTACAATGGGTTTCTAAATTAAGCCCTTGTAAATGGAAATGGTAAGACAGGTGTGAGAGAAGATACCCACAGGCTGGAAAGCTTAATCAGAAATGAAAGTTGCTGAATGGACCAGCCAGTAATTTCAGCGACTATTATGTGGTGTTGCTGCAAAACAGCAACAAAATGGCTGTTGTTTTATTGATCCCACACAACCTGCTCTGCCCATTCTCTGATGTACTCAGGCACTGTGTCACTGCTTTCCTGAGAGCTGCTGCAGTGACAGAAGTCACCACTTGTCCCTGGGCCCCAGCCTGAGTTTCCATCCAGCCCCCACAGGTGAAATGCCCTGTGATGACCAACTGGCATTTCATCTCCACAGTATTCCTCGGGAAGTGACACATGGGGAAAAGAACACATTCAGCACCAGGACAAAAGCTACCAAATAAGCAGAAAGGGAGGAAGTTTAAAAATTAATCAGATCTTAAAGTGCTGTCAATTTTTTCCTCCTCTTGCCCTTTCTGGACACACAGCCATCAACAAAGATTAAAACTGATCGACTGACCAGGTCAGGGCAGAGCAGATGTGATAATAGGAAAAAAGGGAATGACTTCAAACTATCAGAGGGCAGGGTTGGATGGGATATTGTGAAGAAATTATTCCCTGTGAGGCTGGGGAGGCCCTGGCACAGGCTGGCCAGAGAAGCTGTAGCTGCCCCATCCCTGGAAGTGTCCAGGGCCAGCTTGGACAGGGCTTGGAGCAACCTGGGATAGTGGGAGGTGTCCCTGCCCATGGAAGGGAGATTGGAACAGGATGATCTTTAAGGTTCCTTCAATAAAAGCCATTTTAGGATTCAGAACATTGTGTTAGACTCTCATGGAAAACAATTTACAGATCTCTTCCTCCACCCCCTTTCCTCTGTAGCTCGTTCCTGTTCCCTTGCTATGAAAAGTTTGGTTGTCTTCTCCTTTTTCTGGCTGAGTCTTTCCACGGCAGTTAGCTGCCATGGTGATAGAAGTTAGAGAAATTAGTAAGAAGAAGAGTCATAATTAACAATTGACTGACAGTCCCATCTGACCTGAGACAGTAGCTGAAAGCTGCCTCCCACTTCAATCTGCTTGCCATGGAACAGCCAGGAACAGGCAGATCCACTAGCCAAGGTGCTCTGGCTATTGGCTCCACTCCTGCAGTGGCTGCCCTCAGAGGATTTGGTGCTCAGAGCCTCGGTGAGGATGTGTCACCATTGCCCTCTTCTGGATCCACAGCCAAGCCTGCTCCAAAGCTTGGGAGATGTCACTGCTCAGTGATGGCAACACGTGGTGACTCCAGGGGAACTGTTTCAGAAGTGGCCACTGGTACCTCATGCAGGTGCTTTGCACTATTTGAATCCAAGAGCTTCAAGTTATTTCGTGTTTCTCCTTCCAGAATGATGCTGCAGGGCAGATTTAGAGCAGATGGTGGATTCAAAGGGAAGGAGATATTAGAAAACAAATTAACACTAAATATATGACTAATTCAGGATCTTTGGGAATGTGTACCACTGTGAAAGGTGGGTGGTTCAAAACCTCCCAGGAATGGGAGGATCTCAGGTTCAAAAGAAAGGAGATGTGGTTAAGCTAAAGAACTCCTTGCCACAGGATGCTGAAAAGGCTAAAAATATATATGAACTTAAGAACCTGGAAAAGTTTGTGGAAGAGAAATCCAGTGAGGGTTACTAATTACACAGAACTTCCAACCATTTATATAAGTTATATTTCTACATGAAATACATACTTATGGAAGAAAAGGTTTCCTAGTCTATGCTAGGTATCTTCTTTAGGTGTCACAGGACATGATCCTGAATCAGCCCTTTGCTGACCCAGTGTAACTCACTCCTTTTTGTATGAATATGGAAAAGCAGGGGTCAGGTCCTCAGCTGCTCCCTCAAGGTTTTATTCAGCTTGAAAGAGGTGAAGACTCAGTAATTGCTCAGTAGCACACTTGGGGCCTGGCCCACCATGGAGCCCTTGAGATCTGGTGTTTTTGTAATGCACAAAATTATGCAGAAACCTCACTGTTTTGTACAGGGAGGAAAATTAGCCCAGCTCAACAAGGCACATTACTTATGGACTGAGCAAGGCAATTTTTCACACTCAGCTGGAAAGAATTTCTGCACTTGTCTGTCTGCTGGAGTTCATGCAATATGGTAACACAGAGAACCAAACCTGACACTGGAAATTATGGGGCTGTTGTCAGCATCCAAGGACTGAAAATAGGCAGCAAATAGGAATCTGGTGAGGAGTTTCAACAGCTTGACCTGGCTCTGTAATGGACTTTAGAGTCAAGAGCAGGTTGATGACAGCTGTTAATCCCTTCTAGCACAAGCCTCCCTCACAGCTCTGCCTGTGTTCCCTGCTGTTAAATAATGTTATCTCCCAAACAGGGAAAAAATAGGAACGGGCATCTCCTGTTTCACCCAGCATGGGGGAAAGGAAAGATGGGGAATGATGTGACCCTGACAGCAGGGAGAGTGATGGATGAGGGAGACAGGGGATGTGTGGAGTGCCTGGCACATGGAGGGAGAATGGTGGGTCCAGGGGGAGTTACAGAATACTGAGGACAAATATCCCTGAGAGAAGGGTTTAGTGGGGGAATTGGCACACATGTCTTGAGTCAAGGGGTGGATCAGGGAGGTAGAGTGGGATGCAGGCTGGGATTATCCAGAAAAGTAAGAATGGAAAGCAAAGTGCTCCTAGTCCAGTGCAGTCAGTCCCAGCACAAGCTCTGAGTGTGAACAGTGTGACAGAAGGGACAAACCCACAGCTGAGGTGTCTCAGCATTGTCTCCAGTGAGTCTCTGCCAAATGAACTGCAGAGGTCTGGAGAGGAACCAGTGAGACAGAGGAGTCCAGGGGTGATAAATGGGACATAGCACAAGCAACACACAACATGCATAAAAGAAGCTCCTCAGGACCTGGGTGATAGAGTGCCTGGATGATAGATCAGGGACTAAAAGTCAGGATTCCTGACCCATGACTAAACTTTGGCACATGTTAACTTACACTGGACAAAAGACACACTCTGCCCCAGTTCCCTGCTTTCTAGCAAGTGTAAGAGTCCTTGCTTGCCCTAGAAAGAGTGCATTCTCCATTCATGTTTGGGAAGCTCCTGGAGAGCAGAAGCTGTGCAAGTACAGAACATTATCTCCTCAGCATCCTGCAAGAACATGCCAGCAACATTCAACCTCCCCTCAAATCCAGTGGCAGGTCACAGCGATTGGCGGGTCTGGCATGTGTGTGACTGTGAGTCACCCAGGATTACTGATCTTCACATTAATCTATTGTTGTAAATGACTTGGAGCTGCCTACAGACAATCCTTCAGAGTGCAGAACAATGGAGAACCTGCACATCTGAATAAAGCCTCCTCTGCATGGCAACTTATTGCCATCGTAACCAGCATAAACAAGAGCAATTAAGACAATTTCAGAGCATCACCTCCTCCCTCTGGGGTCTTAATGAGAGCACGCTCAGAAGGGGGCTGGAGCAGAAGCAGCAAGGGCTGGGAGTTAACTTGTGCAGGAAAAGAAGGGAAGGGAGAGTGTTGGATCCAGAGGCTTGCTTCTCTCCAGTCCATGGTGTGACACAAAGGGCAAACAGGGGGAGAGATTCAATCAGCTCTGGGGTAGATAGAAAAGGCTCTGAGAAGCAGAGCTTTCCTGCTGTCTCACCCTCACAGCAGCTGTCGGGACTCTGCAGATTTTGCTGACATATCCAGGTGACCAGAAGTAGCCAGAAGGGGTGAGAAAGACACAGACACCACACAGAAGGATAACAGGGTTCCATAGTTTTTGGTAGAATCAGGGCTGGGTTGGACTGATGGCCTTCTAGGAGCAAGGTGTTCATGAAGAAGCTCTTCAAAAGTTGGTGATTATCCACCTCAGAAAACAAATACAAGCTTCACACAGTGCTGTTGGATTAGAGTATAGGTTGCACATGCTCCATAAATCTTTGCTATATGCTACTGACCTACGAGCACTCAGAAGCTGTTTGTGAGTGACTGTGCAGTGAGGAGAGATGGAAAATTGGGAAGCTCTCTTTTGAGAAATCTGTCAGGAGATGAGAAGGATTGACCTGTACAAATACTCCAGGGAAGGAAGGGAGACAGCTCCTCACAGCTTGGTGATGGCACCTCTTTCTTTGGAAACCTGGCCCCTTGCAGTGGAGAAGAAATGGATGGGGCTCTGGAGCAGATGTTTTGTGAAGGATTTCATAGGATTGAAGGAACTATATGATTTTCAAATGACTCTTTTCAAATTTAAGGCAGAAGTCAAAAACGAGGTTCCTGTCACAGTGTATAAATAGCCTGATGGAAACATAACAGCAGCTTAATTTGGTATGTATCGTGCACTCAAATAATTTTACAAAAAAATCCACAGAATTCTATCCAGTTACTCCTGCAAGAAGCTCACCAGCTTCTGTTTAAAGTGTGTGCAATGACAGCTACCCATACTTCACCCTAGAACCAAAATGGTTCTTTCCATTCTCTGTAGAGACAATTTTTTCCTTTTAACTTTAAATTTGCTATCATAGACTTGATTGTCTGCTTAAAAAAAAAAAAAAAAAAAAAAAGAGAGAGAAGAAGAAGAAGAAAAGTGGCACATTAACTTGCAAAGAGAAGAAAGGAGCTAAATCTGAGACCTCTTATCTGAATCTTCCCAATGCCTAAGTGCTGGATAATTGGAATTGCTGTCTGAGCCATAAAAGGCAGTTTTGCTCAGATGTTCCTAACCCCAGATAGTCTTCTCCTTTCTGCTTCTCCTTCAGAAGCACCCTGGTTCTAAGATCTCAGGAGATACGTGAAATCTGACCTTCAGTGGAAAAAGATCCTACTTACACTTCCTAGAAGCCAGCAGGAGAAAAGTGCTTTGCAAAATGAGCAACACACCTTCTTTGGAGTCAGGAGTTTTTTGGAAGCACAGGGTCACTCAGCCAACCACATGGACCAGCTTTCCCTTAGCTAAGAGTTTTGACAACCAGAGCTCAAACCCTCCCAGCCAACACACTTCTTATCACCAGGTATGTTTTTAGGAGGGAAATAGCTGTGAAATAGTCACCTTTAGGAAATTGGGTCTATCTGCTGTGCTCATTGCCTTGTGCTTATTCTGTGTGCATCACCTTGAATGAGTGTGCAGAGCTGGAGGCCACCTGAAAAACACAGATGACTCTATAAAGAGAAATAACTATTAGTAGTTGCTGATATTCAAGACAAGACAGATTTCCCCATGGATATCTTGTTTGGGTACTGCCTGGAGGGCAACTAGTGAGAACTCAGCAATTCTGAGCACCAGCCTACATATTTAGGAACCTCATGTCAAATGCATCCTAAAATACAGAAAAAAAAAAAAAAAGAAAAGGCCATTTGACAGAGAAAAATGGAGAGATGTGAACAGCTGAATCTGTTCTCTGCCACTGACTCACCAAGGGACATGGAGCAAATCACTTTATTTTTCCATGATTCAAATACCCCCTTGCAAAATGAGGCCAACAGCAAAGCAGGTCCAGCTATGGTTTGTACCTGGTGGTGTGTGTGTGTCAGCTGGGGAGCACCAGAGTTTTCAGTTCACAAGGAAGGTCTGCAGAGAGACATCAGTGTTGGTTAATCCATGCTTTGTAATGTTCTGACATCTGGAAGGGCAGAGCAGAATCGTTATTGTTCGGATGGTGACCACTGTGTCCCTTATTAAGAGGAAATTAAAAATAGGAAGTGGTTATAATTATCATTTTGGACACCATTCCAGTGGCATCGTTCTCAACACAGTGCCAGGATTATAAAGTAATAGCCAAGGGAATGTCAATTTACCATTTCTTTTTTCAGTGCAGCACGAGTGTGAGCCAGTACGATCCCTGCTATCTCCTTCCCCGACATCCAGCCGTGCATTTCCCCGTACGGCTCATTCCGCTCTCTGAGGCCCATTGTAACATTAACAAAGGCAGCCCAGTGATATTGTTACATCCAAATGACGGACAGAGACAGAGAAAAAGCTCCCAGCACCTCTAGAGATGAAAACAATAATCTTGTGCCATTCCATATGGGAAGAGAATTTCCCAGATAAAGATTTACCTGTCTCCTGCTCTAAGGCCCGTTCCAAGCTCACTGGCTTTGCTCTCCACTCCACAGAAGGAAGCAAGAACCCGCCTTTGGAAACTGCTAACCTTTTCCTGCATGGAAAACCAAACGAGAGCACTTTGTTTGGGAAAGGCTTGCGCTGGGATTCATAATAAGCCATCATTGACGTGACAGACCTTGTTGTTGACTCGGAGCCAAATCTTGAGGTCCTTGCCTGAAGGATCAGAAGGATTTGACCCCAGGACTGTTATTAGCCTTGACATCACCGGTTCCTGACATGGGATAGTTTTCCAGTGAACTTGCTTGAGAATGTTTAGAAATGTCAAGTGGCCGAGCCACGAGGACACAAGAACGAGAAGGTATCAAATTCGCCCAATTGAACGGGAGAATTTCAGTCCTCCCCCTGCTCTCGCTGGCGATGGCAGCGCTGCTGACAACGTATGTCAGGGTCACAGTGCCTCATCAGGCCCCTCTGAGCCCAGCACCCTTCGTCAGCACAGTCCACGTGCGCCATCCCAGCTAAGCCAGAGCAACGGGATCCCAACGTAGGCTCAGAGAGCCACCAGAGAACTTTCCCAGCACTGATTGTGTTGTGTGGACAGAGCTTGTACCAAACCATTTACACAGAGGATGGACACTGTGGGAGCCAGACAGGAGCCTAGAAGTTCTGGTTGTGGTGTGGTAGCATTTTGCCAAAGGATTCCTGGTGTCACGTCATGCTGAGAGCTTTGAGGGTGGGGAAGGAGAGGGGCAGAGGAGACTGAAGAAGCCACAGAGCTGTAGGCATGAGCTTGTGAGCTGCAGCAACCTTGTACATTTACTTTTACACCATGTAGGCCAGAACTCCATGCTGAATTCCAGCAGAGGAAATGCCATGTGTTGGGTAAAACCTCCATCCAAACTTCCTCCAATGCAGGGAATGGCTGTAACACTCATTTCAATACTTGCAGAACAACTCTTCTCACCATGGTTTAAACCAAACTTCTCAATAAACTTTGCCATTCCCCATTGTCTTCCCTGTGTTCAGTGCTGCCAGCTTTTCTTGAACACACCCACAGCACAGTAAATCTTCCTCCCGTGCTCCTTGACTCAAGCCACCGTTCTGGTTGCTGGCATTAGTCAAGGTCTAACAGGATCTACCATTCCATTCACGCCTCCAGAAGATTTATGCAATCCAGATGTCCTCACTGAGTGAAACTCCCATTGTTTCATGCAGCTGAAATCAGTTCCACTAACAAAAATGATAAGGTGTCAGAATCCGTATCGATCCCATATCCACCCATCTCTCTTGCCATCTCTCCGCAATTTCCGCAATCCTGGAGAGCACCACTCGCTAGTGCACTGCAGGAACTCATCCGAAATGCTTTAAGATCCCTAAATTAACCATGGAGGATTCACCTTCCCTTCCATGAGGGAAAACAAAAGCTTGAAATGCAAGGGGAGGGCTGGAATCTCCCTGGCTGATTGGCTGGAGGATGCCTTCTCGCCCACACGTCCCACTCGGTAACATTTCCAAATATTTTTGAGCAAGCTGAAAACAATTGTGTTGGAGGGGCAGGGGGGCTGCTAATACCCTATCAGTTTCACATTCCTAGGAGAGTTCCCAGCCCACCAATCTGCCATCCTATATCAGGCAATGAGCCCTCAGCTGGAAACTTTACCCTGGCTCTACCTATTGTCCAATGTTTTCCTTCCTGCCAGATGATTGGAATTGCACCAGTTGTTAATTTTACACCTGCTGTTTGTGAATATCCCTGAGTGACCTTTCCGACAACAGCCACCCCAGGGGATTTCTTGGTGGAGAGATGCACACACATGCATGCAGGAGCAGATAGAAAGGGAACAGGAAGGGGCCTCCTGATGAATGATGAGGGATTAAAATAGCTCTTGCTGGGGCCATAGTGGGATGTTGGACAGCAGGAATGATGGAGCGGATGTTTGAAACATAGCAAAGTGTCGATCTAAGCACAGAGGGCAAAACACTGTTAGCAGATCCCTTCCTCTTTCCACTCTCTCCTTGTTCCCAGCTGGCTGAGCAATGCAATTCCCAGAGCCTCTTACAAAACAATGGCTCCCTGAGATGCTGAAGCCAAGGTCTGAGAGTCTGAAAACCCTTTTATTTGGGAATCTGAAGGGAATATTGGCCCTGTGGCCCCATTCATCACTTCTTAGCTTGGTGTAACTGACCCTAATGCCATCTCTGGAAGGCATCAATCACCCCAGAAGGGATGTGTCAGTACAGCATGGACAGGAAAAGCCATTGGCACCTGAGTCCTGAATTCTAGCTGGTCTGAGGAAGTCACAGGTGCTCAGATATCACTGTGACCAGTTTAAATAGTCAGATTAGGTTAAACAGATCTAGCCCACTTTAGAAGTGGATTAAGAGCATTCTGGTTATTAAAAATTATTTGTGGGTCCAGAGATGGATCAGAGGAGAAACCGTCCATGGGCTGTAGGCACATAACCTTGACATTTCCTACAGCAATCTGGTACTTGGCTGTAGAAAGTGGAGTAGTATACAAATAGGAGCAGGAGATGGCAAATTTTCCTCTGAAAAAAGATTGAATATTGGATAAATAACACAGTGGTGGATGTCTGCTGAGTGGTAGCAGATGTTCAGGGACAGGCAAGCCTGACCCTTGTGGAGGAGAAATCACTGATGTGGATATCAACAGAATTCTGTGTGTACAGTGCTCAGTCACAGGCATCCATCCCCCTGGTACAGCAGGGATCTGTGTGCCAAACAATCCCTCTTGAGAGATCTCAGCTCAGGATAATTCACCCTTTCACTGGAGAATGGCTCTGGCTCAGCTGAGTCCTTTCAGAGATGATGGGGCAAATCTTGCCTGCATCCCCTAACCTGGCCAAGCACAACTCAAATGGAAAAAGCCACCTCAGATCTGAACCCCAGGTCCAAACAAAGCTGCCCCCAACCCCTGTAACTTCTCACTACAGGATGAGGGGACCCCATGCTGTTCTAGAGGCCCCTTTGCAAGTGAGGCTCTCCCCACATTTCAGCTAATGAGCATCCCACTGTCTCTTGTGCAAAATGGCAGCTCCAAGAGTTGGCTACTTCACAGTTTTGAAGAATTTGAACATTCTGACAATCTAAACTCCTGTTTAAACCCCAAAAGACATTCCTCACGTGTTCTCCTGATTAAGTGAAGAAGACAGAACCACTTCTGCAGAGAACCTGTCTAAAAATGCCAGGGGAATAATCCCAACACACCTCTAAAAGAAAGGATATCCCTAATGCATCATTTTACTATGGTGTTCTTGTGAGTCCTTCTTCTGAGACTTTCAGGCCACCAAGCCACCACTTTTGAAACACTCTTGGCCCAAACTCACTCAAATGAATGCACAGCTGCAGACAGTACAATGTGGCTTGGGCATCATTGGAAAGGGTCTGTGTGTCAGGTACCTCCAAACTCCTGGGAATCAGGGGAACAATACCTGTAAGCTCCAAAAAAAGAACTCCTTAGCTGAGTGAAACCCATGGTGGAAGAAGAGGAATGGCAGATGAGCTTCTCTCTGCAGCCTCATCAACATGCTAATGGCCATCTGCATCTCTGGATTCAGCTCCATCCTTGGCCAACTCAGTTTAGAAAAGATTTTGTTTTTCTTGGGCTGGTTTTGTTTACAGCTGCTTGACCGAGGCAGAGAGTTCACCAGCAGCTGAGTGCAACCCAGGCTCTCCCAAGTGAACGTTCTCCAGTGAAACATCTGGTTACAAGGCAAGGTCAAACGGGCCTGAAATGGAGAGGGCCACAGATTCTGCCCGCTGAGATGCAGCCAGCTGGGAAAAGAACAGGCTTTTCTGGGTATGTTGGAGGATTTGGCTGGGAAAAGGAAGGAGAAAAAGAAATATACTGCAGAAAAGCTGAGGATCAAGAGGCTGGTTCTTTTATTGGTTAAAAATCAATACCACCCTAGCTGTCACACAATTTACTGAGTCTTATTTAGCAGGAATTTTAGTTGCTCCCAAACAGACAGAAGGTCCCTTCAAATTCCTCATTTACACATATTTCCAGTGTATGTATATGAATTCCTCTATTCCCTATTATCCTGGGATTACCCAGACACACATCTCAGACCCTCTCACTCAATTCTTTCTGATTTTCACCTCTTACAAGGCACTGGAGTCAGAAGGATGAAGACAGATCTGACTTGCAGCACATTGCAAATCTTGATCTCCTAAGTTCCTTGGGACAAGGACCACCCAGGTGCTTGGTGTTTATCCAGCACCTGCACCACTGGTGCCCAAGCCAATGTCTGGATGCAATAATGACACAAATAACAACATTGTTCAGGACTGGTGTGCTTCTGCAAACCAAAGAAACCATTCAGGAAGCCTAAAGAACAAATCCTTCCAATGCAGCCCTAGGGAATGCTAGCAGCAAATATTTAGGGTTTCTTTGTTTTTAAATCAAGGCTTGTTCCTCTGAACAGGAATCAGAAAAAAGCCCCATGTGAATTGGATGAACCAAGCACACAGAACACCAAGAGAGGAAGCTCATCATGCAGACACAGCAGGAGCTGCTTGGTGAACTGGGATTGATTCATGGACAGCCCAAAACCAGCAGAAAACACTAAATTCACATAATGGTGTTTATGCAGCATGAGCTGACCAGCCTTAATAACACTAATGCTTAGTACATGACTTTCAGAGAGAAACAAGTGAAGAATAATTGTCTGAGCATGGCACCAAGCATTATTTCTGAGCTGTGATACTTCCTTCTTTGGGACTTTCACTAAATATCCCAACCTGTTTGTGCCTGAGCATCCTTCTCTAAAAGGATAAGGACAACAGCAGTCACTCACCTACTCTGGTGGGTAATAAATGACTCAGACAGCTCTCACCGACCCATTTGAGTCCTACACACAATACCTGATGTGTCATGCAGCACCTCACAGCAGCCAGAAAGCTGTCACCTCTTAATGGCCTGCCTTGCCAGCCTGATGGGCAGGGCAAAGCCTGTGCAAGGTCCTTTGGCACCTCTGTCCAAGCTGGGAATGGTTTGCAGAAGGATCCAGTGTCCCATGGAAGGAGGAGAGAGGGAAGGGAACAGCTTGAGCAGGGTGTGTGCTGCCATTTCAGCGGGTCCTGCTGGAATCCGGACATTGCGGGCAGAGGCATCTCTTGAGGCTCAGCACTCAGCTGCTGCCTTCATGCACCACAAATAAAGGACTCCAAATCCGAACCTGGAAGCCAACCAAAATACCAGAAGATCGTTGTGCTTCTCATGTGCATAATCTGATGCCTAATTTGCATGTACTGCTTGTGTATCCTAATCCCAGCTTTCCAGAGGATGCTGTCCCATCCCTGATCCCATCAACAGATGGACTCCATCTGCCCAAATGAAAGCTTCACCCTGCTCAGAGTTTTCCCACCAAACTGCTGGATGCAGCTGTTACCCAGGCCCCTGCCTTATGCAGCCCTTGCTCTGAATGCAGAGGTTTTCCTGCACAAGATAGTTACCATTGCAGTCACCCTTGAAGCTGCCTGGACATGAGGGAGCTCTGGTCTGCAGTCACTGTGCTCCAATAAATTCCATCAGCACTTCCAGCACACAGCACTGGCTGGAAAAGCAGCCACTGCTTGCTTGAACACAAACATCAACTTTAAAAACTTACTTAAAATCCTTTTAAAAGCCAACCCTGTGATTTTGGCAAATTCACACACCCCTCATGCTGTAGGGTAATATTCAATGAAAAGACATGTTTGCTCTGACCCTCTGGTACCTGAAAAGAGCATTGGAGAGATAAAATGGAACCTGGTCCCATGCTTTTCCCAGAAAAGGGAAAACCCAAGATATATGTGAGGCACTGGCACAAGCTGCCCAGAGAAGCTGTGGCTGCTCCATTCCTGGAATTGTCCAAGATCAGGTTGGAGCATCCTGGGATAGTGGAAGGTGTCCCTGTCCACGGCAGGGATTGGAATAAGATGAGGTTAAAGCACCTTCCAGTCCACATCATTCCCCAATTCTATCATTCTGTATTTCATTCCCCAAATAACAAGCAACAACAAGAACACAAAGTCACATCCTTATTCCTGTCTCCCAAAACTGAGGCAGGGGCATTAGGAAAAGGTGCATTTGCAAACCCACAGAAATTAGATTTGTTAGGACACATTGAAGAGTTAAAAGGGTAAACAAGCCAGCTGGGAGCACATGTGGGAAAACACTGTAAAAACTGGGCTTGAAAAGCCCCACAGTTAAATGTTGATTCATCCTCACCCCTTTCCTTCTCTTCTGTCTTTTTTCTCATGATGGGAGTAGTCTCTTTAGAAAAACTTCACTGAATCTTTCAGTCCTGATAAAAGAACCTTGCTGCCCACCCCAAACCCATGTCTGAGTGCTTTAAGAGCAGAGTTTTGTCATAAGGTAAAGAGCCAAATAGTTCCTCCTTCCCTTTACTCATTTACCCCATGGTAGGTAAATTTGGGTCGTTCCCAACCTCTAATGGGCACAAGGGCTTCTCTGCCTATTGAGGCTGAACAAAGCAGCCAGTAAAGTTTGTCCTCTGCTAGGAGGGAGGGAACCACACTGACTGAGAAACTGTCTGGGACTTGGGCACTTCCCTTCCTCTTCCTCTCAGAAGTGTTTTGATTAAACTAGTAAAACCATTCATTCTCTCTATCACTCCTCAAATTTATTTTTGTTACTTCTAGACAGCTTGGAACACCCTTTCCTAGGTAACATTCACTAAATCTGTCTCAGAAGCCAAACCTGCACCCAAGTGACAGAGACACGATCTGGCATCACCTGGGGAGCACCAAAGAACCCACCCAGCTCCATTTCTCTGCCCCCTGGATCTGGGAGGTGCCATCCTCCAGCTGGGAATGATCCCTGCCTCACAGGGGCACAGGGAATGCTGTGGGGACACCTCTGTGGCCTCCCCATAGCAGTGGTTTAAGGGTGCTGACTGAAAGCATCCGCTGTGGCCGGGCAGCTGTCCAAGCACGTTGGATCCAAGCTCAGTTGCACTTCCACAGGGATCACCAGCTCCTGGATCGCCAACCCCGACTGCAGCGGGCAAAATCCTAAAGCAGAGAAACTGCCCTTAAAGCTTGTTCCCTCTCTAGTTGTTCACAGCAGGGATAAGTAAGGCCTCATCCATAATCACCTAAAACCATCACATGATTCCTGCTCTGGCAGTACAACAGCTGAGCACGCTGCAGGATACACAGAACACACATTGGTGATGCACCATTACACACTTCCCCAGTGCAAGCCCTGTTGAAATGCTGCCATCAAATTATTTCAACTGATCAAAGCAGGGAAAAAAATAGAATATTAAAGCCCCAGATAACAAATTAATAAGAATAAAAGCATGTAGGTGAGAATTAAGAAGGCATTAACATTCTGATGGCATCTGCTGCCTAAATTAAACTACAGGGAAAAAAAAAAAAAGAGTTCAGCTGACGCTCAGGATCAGGACAAATAGTTCTCAAATGGAAATTACAGTTTTGAAAATTATGTACCAAAAAAGGATCCAAATTAGGACATTTCTGATTTGTGAAGTTCTTTCTCCAGGTGGGGATCTCAGGCTTGACTGGAGGGCTGGCAACATGATTGGCAAGATGCTGGAGTTGCTCAGTTCTTGCATCCCACAGCAGGACCAGACTGGCCCAGAGCCCAGCTGGGACAGTGTCTTGTCACTTCTCTGATCCTTCTGGGGCTCTGTCCCTTGTTGGACTTGGACCATATGGATATGGTGTGTAAAGTGTGTTTCATTTGTGCAGACACCATCTTGGAAAAAAGAGGAGGAATTAGGCCTGGATTTCCAAAGGAGCTCAGCGCTAAATTATGTGAATAACTGCATCAGTAATTTACATGAGCAGTTACTGTGACAACTAATAGTGAACAACTTAAGTAGCCAGTTGAGCATGTAATGACCTGAGTTATATGCACCATCATGTCTCTTTGGCACACCAAATTAGGTGTGCATACACATTTTGCATGCCCTGAAGGACTTCTACCTCAGCAACGAGCCTTAATTTCACAGCACAAGCCTGATCTCAGCAGCCCAGCACAGCACAGCCAGTTTATGCAACGCAAAGAACTGGCACAAACTCCGTGGCCCAGGTCGGAACGGATCCTCAGACAGCTAATTAATTTTTACTGCTCCTTTGTGAACTGTAAATTACCCTTCATTTCCTAGATTTCTGTCCCATTTTTTGCCTGCCTTTCTCTAGTGAAGCAGTAAAAAGGGAAAAGTGCCAATAATGGGCTCTCGTTGTGATAAAAGCAGCCACGACTCGCTCACGCTTTGAACAATGCTCTGCTTATGACCAGAATATAAAGGCAATTGGGTTTCAAGAAACTGTCCAGAGATAATGACTTTTCCTGTAGATGGGAGGATAGGAGGAATATTTTATAAAAAGAGAGGCGGGAGAAGTGTCTGGTTTTGCAGAACAAACACAGCCAAGTTCCTGTCCTGCAGAGGGTTAAAAACAAGATAAATATTCTTCGCTTAGAGACCAAGTTCATCAGTATTGCCTGCACAAAAGAGAAGGGAAACTGCTTACAAGGCTGAACTGCCAACAGCCTCCCCTTCTCATTGAGACAGGAAAGAAGAGCCTCTTCCCGAGAAGAGTGACCTTCAGACCACACACACACCCCCGGTGTCTTCTGAGAGCAGCCCCTGAGCGAACGGTGCTGGAGCAAGGACGGGCGGGGTTTTTTCAGTACTGCTGTGACCCTGTGCAAAGACTAAAGCTGCTGATTCTGCTGAATCCAGAAAGCAACACCCTGCCAGGAAAAGATCTACCAGTGTATACAATCCTGCAAGCTGTGGTTCCAGTCTATGTTCTCTGCTGATGTCACTGTTCACAGAATCATAGAATGGTTTGGGTTGGGAGGGACCTTAAGCTCACCTTGTTCCAGCCCCTGCCATGGGTGAGGACACCTTCCACTATCCCAGGTTGCTCCAAGCCAAACCTGGCCTTGAACACTTCCAAGCCTGGGGCAGCCATGCTGGGCAACAAAATTAATCTAAACCTTTTACCTTCAGCCACACACTGATCAGAGGCAGAAGCAGCTGTAGGGAAGAGATCACAACGCACCTGAAATGAACTTTGCACTGCTGAAATTCAGGACAGATTCAGCATTGTGAGACTCACTTCACCCTTGTGTCAGGACACCAGCATTTGCATTAAACCCACAAATAACAAAAAGGTATTACTGGAATTTTCATGCGGTTGCATCTACGAAATGCCCCTCAAAAGGCCACGGCCACAAGAACATACGGAAGATCTCCGGCTCCCAGCTCTTGGGATGCTGCAGGAATGAGAACACAGCACTGCTGGGGTGCATTTATGGGGCCTTCAGCACATGAGATACTTTTATTGCAAAACACCGCATTCCTCAGCTCTGACAGAGCCTCTTTTATCTCCGTGGCAGATTCCTGAGTTGCAGTTGCTGCCAGATGAGGGTGCACAGTGAGTTAATGGCCACGGACCCTGAGCTCCTCTTGCCTCAAGTCGTTTACCCAGAGCACCAGTGACGTTATCGTGTTCAGCCCATATTTACTACAGCTACAAACTGATTCAGAGAAACCTGGAGTACAGGATTAATCATTACTCTTGGGATGTTGAAAATGGATACCAGAACGGACTTCCAAATTAGGTATCTAAAAGTCCTGCATCTCCCAGGAGAGCCCCATTACATCTCCCTACTCCTTCTAATGGAATCTATAGTATGTGAGCACGGCTTTGCCTCCCACAAGCCCTCCCTGCATAATTATCCCCAGCTCAGATTGCTGCTTTCTGTAATGGCTGGAGAACCACTTTCTTCAGGCTACTGAGATGTAAAGAGGAAATGTTTATTGCAAAATGCAAGTCAACCACAGCCAGTGGGTCTGGGCCATGGTGGAGGGATACAGAAATGGCTTCTTCTTCTTTTTTTGGCCTCAGAAATAGAACTCACTAAAAATAGCAGTTCCACAGGAACAAGACTGCCTGAAAATAGCTGTTTCTCAGGAGCAGGGCTGGCTGCTTCTGAAAGAAGTAGCTATTAATGTATAATTGTCCCTGAGGCTGGTTTCTGAGAAAATGCTGTACATACAGAGGGCTGTAAAGAGATATGTTCACAGCAGGGAACACAGGCACCCCTCTCTTGTCAGAGGTCCAGCAAACTCCAGTAGCTCATATCAGTGTATTTGGTTCACTAATCATAGGCACAGTTAGATCCATCACAGCACTGGGAAGTATTTCCATCTGTTCTGGTTAAAGCAGCACTCCAGGATGCTCTTATTAGCTAGACCAGTAAATAAGAAAGCTTCCATCAGCTTTAACCAAACGTGCACTGGTTCCTCTCCCAGGACTGAACAAGCCTTGCAAGCTAGAAACAGCTCTGAAATCCCAGTACTTTCTTTCCACAGAAGATCCAAGAACTTTGTTGAATTGCAAGTTGTGCAATCTACTTCCAATTTCCTGCTCTGCTCAGCACTTAGAGTTTTCTCGCGCAGATGCTACAGGGCAATAAATCTTCTGAAGAATGGCTCTACATTTCTCCCACTATGGTGTTGCCTTTTAATGAGGAAAGACAAATTGCTTGTTAGATTGGCTGATTGGTTGGTTATTCCCTAAAATGTCTCACTCATCCCTCTCATAACACCATGGGTTCAACAGCTCATTTCTTCTGTCTTCGTTTTCCTTCCCAGCACAGCCAGACAATATCTATATCAAGGCCATTCTCCTCCTGTTCTTTTCCCCTTAAGGAAAAATCCATCTGGTCAAAAGCAGCAGAGATTATAAAAGGTCCAGAAAAGGCAAATTTTGGAAAGCAGCAACTTTAAGGAAACTGCAGTGAGGATGAAGTACAGAGGGCCTAGCTGCTGCCATCACTTCAGTCCCACAACACCAGTGCCAGAAATCATAATAACCTCTGCTGGGAGCATCCCTGGATCCCAGAGGCTGTGGGATTGGGCTGGTCATCTTAGACGGAAATCTTAGATTGCTCCTTCCAGGCTGTGCTCTAAGGGCTGCTTCAAGTCATATCTCCTCTGTTCACTGGTGATCTGACCTTCAGCGTTTCAGTAACAGAAGGTCCTTTCCACAAGAAGTGTATGGCTGAAGTTCTACCCACTGAATGGCCCAAGGCTGGTCTTTCAGCTTGAGAAGTTATTCTCTCTTTTCCTGACTGAATTCCAGAAAATGAAATGGCACCCTGCTTGTCCTTACACCAGGCTGCAGTTTCCAGCATGGCAACTACTGGTTCCCTGGGCAGGTTTACATTGTGTGTGCAGTGAAGACCAACATTTCCAGGCTTCATTTTATCCTGGTTTGCTTAGGAAAGAGAACCAGAGATGCTGCAGCCTGGATGATCTCACATGACTACAACTGGAAAATATTTAAGACATAAAATATACAGTGCCAGGATGTGTGTACCTGCTCCACTCTTACTGGGCCACATCAGGCTCCTGTCACACAGCCATGACATCCAACCACACCATTCTGAGCTTTCCCTTCCCTGTTGCCAAGTGGTTTGTTATATAATCTAAACTGCACACATAAAGGGAAGGATCTATAAAATATAGAGAGACAAATATGCTCCTTGCCTTTTTTATTTTGCTAAAGTTTTGAAAAATGCCTTGGGATCCTCAAAACCAATAGCCCATGGAAGACAGAGTACTTGATTTCTGTTTGATAGCAGCAGGGTGAGGATTTTTTTGCAGCTCAGATCAGTTTGATTAAACAAGCATTTTGTTGCAGCCGTCATACAGTGCTCATTAAAAAATACTCTACATTTGTGTAGCATTTATCATCCAAGAATCTCATCATGTTTTACAAAATGTAATTAATTAAACTTTACAACTCCCCCCGGAGAGGGATAAGGAAAATGGAGAGTTGCTTTAATCCATCACTGAACTGCAGCAGGCGCTGGGCTAGAGGAAAGCAGCTTTTCAACAGCACACAGCAGCACAGGATCAAGGAGAGAACATCTCCAGGCAAAGTCACCCAGGGAATATACCGCACACCTTGTGTTTGCCTAAACTGTGCACTTCCACTAAAGGTCAAATGCCAATTCTTGCAGAGAAGAGGGGGATTTTTCACCCCCTCCCTGCTCCCCAGGTTTGTATCTGAGGCACCTGGCAGCACAATGCCTTCCACTGAATCCCCAGCAGTTCTAAAGCCCAGGGGCAGCCAGGACCTCTGCCTGGAGCCCAGGAGGCAGAAGATATAAAGCCTCACAGCCAGAAATTGCATCTCACAGTCCTGGAATGTTGTGCAAGCTGGGGCTTAAAGTGGAGGGAGGGTAAAGTCCCTTTAATCCCTCGCTTACTTCCCTCTCCCCTCCCCATCCGCAAATCCACACCTGTTAAAGGTCACCCTGAAATGAAATACATTTAAATGCTTCCTGCTGCTGCTTGGCTCCCCTGTCCTGGTCCCCTGTGATCCCTCCTAGTCCACACTGTGGAGCAGAGGGAAGGGGGGTGCCCACGTGCCCTGTTTGAATGTCAGAGTCTCATGGCTGCAATCCCACTCAACTCTTAGGTGATCTTTAGAGAGGAATCTCCCTCTCACCCCAGCTTTAGGAGCACATAGGGAACATGGCCATGGGGCAAGCCTGATCAGACAAATCTGTTATGCTACTTTCACTACCTAGTAAACTGCTAGGTGCAGGTTGGGGAGGGAATGCAAAAGATCACTTTTGTAAGAAGGTGTGACAACAAAACCACAGGGATAGGTGCCAGGAGAGAATGATGCAAACAAACACATGGGGAGGATAGAAAGAGCAGCACCAACTCATTCAGCAGTGACCAACACAGCCATGAATCCAATGGAAACTGCATGTATGGATTAGAGAAACTGCCTTCATCTAACCCTCCAGATGTGCAAGGACCACACTGGAAGGCCTGGGCTACCTGTGGTGAGACACAACTGGCCAGTGGGAGCTGAGCTGTGGCTCTCCCACTGCAGCCCTACAAACCTTCTGATCCCTCTGTGTCTTCCAAGAAGATTCTCAGCTCACCCATGGGTACAAGCCTGAGATCTCACTGGCACAGCTGTTCTTGGCTCCTTGGCACTTGCTTCAGCCTCGTGTTTCCTTGCTGTCCCATGGGAAATTACTTCAGCTTTCAGGAAGAGAAAGCCTGGGACACAAACCCTTCCAGCTCTCAATAGGAAAATGTGCTGGGTTGAAACTGGCTGTGGTCTGGGATCTGCAGGAAACAACATCAACAGGTTGTTTAAACAGAAAAAATGTCCCAAAGTGTCTGGTCTGAGTAAGGCTCAGTGTCAGCAGCTGAGGTTCTTCCAAGAAACAGGGTAGGAGAGGGAGAACAGCCATCAGCTGCTTCAGCTGGGAAGGTCAGAGAGACAATTTTTACATTTATTTTCATCAGACATAAATATGGGAAGAGAGAAGTACAAAGATTGTGCTGGAGGACCTGACAGTGGTTCAGAGATGGTAACAAGGTGATTCATTTTAAGCCTCTGTCACATCATTTAATTAGTCTCCAAATCCTCCCCTGATAATATGAGGCCCATTTGTACATCCCTCCTGCTGGGCCACTCACACTTAGCCAAACAGACACATGGATAAGATAGAATTTATCACACCAATCTTCCCCCACTAATGAAGGCAGATCACCCTGCCCTCCTAGACTGATACCACCACGCCATTCCCACTGTCTTTCCTCTTTTTAGCATGAAGAAACTGTTTTACTGGTCCCTGGTTTTATTCTCATGTTTGTCTCTGGGAAGCAGCCTCAAATACAGCTGTTGCTGCAGCAGATTTATCTCTGTGAAAATTCCTGCTTTGGTTTTGCAAGTGTTTTAATTAACGTACATTATTTTAGTACACTTTACTACTGATAGCATGTAATTATCTCCCCACAGGTATATATTTAGCTAACCACCAGGCTGATCAAGGACTTATAAAATAAGGTACTTTTGCAACTGACACCAGATACAAGCAAAGACCAGCAAGACAGGACCAAAGGAGGAGGGAGGAATTCCCCCTCCCCACTCCTAAACCCAGGGCTCAAATTTCACCACTTAAAAAGATGATCATAACATTAACGTATACATTTTATCCGAGGAGCATGAAGATGCATCAACACTCCAGTGCTGCGAAGGAGAAAAGAACTATGTACATGCTAAACTATTAATCATTGGTAAGTGATCTCCTCTGCAAAGTGTTTTGAGGTTGATGAAGGAAAATGGCTCTGTAATAACACAGAACAAGCAATCTGCTTGTAATCACAGGTTCATTCTCTCAACTGCTTTTGCCATGTCAATCCCTAGGTATTATTATCTCTGCAAGGCAATTCACCATTTTCCTGAGGAAGTCTGGCCATGGAAGAGATTTCAAACTCCACACCCTTTTCTTATCCTATTCAACGCTGGAGTCTGGTTTCCACTGCAAGCACAATTTTAGATGAACGATGCTGAGACTTCAGCAGCTGCTCTGCTCTCACCACACCAGACTGTTCATACAATTAAAAAATAATTGACTGGATGAAGCAACCTGGGGCCATAACTTCTCTCCAAATTACTGGCTGATAGAATGTGCATCTCTCTGTTGAGCTTCTGCAAGAGCTGGTAGCCTGTGATTTCTCTTTCTCCTTGATGGCTGCAGCTCCTTAACCTGTGCTGGTGGGAATTCATCAGATTGAAATGAGTGCTTTGGAGCCAAGAGGCATCCTGTGCCAAACCACACGTTTCAGAACCGTATCTGGTCCACAAACCACTGAAGGTTTGATCCTTTATTAAAAGCACTGGGTGCTTTGTCATCAGTTTCAGTGGGCACGGGATCATTTAGGTAAATCCTCGTTTCTTGACCTTCTTGAAGGCCACTCTGTTCTACCTCACACACCTGCAGACACTGTGTCTGTATATTCCTACAGGACCACTGACCACCCAGGTGAGACCCTGAGTCTTCAAATGGTGGCACACAGAACAGGAAAAATGATCCCAACTTCCAGGGGAGGCTGTTCTGCTTTTTACTTCTCCTTTTCAGCAGCTCAGCTGAAGTGTGAGCTTAACTTTTTGGGCCACAATTGAATCTTTGGACCAAAATCTGCAATATTATGTGTTACCCTTGTTAGTGGAGAAAGGAAATCTCTTTTGTATCCATTGATGTATTTTGAAAAATACTCTGTGTTTTTTGAATTTATTTCTATTTCTACTTCTATTATTTCTATGCCATTATTTACAAACTTCACAGCATTTTCTAGAGAGGTCTTCACTAAGATGAAAACCTCAGGGCAACACTCCATTAGGCTTTTATATTTAGAGGCTGGGCTAAACCTTCTTGAAATTGGTGGGTTTAACTGCATTCCTTTATTTAGGGTAGCTGAAGGAGACATTAAGTCTGTTGCCACCCACAATACAAGATTGCTCAAGAACCTGAAGGCTCTGGGAGGACAGCTTGGAGTAGGATATTAAAAGGAAAAAAGGTTACATGTGGATGCTACAGTTCAGGTGGAGGAAGAGACAGAAAGGCAGAGTATGGAAACAAGCAGAGAACGGAAACTTCGAAGAGCCTGAACAATCATTGATATAAAATCTGGACTAAATACAGGGATTTGGGGTCACATTGCTGCCTGGAGCAGGTCTGCAGCTCTAAGGAAGGCTCTTGGTGTGTGAGCTCTTCTGTGGTCAGGAAAGAAGGGCTGAGAGAATTCTTATAAGCAAACAGAAACACATCAGAAACATCTTTCTTTGTCACAGATATCATCTGGATCAACCAACAAGACCTTGATTTTTGGCCAGCAGCAGAGGCCAAAAGCAGGAAATGTGCAGCAAAACCTCCTGCACATCTGTACCATTCCACTCTTCCTGCTGGGTCAGGTTAAGGTGGCATAAAGAGAACAGCCCTGTTCCTCTCACCCTGCCAGCACGGGCAGCTCAGGCCAAGGCTTGAGTCACTGCTGCCTCTAATTGAATTGGAACTGGATCCTCATTAAGGATTTCCATTCTTACCCTAACAATCCAAATTTCCTCAGATCTTGCAATAAGCAGTTGGAGCAGCTTTATGTGCTCTTCTACTCTGCAGGGAACTCCTTAAAACAAGGCCCCCGCCACTGGCTTTCTTCCTGCAGGTGAATTAATCTGCCTTGCATGAGTAATCCTATTTAAAACAATAGGTTGCCGTGCAAGAATGAGGGAAGCAAGTTTGGAGCATGTTTTTCTGCAAGTACAGTAAAAAGGGCACATAGGAGTTCATCAGGGGACACTTCAGCCATAAAATGACAGTTACCGGTAAAGTCCAATAATAAAATAAAGGATAATTTAATAAGAGTATTTTAAACCCATTTAGCAGGGTCTAAATTTGGAACCCTTTCTTCAGGTGATCAGACACACTATACTTTCCTAATCTTTCTTTTAATAAGGAAGAAAAAAAAAATTAAAAATCAGGCAGCAATGTATTCCTTCTGCCTTGTTTTTAATGTTATATAATATTATGTCATGTTATGTGTTAATGTTATGTTATGCTAATGTTATGTTATTTTAATGTTATGTTTATGTTAATGTTACGTTATGTTTATGTTAATGTTGTGTTATGTTATGTTATGTTATGTTATGTTAATGTTATGTTTATTTTATGTTGATGTTGTGCTATGTATGTTATTTTATGTTGATGTTGTGTTATGTTTGTTATGTTATGCTATGCTATAGAAGTACTCAATATAAATAAATTAATTTTGGTAAAATTGAAGGTGAAGCTAGACATGGATGTGTGACACAGTTCCATGTATCTTCAGACAGCACGAGTCCCTCGCCTCATTTAATACCAGGTAACACAACCCTGCAGACTCCAAGAATCCTGCAGTGGCAGGAGGGAGGAGTATGGACTAAGACTCTGTGAGCTAAGAGAAGTAAAAGCTGCAGAGATTAGTGTTTATGTAGGAGTCCTGTGGGCTCCTTTCAGCGTCCTTAATTCAGTTTTCATCTCTGATCTGCTCTACCAGTCCTCTGTGGGATGGAGATTTCATATCCAGGAATCCCGGGGCGCTGTTTGACCTGTCAGGAGCAGCGGGAGAACGGCTGCTCCCGGTTTAGCGCTGCAGCACTTTGCTTTTCATCTTCAGCACAATAAACAACAACAAACCCTGACACTGCTGTGAACCTGCACGAGAGGATTTGAAGCCTCTAGAGGTCACTACACGGGGACCATCAGCCGCAGCCACTGCCTGCGAGTGACACCTGCTGGAGTCACACCTGGTGCCACCACCCAGGGCTGCAGGTGTGCTCAGGGTGGGCCAAACCCCCCAGAAAGGCTCTGGAGAAAGGGAAATAAATATGGGTGGCTCTTTTTTTATCACTCTGAGCTGGTGCAGTCTCAACTCAAGTTCTGAATGCAGCTTTGGGCACTACAATACAAGATAAAAGCAATTAAAATTAGGGCTACAAAGATAGGGAAAGGTCTAGGGCAGAAGTAAAACAAGGAGTGGTTGAGGTCACTTGGTTTGTTCTGCTGGAGGAGACTGAGGGGAGATTCATCAGGGGCTGCAGCTCCAACCTCTGCTCTCTGTGACCAGGGACAGGAAAGGCTGGGATGTCAGGGGGAATATCAGAGGATAGTGGGGCACTCACCAGGCTCCCCAGGAAATGGTCACAGCCCCAAGGCTGCCAGAGCTCCAGGAGTGCTTGGACAATGCTCTCAGGGATGCACAGGCTGTTCCATGCAGGGCCAGGAGTTTGACTCTGATCCTCGTGAGTCCCTTCCAGCTCAGAATATTCTGCAATTCCTGTTTCAGGAAGGTAAATTTTTTCTTTATCTGCACATTAACTGCTCCACCACTCTGGTTTTGAAGGTTTATTTACACTGTATACCCCAACCCAGCCTCCTCTTTTGCCTTTGACACCCTCCCAGTGGAGCTGGAGTAGAACATAGCATATTCCCACAGGGAAAAGTCCTCAGTGGGCACTGAAAAGGGACTTCTTACAGTACAATAAGCAACAATTTCAATGTATGTTGCAGTATATACTGTCTGTGAGCACACATTTACCGTGTTAGAGCTGCAGCTTGGAGCACCACAGTTGGGAAAGGTTCATTTGTGGGACATCGGCAAGATTGCTGATGGAGACGTGTGAAGATGCTGATGACAACTTGTGAATTTTTCTATATTTTCTCACCATCTGAAGCACTGCAAGGAGGGCACCTGACATCCTGTAACGTGGGACGGTGCGAGGCACTGCCCTGGGGGATTGCAGGACATCTCAGGAGTTGTTTACCATCCCCTGAGGAAAGGCACAGCTGATGAAGGGAACATGTTGGACTGGAAATGGAGGGAAAATCCCTCAGGTGGCCCAGCCCTCCACCAGGCTGGCAGTGCCTGTGGCACCTGGGGCAGCGTGTGCAGCCCCCACTGGGGAATTGGCCCCCAGAGAGAGATCACAGAACCGTGGAAGGTTAAGGGATTGGGAAGACCTTAAAGATCAACCCTCTGCCATGGGTAAGGATCCTTCCACTAGATCACGTCGCTCCAATCGCTGTCCAACCTGGCCTTAGACACTGCCAGGGATGGGACAGCCACAGCTTCTCTGGGCAACCTCTGCCAGGGCATCCCCATCCTCACAGGGCGGAATTACTTCTGTATATCTAATCCAAATTTCCCCCACTCCCAATTAGTATTCATTACTCCTTGTCCTGTCCCCAGGACAGGCTGGACGGGCTCAAGGAGAGATCGGGACAGCCATGGTCCCTCCTGAGGGGGCAGTGACACACCCAACATGGCGCCATGACACACCCAACATGGCGCCATGACACACCCAACATGGCGCCGTGACACACCCAACAGGGTGCAGTGACACACCCAACATGGCGCCGTGACACACCCAACATGGCGTCAGCCCCGCCCCTCCCACCGCCCGGATTCCCGCCCTTCCCTCCTCCCATGAGCCCCCGCGGCCCGTCCCTTCCGGCACATCAAGATGGCGCAGCCGCCGGGTGAGTGTGGGGGGATCAAGGTGACCGCGGTGCCCCCTTCCCGCCTTCCCTCAGCCCCGCGCTGACCGGGCTCTCTCCCTCTCCCTGCCGCAGTTCTCCTCAAGGACACCAAGCTGATGGACGTGAAGCTGGGCCAGCTGGGCACCTGGCTGGCCATGAGAGACTTCACCCCCGGCGGCATCTTGGGGGCCGTGAAGAGAGGTGAGGGCGCTGCGGGGAGGCCCGGAGGGTGCGGGTCCCTGATTCCTTCTCCTGACCGAGCCAGGGAGTAACGCTCGAGAATCCTTGGCTGCCGCAGTCGATGTTGCTTGGGGGGGGTGTCTGGCAGCGCAGGAGCTGTTCCGTGGCGAGCTTTGCCTTCCCTGAGTAGTTTCCCCTGTAACATCTCGTTTTTCTATCTGTAGATTTATTTTTCGTGTGGGCTTTATCCACCTGATGTTTGTTCTCAGTACTCCTTTTTGTATAAAGGGAAAATGGGGTGCCCTTAGTCCTGAACCCGTTGGCTGAAAATCTTGGGGTTTCACATCAGAAGTAAACAAAAAATTAAAAGGCATTAGATGGTAAAAGAGGAAATAGAGCTCTTATGGATCACTTTGGATCAATGTCCTTTGCTGCAGATATAAATGTCATTCAGGTAGATTTAAACACAAAATGTGAAATGCAAGTGTCTGCCTTTGATAATACGTGTGCATGTATATAATATATGGAAGAGTTAGATAATTCCAAAGCAGCCTGAGCTCGTGAAAGTCACAATAATATTTAGGAAAAAAATGAAAAATTGGGGTTTTTCCTCCTTTTTTTTTTTTTATAAGGCTGAGGTGTATTAACTTGGGATCACCTTGCTCAATCAACTAACACAGGTTGCCTCCTCTCAGATTTGCTTCTGAGACCTTCAGATGTTTCATCAGAACCAATTTCCTAAAGTTTTGTGAATCCAGACTGCTCACAGGGTAACACACAAATCATCTGCTCCTCTGAAAAATTTTCCTCCTCCACAGGTTACACCAGATACTACAACAAATACATCAATGTGAGGAAGGGGGGCCTCGGGGGTATCTCCATGCTGCTGGCTGGGTACATTGCCCTCAGCTACATGTGGAGCTACAGTCACATCAGTAAGTAAAAACCATGGCTCAGTGTGTGCAGGGCAGCTTGGAAGGTTGCCTGGGGAATAAAAACCTTACCTGCTGCTGCTTTTAAAAATAAAATGAAAAGTTCTTGGCAAACAAACTTTTTTTAGCTGTAGAAAACTCAAATGCTTACTGAATATTTTCTTGGCAATGAGGAATATTTAGACCTTGGTGCCTGTCTGACTTGACAGCACTCAGAAAATACATACTGTGGGGTTTTCCAGAGTGCTTTCTTGCCTGTAATTTCAGGTGTGGTGGGATTTTTTCTTGTGAGTTGAACAGAATTAACTTGCTGTGCTTTGCTGCAGAGCACGACCGCAGGAGGAAGTACCACTGAAACACCATCAGAAGGGGAAGGTGCAGCTCCTGGCACAGCTACCCTGACAGAAGACATCAGAACTATGGATATTAAATCTGTACTCTTGTGACCAATAATAAAGTGCATACACTTTACATTTCCTGAGCTGACACTCTCCTAATTGAGTTGGTAATTGTACTGTGCAAATAAATCTGTCTCCTGAGAGTTTCACCCCTCAGGGTAAGTTCAGAGGGAAAGCAGCTGCTCCTTGGGTTGTATTTGAATTGGGGAAACTGTTGGCAACTGATTCCTGTTTGATAAAAATGACAGCATTGGATTGCTTCTTCCTGGCCATTATGGACAGGCTGGACAAGGGGCTGAGAGGATGTGCTTTGATTTGAAAGAATATCTGAGCTGTGTGTGCCCTGTTGGTGTTTCTGGTTCTCAGTCAGGCTGTCACCAGGGACTGGAGGTGTTTTGGGCAGTTTTCCGTCATTGCAGAGCACTGAGAGGACACAGGTCTGCAACTCTCCTCTGTCACTGCCTCAGATAACCCAGAATTTCCATCAAAACTCTTACCTTCTTTCACTGCCAAAGCTGGGAAGTCATTCTGAGTGGGAGTAAGTTTCAGACTTTTAATCCACCCAAATAAAGAAAACTTTCCTTCTTGACTTACATGCAATTTAAAGGAGCATCTGTGAATTTGGCCCCAGGTCTGAGTTTCCTCATGTCCCACAGTCACACCTGGAGCTGGGCACTGCTGCCCACCTGAACCATCCTTGTCTGAGCAGCAGGGAGAGTGAAAACCACTCCTTGAGGGACATGAAGAAACTCCCAAGAGCTCTGGTGGTTACAGGAAGGCTTTCACTGCTACTGACTGAAGTCCAAAAACTGAACTCACTGGGGAAGGTGATCAGACATGAGTGTTTTAGTTCCCTTTTTACAGGCCCAGTTACACACAGATCACACAGCTCAGTCTCAGGGGGGCACAGAATGTTCTGGTTTGTCACTTCAGACTTGAAACTTCCACAGTGAAATAACTGCAGTCATTGACACCAACACAGGCTCTAGTCAATTCTCTTAATCCAGCCACATTTACCTTGCTCTTAAAGAAAAATAAATTCACAGCCAGCTTTTGCCATCAGTACA
The DNA here is from genome assembly GCF_009819885.2 of Catharus ustulatus. NCBI lineage: Eukaryota > Metazoa > Chordata > Aves > Passeriformes > Turdidae > Catharus > Catharus ustulatus. The sequence continues at coordinate 13,578,633 of NC_046236.1, read as the reverse complement.
TTTCAATAAAAACAAAGTATAAAGGCAGGCAGCAAATGAAGAGATAGGGTAGAATCAATAAGGCTCACATTGTGGATACTTTTTTTCTTTTAATTCATATTTTGTCATTGGCCCTTTTGAAATAGTCATCTCAAAATAAATGGGGTTTGGGTTGAAAAAAAAAACAACAACCCTGCTCTCAGAAAGAATATCTACCAACACTTTAAAAGCAGTGTTCCATAAGAATGTACAGCTCCACTTGCTGGTCTCTAGAGTGGGAATACCTGCTCAGTGTGAGCTGGGTGATGGGGGCTCAGACAAAGCTCTTCTATTCCTACTCCAAGCCGTGCTCATTTCCCTCCTTTCTGCAAGTGGGAACTGGGCACAGATGCAGCTTTCCTATAATCATTGTTCCTTACTGTCTGGCTAACCAGAGATGCTAATTTATTCTCCCCTTGATCAGTTCTCTCCCAGAAGATTGGTTTCTAACCTTCAGTACAGCAAGAAGCACAGAAACAAACCAAGTGGACACGGGTTTTACTGCCTGATGTGCGTGAGGGGTTGTGTCAGCCACCAGGACAAGCTCACCAGGCTGACCTGGAAACAGGATTTTGCTTTTCAAGAGCTACAGGACAGCAGAATCCCTGCTTCCTCACTGAGGAGAAGGCATTGCAAGTGTTTAAGTTTTCCCAGTCAGTCTTCCTGCTTCCACAGGGAGGGCTGAAACGCTGCAAATTCTCCAAAGAGAAGTGGCAGAAGGAAAATACTTTAAAGAAACACTGGCCTAAGATGTGTTTACATGGAGTGCTGCACCAGTAAGGCTTGGTTTATCTCCTGGCTTTTAGATCTACCTTTCATAAGGGCTCAATGAAAACAGGCGGAGGCCAAAATCGATTTTAAAAAGGTTAAAACTTAAAAAAGTTGGGGACAATTACAAAAATGTTGCTTAGCAGCAGCCAGCCTCTGACCAGTTCTTTCAGTAATGGCATTAAAAAAACAACCTGATTAATAGCTCCAGACATTGTGCTAGGCAGAAACCTTTCCTCAGTGGGAACAGCTCCCTTGCACCCTCCTGCTGCTCCTTCACTGTCCACTGAGAAAGGCCAGGTGTCCTTTGGTGCATCTGTTGGCATAGTGACCTTTTTCACCACACTGAAAGAGAAAAAGAGACAGGAATTATTGCAGAGCTCCAGCTTTTCCCTCCTAGCTGCCTTTGTTAAGGCACACAGCAACTGCTGCCATTTGGAAGCTTTTCCACACATGGAAGGTGAAGTGAAACAGGGTGTCAGGAGGGACAGGATTTATGGGCTCCTTGGAGCAAAAGCTGCTTCTATGCTGGGAGTAACCTGATGCCATGTTAGTCTAAGGCATTTCAAAGGAGAGAACCCCATCTGATATGCACCACATCCATGGGGACTCTCCTGATCTTCATGAATAAACATAGAAAAGCACCTCTGAACTTGAGAAAGTCACAGATTTGTGACTTTGCATCTTAAAGCTACTCAAACACAGAGAAATGCCAGTATTGGTGCAACAGCCTTCTCCAGAACTGTAATTTACTTGCAGATAAAATAGAGTTTTTCAGTAAAATGGATTCAGCTATTTAATATCCCTGCCCAATCACAGTGGTTTTCAGCCAAACAAGCACCTAAGGCTCAGAGTTGACATGTAAAATGTTGTAACTGTCAGGGCTAAAGAGACAGGAACATTCTTTGTCCTTTTCTAGTGACTGGGGCTTTTGTGGAAAAATAAGGGGATGGAAATTTGATTGTATCCAAATTTTCCTGATGCTCCTCAATGAGCAATCAAGGTGAACAACTCATTCCTTGGTTTGACACCACAGGGTGCATTTACAGCTCACATACTGAGCAAGCTTTGCAAACCTAATTTCTGTTACTTTCAATGACCTTCCAGGAAACAGGAAAAGAGAATCTACACCCACCAGTGTAAGCAAATCAGCTTATGAGACAAAAAATGACTATTAACTCTTATTTTGAAATGTGCAGTTTGGCAGTCTCCTTGCTGTCTTTGGGGCAGGGTTTTCCTGTTTATTAGCAGACAGCAAAGTCCTACAGAATTTGTCATTGTCCCAGCAAGTCCAGGACTGGCAAGGCAGCGACCTCAGAGTCAAGGGCAATTCCCACAGCTGTATCCAGGCACCACACAATGTCTACTGAGCAGAGCTCAGAATTCATGAACCTTTTTACACTGTGAAAAAACCTTTTGCTTTCCCTCCTCAGCATTACCTTGTAGCAGGTGACCTGCTCCAACGGCCGGGGTCCTCTGTTCCCACTGTTGTTATTTTGAGATTGCATGACTCCAATGACTTGGGGTGTTCTCTGTTGGGTAGGAGAAGAGTTCTGACTCGTTAAGTGCATCCAGGATAAAGATCTTTGTGGCTGTTGTTTTGTTGAGAAGGGAAAAGAGTACCCCATATGTCAAATGATCAATTTTCCTCCAAATCTGTGTGTGGGTGCTCTGCCAGCTGGAGCACCAGAGAGAAGAAATCAAGCACTGAGCCTTACAAAGCCCAGTGATCCTGTTTTTCTCTGGAAAGCAGATTTGGAGAGTAGGTTTAGGCTGCTAAAATATCACTGCCATCACAGAGGGATGTCACTCTGATTACAAAGGCTGGCAGACTGCTGCACAAGCACATATGATGTGCTTCTGTCTAGTGTGGGAGTGTTCTGTGACATGATCTCCATGTGAAGCTGGAACAATTGTGGGGTTTCATCACTATAATGGCACTCAGAGTTGCTCACTGCTTAATTCTCCCTTCCAGACCCAAGAGCCTGGGTGCCCAGTTTTGACCACTTGACAATCTATTCTATTTTAAAGCACTGTGGGAGGAGTTTGAGGGTGGCTGTGTGGGGAGGCAGGGGATCTGGGTACCTTTTGCTGTGTTTGTGTTGGCTGAGGCAGTGGTGGTTGCTCTGTGGTTCCCATTGGCAGTTCAAACCGAGGGCTGGTTTAGATGGAAACAAGAAAATTGATTTTCAAATCATATGCCAACATTTTATCATCATCTCAGTCAAGTAGCTCCAAACAACAAAACATTAAGCCAGTTAAATCTGGCTCACAGGAAACCTCCCCTTCCCCACTTCTCTTTACATATGTGTAGCATATCCCTCTGTCTCCTGGAATATAAATCCATGTGATTCCATTGCACTGATGGCACCTAATCACTGTGCCAGTCTTACTGGAACTCCCTGAGAGGCCCTGCCCCTTACCATAGACTGGTTTGGGTGGGAAGGGATCTCAAAGCTCATACAGTTCCAACCCCCCAGCCACAGGCAGGAACACTTTGCACTATGCCAGGTTGTTCCAAGCTCCATCCAACCCGGCCTTGGACACTTCAGGGATGGAGCAGCCACAGCTTCTGTGGGCAGCCTGTGCCAGGGCCTCTCCATCCTCACAGGGAAGGATTTTTTCCTAATGCCTAATCTAAACCTACTCACTTTCAGCTTGGAACCATTCCCCCCAGTCCTATCACTACATGCTCTTGTAAATACTTTCCCCATCCTCAAATCTGTAAAACTTTGGCCTAACTAAGCACTGGCAAATCTCCAAAGCATTGGAAAGCACAGGAGCACCCTCAATTGACATGTACCAGACCACAAAGCTGCAGGGCAGGCCTGGAGCATACTCACTGCATGAATTTACAGGCAGGCCCCTCTGGACAGAATCCTACCAGGTAATTCACACAAATGACTCTCCGGGTGTGCCGATGTCTGCAGAGGGGACCTGCAACACAAAGCTCAGCAGTTCACACTCCATCCATCCAAATCCCAGCAGACCCCATCACATCATGCAAGGATGGAACAGCAACATTCCCCCCTTGATCCCCAGCCACAGAACAGCAACTGTGGGGAGCACATACCGTGTTTGCAGAAGCCTCTGTCATACCAGGGACAGTCTTTGATCTTGGACTCCGGGTCAATGTGCAAGAATGGACATTCCTTGTTACTGCATTCCCCTGTACCAAAGGCAAACACACTTCTCAGTCAATTATGCAGGACTGAGATCAAAATGACTTTCAAAACATTACCTGGATCATGTAGCTCCCATAGAGCTGTTACCAATATTTTTAAGTTCAGGCACAACAGTCTCACTGCCTGCCTTAACCTCCATGAAGAGCTCCAAGGACTCACCCCTGCTGAGCCAAGTTCTACCAGTCTGGATTATTTATGTTTTCAAAAACAATGGGGGAACTAAATTTGAAAGAGCAGTCATGGTAACAAAACCCAAATATTTAGTGCACCAGAAGTGTGGAGAAACTACAAATTGCACACTAACCTCAATCCAAGGAAAACTACAAGACTGTAAGTTTCTGGCACCAAGTTGCCTCATTATGTCCAGATCTCCAGAGCTGGAAAGCAAGTGCACAAAAGTTTTGCACCCCCATGCCCTCTGCTGCTCATCAGCTCCCCAAAATCAGAGTCATGCAAAGATCAGCTGCTCAGCCTATTCATCTCATACCCCAAAAAATAAACTCAAGGCAAAAAAAAAAAGCAGTAAAAACAGCAGTCTCCCCCCTCTTCCTGCAAGGGACAAGCAGTCAAGTGAAGCCATCTACAATACATCACAAATTTATGTGGATAATAAGGTGAAGTAGATCTGGAAAAATGTCAATCTAACATCAGATACAGAAGAATGTAATGCTCTGAGGAGGGATCTCCTTCAGACTCCCACACCTGCAAGGTTAAGCAGGAGCTGCTTACCAAATTTGGAGTAGAAGTAACACTCAGGCATCTTGGTCATGTCATACTCGTGCAGGAACTCGCACTGGTCTCCCTTTTTGCACAGTCCTCGTAGCCAGTGTTTACAAACAACTGTCTTTTCCCCACTGATGTGTCTGAATGGACACATGCCTCCTGTGGAGGGGTGGGTGGGGCAAGAAGGGAAAAAAGAACAATTAAAATGTGTCACACAGGGCAACAGCAGCCCCTCTGCAAGAGGGGTTTCAGAAGATATCATCTATGATTTCAGCCCTAAGGGGCAACAGCAAAATAGGGAGTTCCAAAATAGTTTTGTGATACCCTCTAATGAGCTTCACAACAAAGTCTCCAGCTCTTAATCCTGGCAACTACAAACCACAGCAAGTAAGAGGCAGATCCACAGCAAAGTCTGCTTGTGGTGAGTTCACACCTTCCTTTAACAGTAGCTTTACTTATTTACTTCTCAGCTCTCTTAAAAAATACAATTATTTCCCAATTGCTGCAGATATTCCAACAATCCTTCAGTCTTCTATCTATCAGCCTTGTAAAACAAAAGCACTGTAAACAATGCTGGAAAATCTGTTTTCACCTCTCCATCCTGTGCAAATAATTGCCTTTTCCAATATTCCCACAACTTGCCTTTTCCACATGCCGCCTTTAAAAAAAACTCACAGACAGCTGCGCCTGATTCTGTGGAGAGAACAGGGAAACATTAATTATTTTAACAAAGCTTCATGACAACTTTTACAATATTTCCTGCCCTAGGAAGAAATCTCATCTCCAGCATCAAGAAGAAAGTAACACTTTGGTTTGGGGAATTTGCTTTCCTGCAGGAGCTCCTTGTTAAAGCCAGGCACTCAAAAATATCTGTTTAGTTCTTAAATGACACCAAGGGGAATTTGCAGATTTGGAGGTGCTTGTTTTGCTTTTCAGCTATTTAAGTTTTTAACTGGGTTATTTTCTGCTGTTAAATCAGTCATATCATCAACAAAAGTCCAACTCCTGAACCTTGTATTTGTAACCACGGCATTTAAAGTCTTCTATTCCTTCACAACTGCCTGAAACATTAGCATGCTATCCCTGGCTGATCCTGATGAAGAGGAACATTCAAGGGATTTAAACACAAGTTCAGTAGCCCAGCCAGAAAAAATCAGAAACTATGAGTGTCCTGAGTCTGTGCCAGAATGAAGGAAAAGATTTAGTGAGTCAGCCATGGATATACCTAAAGATGGTGACTCTTCCCATCAAAATGCCTCATCTAGTAAAAGGAAAGGGAATAGGAAATATAAAGCACTGTGCAGGAGAGTGATCTTTATTCACGGTAACAACTTTAGTTTTTCAGCCTGGCTGGCAGTAACTACGGATTTCACTAAGCAGAAAAGAAAATCACCTGGGTTATGACAGACACCTCACGGGGAAAGCAGAAGTTGGGTGGATAAGACCTGAGAAAGACGCTCAGATCCCTGGAAACCTCTCAGACACCCGGCCAGGCCCAGCCCAGCCCACCCTCCTCGGCCCCACGACCCCGGCCCGAGCACCCCGCGGAGGAAGAGCCCACACGCACTGTCCATGCCAGGGAAGGGGAGCGGCTGTGCCCCCAGCTGCTGCTCCACGGCCAGCTCCAGGTCGAACGTGATGTGGTCCACGCTGGCGATGAGCTCTTGCATGGTGGCAGCTGGGGGCCGCCGGCAACGGGAAGGTAGGGGCGGAATGGTGGCGGTGTTGGTGGCGGCGGCCGGGCGGGCCCGGGCGGGCCCGGCCCGGCCCGCTCCGCTCCGTGCCGGCAGCGCCTGCAGTGAGGGGAGGCGGCGGCGGCAGCCCCGTGGCCGCCCCGCGCCGCCCGCCCGCGGAATGACGGGACCCAGGGCGGGCACGGCCGCCCGGCGGGCAGCGCGCGCGCTCCGGCCAATCAGCGGCCGGGGATTCGCCGCCCGGCGGGCAGCGCGCGGGCTCCGGCCAATCAGAGACCTCCCGGGTCACGGCCCTTCCGTGCGCGCAGGCGCCGCGGGGCAGGGGCGGCGTGAGGGACGGTGCGAGTGGGGCTGGGAGTGGGTTCCGATCCCGGTTCCGATCCCAGTCCTGTTTCCCCTCCGCGCCCGCTCGCTTCCAGGGACAGCGGGCACATCATGGGCTCGCTGCGGCTCCTCGTCCCCCGCTGGTGCCGCTACGCCTCCCCTGCTTTGCTGCGGGCGCGGTGCGCAGCCCCCGGGGTTGGATCCGGGCCGGCGCCGCTCCTGTCCCGACCCTCAGGTCAGGGCTCGCTGCCGGGCTGGAGAACGTGCAGCTCCTCCCAGGCCTCCTGCAAACTGCCCGGCAGCGACCCGAGAGAGAACAGTGCTGGCAGCTCGGCTGCAGCTACCGAGGAGCAGAAGGATGATGAAGATGATGATGAAGGTGTGGAGTTCGGGACGCTGTCTGATAAATTTTCCTCTAGAAAATATTACCACAAAACCAGAGCACGCTTTCGGGATTTAAAGCTTCAAGGAGAAGGCGAAGAAGAACCAGAAAGAAAACCTCGACGTGGCCCTAAGAACACTCCATACTGGTACTTCCTACGGTGCAAGGCCCTCATCAAAGAGGACAAGGTTTGAGCCCAGCTCTTCTCTTGTTTTTAATAGAACTGATGAAAGATGCAGCTCTGACCAGTCTCTATCACTTGGTATCTTTACAAAAAGAATTAAAATAAGGGTTTCTTGTAGAATCAGAATAAAATAGTTTGGGTTGGAAGTGACCGTAAAGATCATCCAGTTCTCTGCCATGGGCAGGGACAGCTTCTCCTACCCCGGGTTGCTCCAAGCCCTGTCCAACCTGGCCTTGAACACTTCCAGGGATGGGCAGCCACAGCTTCTCTGGGTAATCTGTGCTAATGCTTCACTTCCCTTGCAGTAAAGGATTTCTTCCCAATATCCAACCTAAATCTCCCCTCTGTCAGCTTAAAACCATTCCCTCCCATCCTGTTGCCACCTCCTCCTGTAAGGACCCTCTCCAGCCTTCCTGTGAGGAACCCCACACTTTGCAGGACTTGCACTACAATCTGCCTACAGCTGCATGTATTAATATCTGTTGTAGTTGATTCTTTTGCTGCCTCATGATGGGTTTTTCTCATCCTGTAGCTGGCAGAGGCTCTGGAGCTGTTTGAGGTGCAGATGCTGAAGGAGGAGCGTGTCCAGCCAGAAGAAAGCAATTACACCGTTCTCATTGGTGGCTGTGGCAGGGTTGGCTACGTGAAAAAGGCATTCAGGCTCTACAATGATGTAAGTTTGAATTCTCCCTCAAAGCTTTTCCTAAGCTAAAAGCATTTCAAGCATTCAGTCATGTTACTTTGTCTCCAAAACGCCTTTGCATTAGTGTTGACAGCTTTTTAGCCCGAAACTCTTAAGAAACAGTTAAAAAATTCAAGCTGTCCTTTTGCAAAAATGCCAGTTCAGATCCTTTTTCTCTTCCTATAGATGAAAAAACGAGGGTTAATCCCCACAGAGGCCACTTACACAGCCCTGTTCAATGCCTGTGCTGAGTCTCCCTGGAAGGACTCGGGGCTGCAGAGCGCCCTGAAACTGCGGCAGCAGCTGCAGAGCAAAAACCAGGAGCTGAACCTCATCACCTACCACGCCCTGCTCAAGGTCTGTGCCCTCTGCTCAGACCTCAGGATGTGCTTGGATGTACTCAAGGTAAATTGGTTGCTTTTCTCCTATTAAATATATTCTGTGCTGTGGTTAAATCTCCTGCAAGTTGTCGGGCTTTAATTTAATTTCCAGCAGAGATAATTACAGATCATGTGTTTATATTTCATTGATCCTTATTGTTATACAGTGAAATTGTATGTGCCAAACTCTAAGCTTAATTTTTCTGAAAAGAGGCAGCTTTGGCTTTAATTTGTCCAAAACTTGATGACAGTGATATTTGAGCTTCACCACACAGCGTAACCTGGAAGTTTAATGCTCTCTCTGCTCTTTTCAGGAAATTGTGCAGAAGGGCCATGTCCTCACAGCTGAGACCTTCAGCTTCCTTCTCATGAGCTGCATAAAAGACAGCGAAAACGGCTTCCGATTTGCCTTGCAGGTTTGTCCTGGTGTTCTGAGAGGGGGAAAGTTGTGCTGCATTGTAACTCATCACCTTGTTACACATGGAAAGGAGTGGGGTGGTGAAATGGGAGGAGCTCAGCTCCTCCTAGCACAAGTTCTGAAAACCAGACTGCTCAGGATATCTCATACACTGATAAATAACCCTGGATCATCTCCAGCTCAAGGTCACTGTCCTTGTCATGCTGTAAATTCACTCCTCACACAGATCCCATTAACAGATGTGCTTAGAGGCTGCTGGAGATGCTCCTGTTATTTAATATCCATGTTCCCCTCTTCAGGTCTGGCAGCAAATGAACAAGCTGGGAATCAAGGCAGACAGCCACACCTACAACCTGATGCTGCGCGCAGCCAGAGACTGTGGGATCGGCAATCCTGCTGTGGCCTCTCAACTCCTGCTCAATCCTCCTGAGAGCTCACCTCAGCTAAAGCTGCCACCTGGCAGGCAGAAGGAAAAGGTGAACAATCAGAGGAAGAAGGGATCAAAGAGTGCTGCTGTCCAGTTTGATGTGGAAGCTATGGAGAAGCAATTATTTCAGGAGAGTTTGCTGCAGCCTGAGGAACAAATCCAGCAACAAAATAAAGACATGGCTCAGGCTGAGAGAGAACCAGCTGCTCCTGACAGCCCCAGTGTCCCTCACAGCAGGGCTGGAGCCTTGATGAGGAGAGCCCAGAGTGAGATGGAATGGAAACAGCCACACCTAAGCCAAAAGCTGCCTTTCTGCAACCTGCCCAACTTGTTGGATTCCAGGATGGCTGACACAGCCGTGGTTTCCCTGGGGACAGTGGCCACTCCATCCCATAGACTGGCTCTGATGGGGGATGTGGAGGGATTCTTGAACAAAATGAAGGAGGACAATGCAGAGCCCAACATTAAAACATTCACATTACTGGCTGAGCTGGTGGAACCCCAAAGCCCCTCAGAGTCCTCTTTGCTGGCACTGCTGGATGATCATAAAGTAAAAGTGGACGTGACCTTCTTTAACACTTTAATGAGGAAGAGAAGTAAACAGGGAGACCTGGAGGGAGCAAAGGTGAGAGAAAAACCGCAGAACCAGCCCCATCAGCACCTCCTTGTTCTCAGGCCTCTCTTTTGCTGAGACCCATTTCTCTGTCCACAGTAGAAACTGGGATCTCACACTGTTTCCCACAAGGTGGTGTTTGGGTTGATTTCTGAGTATTTACGGATTCTGTTCTAGCACATCCAGCTCCTGGTCTGAAAAGCTGCAGTAAGAATTTTTGGGAAGTGATGCCAGCACTTGTATCTTGCAGAGCGTGCTGCCAGCTCTGGTGAAGAGGGGACTGTCACCTAACCTCCAGACATTTTGTAACTTGGCAATTGCCTGCCACAAACAGCAGGATGGACTGCAGCTGCTCTCAGATTTGAAGGTAATCAAACAAAAATCCTCTGCTGCTTGGGCTCTGAGCTGCTGGAAGAGGCAAAGTGAAGTGTTGATGCTTTTTAAAGACCTGCTGAGGTTTTTCTGATGAGTGGTTTTGTCTTCCCAAAAACATGCAGCTCCAGAGTAGCTGGTGGTCTGTCCTGCACGTGTGCTGGCACTGCACAAGCTGCTTCACAGCTCCTCTGATGAGAGCTGTGCTCCTTGTGTAAAAAGTGCCTCTGCCTTCTGCAAATCCTGCGCTAGTGAGCAGATAAACTTGTTTAACTGTAGCATTTTTTCTTTCCAGAGGTCTGGAATAACTCCAAACAAGCACATCTACAGCACCCTCATTGCTGCTGCTGTGAGGCAGCTGGATTACAGTTACCTGACAGAGATCCTGCGGGACATGAGGAATAACCAGGTGCCTCCCAATGAAGTGATCATTCGGCAGCTGGAGTTCGCAGCACGGTACCCTCCCAAATTCGACAGGGTAAGGAGCCAGGACTGCCAGGCTGTGAAGGCATCACAAAGGACACCAATAAGGGAGGGGCATCATAAATATGATGATTTAATGTCTGCCTGAGTTTCCTTTGGGTTTGTCTGGTCTGGCTGATGATTACTTGATTGGTTTCTTCTCTCGTAGCTCCTGCAGGCCGGTGCTGAAGTGAGCTCTCATCTAAGGGAAACTTGTTCTGTTGCTTTTCTCTTTGCAGTATAAGTACAAAAACCCATACCTGGAGAAGATTGATGGTTTCCGTGGCTACTACTACCGCTGGTTAAAAGTTATGGCTGGAGAGGAGACCCCCCACCCCTGGGCCAAGTACAGGACAGCAAAGCCTCAGGGGCAGGACAGTGAGGCAGAGGCTGTGCAGGAAAAGGGAGCAGGATGCTGAAGTTTCAAGTTCTTCCAGCACAAGGAAGATGCATGACTTGCTTCTTGAAGCTGGCTTGAAGTAAAGCTGCTTTGTGTATCCCCAACCCCCAGTTCTTGCAGTAGTTACATAATAAAGTACAGTAATTTCACGACCATAGGGCGCACTATTTTTTTGCAGCGAGGCTCCACCCCCAGCTCCCTCCGCGTGGTTGCTGGCCGAGGTTCCGCCTCAAGCCGGCAGCCATTGGCCCCGGGACCCGCCTGTACCCGGCAGGGGCCGGGCTGTGGCCGCCACCCCTCCGTGCCGCCCCCACGGGACCCGGGCGTGCCTCTGGAGGGAAAATAAAGATTACCCTTTGCCAACTGGTCCCCCTTGAAGTGACAAATCCCCAGGCTACCTGAGCCAAAAGGTGATAATATGGATACCGCTGTCCCTCCACGACGCTGAAGCCCAATCCTTCCCCATACCAAGTGTCCCTGCTCCCACTGGATTCACATAGCCAGCACCCTGGAAAGAGGAAGCATGTGAAGGATCACAAGTGGATTTTCCCTCCTGCAGCCAAGGACTTCTGTCAAGGAATGGGTGGAACTCTGAACAACCTGGGCTGGTGGAAGGTCCCGTGCCCACGGCAGGGGGATGGAACTGGAGGATCTTTAAGGTCCCTTCCAACCCAGACCATTCTGTGATAGAGGATTACTGATCTATGAAGGGTTGACAGCAGTGCTAGAATGCAATCCCCCACTTCCTGGTGCCTAGAGGAGTCCTTCCCCTTTCCCCCCAAATAAAGGTATCCACCTCTTCCCTCTGTACCTGGAAGTGCTGCACTGGGAGAGTTAAGCAGGTTTATTTTGATGTACTCCAAGTCTCAGCAGGTTTGAGCTGGCCCTGTTTTGCCACCACAATACCCTGGGCTTACATGTTCCAAAGCAAACCGTGTGTTCTTTGTGCAGCAGCATTGGAAGTCTGGTGGAGGGCATCAATTTTACACTCTTTTCAGCTCCCATTCAAAAGGGAACTGACAAATGGATTCTAGGATTGATCTGTACCAGAAGAGACATTATTTTTGAAGACCCCCAGCTGTTTTCAGGACTGTTACACAGTCCTTCCCTAACAATCTCATACACCTTTATATTTGATCATGAAAAATTTCATATCAGAAAAATGCTCTTTTCCAGACCTAGCTGCAAGGACAGCTGCTTCCTTCCTCCCTCCCTCTGCATTTCCTCCCTCCTATTTTATACATGCAAAGGCATATACATTTACATTCTTACTCCTTTCTGCCATCCTTACACGGCTGCAGTTTTGATTTCATTGATTGCACACACCAGTGTCTGCAGAGCTGCCTTCAGTAAGTCGAAGCCGTTGGGAATTCAAGGTGAATACATTTTTCTCCTTCAGATACGTTGTTTTAGTTAAAAGCCATTCCGGCTGCTCCATAACAAAACCTGACACAGCGAGCCCCATTGTCCGGCTCTTGGCCAAGGTAGCATGTATGGAATAAGTGATGAATCGCAAAAAGGGCCAAAAAGCCAAGCTGTAACTTCACAAAAAGGCCATTAAAGCTTATATCTAACTAAATATTTATTTTAAATGAATCATGATATAAAAGCATTAATTCAGGCTTCTAATTAATTTTCCAAAGAAACTGTAATATACTCCCAAAAATCAGCTGCTTCGACCCTGTGGAGTATCTCTCATGAACCAGGTGAGCAGGACTTTGTCTGAATCTCTCTTTGCATTTCCAGACGTTCACATGAATTATTTACTGAGGTCCCACCTTTCCATAGGAAATAAACCAGATCTGGAGCTGTGTTGAAAACAACTTTTCACTTTTACACTCTTTCTTTTCCAACAGCTTCACTTTTTGGGGGGTTTTACCTCTCTAGCTGGTCAGCCCCAGATCCCAGCACACTGACAGGGATGTTGTGTTCCAGCTGGTCCGTGAGTACCGCGTGCTGCCCACGGACAGGGAGCGGGTGGAGACGCTGCACTCGGGAATCCTCATCCCAGCCGGGCTCTGCCCATCGCCTTCCAGCCTCGGGCAGGTCGGTGCAGCTGCTTTGGGTTTTCATTCTTAGGGGGAGTTGTCCTGGTTTAAAGGGGCAGTATTGCCAGGAAAAGGAAATTCAGGAACTCTCAGGCAAAAAAGTATGGGTTGGGAATAACAGTTCTTTACTGATATATTTATAAGACAAACAAAAACAGCATCAGCTATATGAAAGAAAAAAAAAAAAACAGTGACAGAACAGAACGGAACTCAGTCCCAGTCCCCTTTTTTTTTACAGTCCGGTGGAGCAGGGCAGGGCAGGGCAGGCTCTCAGTGGCTGCAGGAGCAGCGCGGCGAGAGGGCAGCGCCCCAGGTGGAGTGAAGGACAAAGCAGAACCCCACCTTTCCCTAATGGAGCGATCAGGGTGCTCCAGGCATTCCTTTGTCTTGAGCACTTCACGGCTAATAGGGGAGCCACCCTGGGCAGCTTAACATAATAATGGGAAAAACTTCTAAACCTCCCAGCCCACAACACGAGTGTAAGACAACAAACACACGTTTGTCTGCTCGTGGTTCTCGTCGTGGGTCTCCAGCAGCGACCGGGACACACGGGGGGGGGGGGGGGCGGGGGGTGTCACCGCGGGGTCCCGCGGGCTGACACGCGCCCGGCACGCGACCGACACGCGACTGACACGCGACCGGCACGCGACCGCCACGCGACCGCCACGCGACCGCCACGCGCCCGGCACGCGCCCGGCACGCGACCGACACGCGACTGACACGCGACCGGCACGCGACCGGCACGCGACTGACACGCGACCGGCACGCGACCGGCACGCGACCGCCACGCGCCCGGCACGTGCCCGGCACGCGACCGCCACGCGACTGACACGCGACCGACACGCGACCGGCACGCGACCGACACGCGACCGACACGTGCCCGGCACGCGACCGCCACGCGACTGACACGTGCCCGGCACGTGCCCGGCACGCGACCGCCACGCGACTGACACGCGACCGGCACGCGACCGGCACGCGACTGACACGCGACCGGCACGCGACTGGCACGCGACCGCCACGCGACCGGCACGCGACCGCCACGCGACTGACACGTGCCCGGCACGCGACCGCCACGCGACCGGCACGCGACCGGCACGTGCCCGACACGCGACCGGCACGTGCCGGGCACGCGACCGCCACGCGACTGACACGTGCCCGGCACGCGACCGCCACGCGACCGGCACGTGCCCGACACGCGACCGGCACGTGCCCGGCACGCGACTGACACGCGACCGGCACGCGACCGCCACGCGACCGGCACGCGACTGACACGCGAGTTTTTTCACGCGAGTTTTTTCACGCGAGTTTTTTCCACGCGAGTTTTTTCCACGCGAGTTTTTTCCACGCGTGTTTTTTTTCACGCGAGTTTTTCCACGCGAGATTTTTCCACGCGAGTTTTTTCCACGCGTGTTTTTTCCACGCGAGTTTTTTCCACGCGTGTTTTTTCCACGCGAGTTTTTTCCACGCGAGATTTTTCCACGCGAGTTTTTTATGCGTGTTTTATTCAAGCGTGTTTTTCACACGTGTTTTTTCCACGCGTGTTTTTTCCACACGAGACTTTTTCCACGCGTGTTTTTTTCAAGCGTGTTTTTTTCATGCGTGTTTTTCCACGTGTTTTTTCCACGCGATTTTTCCTTGCGTGTTTTTTCCATGTGAGATTATTCCACGCGTGTTTTTTTATGCGTGTTTTTTTCAAGCGTGTTTTTTCCACACGTGTTTTTTTCACGCTTTTTTTCCACACGTGTTTTTTCCACGCGGGATTATTCCACGCGTGTTTTTTCCACACGAGTTTTTTTCCACACGTGTTCTTTTTACGCGTGTTTTTTCCACGCGTGTTTTTTCCACGCGAGATTTTTCCACGCGTGTTTTTTCCACGTGAGTTTTTTCCACGTGTGATTTTTCCTCGCGTGTTTTTTCCATGTGAGATTATTCCACGCGTGTTTTATTCATGCGTGGTTTTTTCAAGCGTGTTTTTTCAAGCATGTTTTTTCTCCACGTGAGTTTTTTCCACGCGAGATTTTTCCACGCGAGATTTTTCCACGCGAAATTTTTCCACGCGTGTTTTTTCCATGTGAGATTATTCCACGCGTGTTTTTTCCACGCGTGTTTTTTCCACACGAGACTTTTTCCACGCGTGTTTTTTTAAGCGTGTTTTTTTCACGCGTTTTTTCCACGCGTGTTTTTTTGCACGTGTGTTTTTCCACGTGTTTTTTCCACGCGATTTTTCCTTGTGTGTTTTTTCCATGTGAGATTATTCCACGCGTGTTTTTTTCATGCGTGTTTTTTTTAAACGTGTTTTTTCCACACGTGTTTTTTTCACGCTTTTTTCCACACGTGTTTTTTCCACGCGTGTTTTTTCCACACGAGTTTTTTTCCACACGTGTTCTTTTTAACGCGTGTTTTTTCCACGCGAGTTTTTTCCACGCGTGTTTTTTCCACGCGTGTTTTCTCCACGTGAGTTTTTTCCACGTGTGATTTTTCCTCGCGTGTTTTTTCCATGTGAGATTATTCCACGCGTGTTTTATTCATGCGTGGTTTTTTCAAGCGTGTTTTTTTCAAGTATGTTTTTTCCACGTGAGTTTTTTCCATGCGAGATTTTTTCACGCGAGATTTTTCCACGCATTTTTTTAAGCGTGTTTTTTTCACGCGTTTTTTCCACGCGTGTTTTTTTGCACGTGTGTTTTTCCACGTGTTTTTTCCACGCGATTTTTCCTTGTGTGTTTTTTCCATGTGAGATTATTCCACGCGTGTTTTTTTCATGCGTGTTTTTTTTAAACGTGTTTTTTCCACACGTGTTTTTTTCACGCTTTTTTTCCACACGTGTTTTTTCCACGCGGGATTATTCCACGCGTGTTTTTTCCACACGAGTTTTTTTCCACACGTGTTCTTTTTACGCGTGTTTTTTCCACACGTGTTTTTTCCACGCGTTTTTTCCATGTGAGATTATTCCACACGTGTTTTTTTCCACGCGTGTTTTTTCCACACGAGACTTTTTCCACGCGTGTTTTTTCCATGTGAGATTATTCCACGTGTGTTTTTTCCACGCGTGTTTTTTTCACGCATGTTTTTTCCACGCGGGATTATTCCACACGTGTTTTTTCCACGTGAGATTATTCCACGCGTGTTTTTTCCACGCGTGATTTTTCCTCGCGTGTTTTTTCCATGTGAGATTATTCCACACGTGTTTTTTCCACGTGAGATTTTTCCACAGGAAAAAGAAGAGGGGCACAGGAATGTTTCACCAGTAGATCACACCACTCTCAGGTAGTCAAGCTTTATTTTAAAATAAATGGCTACACAAAACCCTACTCCAAAGCCCCCCATTTATGCACGATCCAGGTGATCATGCTGTTGCTTTAATTATAATACAGAAACATCCCATCAACAAAAGTGGCTGTAATTGCACTGATAGTCCATTAAGGAGGATATCCCTCAGAGTTCAAAATACAAGTTTGATGGCAAAAGGCTTCACCCAGAGCAGCCTCTGCATCCACAGTGAGTGCACTCGATTATTCTGCCCTGAAAAACAAACATGAGGAGGGTGTTAGAGTGTCTTGGGTTACAATAGAGAGTGTGATAAAAGGTATCTGTTCTATCACCATCTGTTGAGGGTGGGGCAGTGATCCTTATCTCTGCTGGTGATATTCTGCTAATGGGCCATCCACTGAAACCAGGCAGGGCATTGTTCTTTATCTTTTCATAACCCATCCTTCCTCCAGCCAGTCATTTTCTGCTAATGGCCATTGAGTCCCACTGTGGGACTGATAAAATTACTTCATCCCATTAAAAGTTGCTCCAGCCAGAGGGACAAGCCCAACATTTCTTACCAAGATAAAACCAGAGATTTTAAGACACTAAAGTAGCCCTTTCTCCACTGGACTCCAGAGGGAAACTGAACTTCTCCTCATCACCACTAAACCTCCAGAGGGAAACTGCACTTTCTACAGAACCACTGCTTCAACTGAGCCACATCTGTCACTGCAGGAGGATGCAGCCACCATGGAATGGGACTGCTGCCAACACCCTGCCTGATGGGGTGTCAGGCTGTACTCTGACTGTGTCAGGGTTTGGGGTTTGTCTCTTGTAGTACTGTATTTCTATTTTAATTTCCCTAGAAAAGAACTGTTATTCCTAATTCCCATATCTTTGCCTAAAAGCCTCTTAATTTCAAAATTATAATAATTTGGAGGGAGGAGGTTTACATTCTCCATTTCAAAGAGAGGCTCCTGCCTTTCTTAGCAGACACCTGTCCTCCAAACTAGGACACAGAGCCAAGCCACAGCCAGAGCAGCAAGCTCAGACCTCGAGGCAGGGAATGGCCCTGGGTGGGAAAGGTTTCCACAGTTTGGTGTTATTTCCCATACTTCTAACAACTTTAAATGAATGCCAAAGCTGACAGTAACTTTAGTACCAACTGGACACCAATTTACCAGCAAAGGCACAGGAAACTACCAGGAAGGACAGCATTACTCCCTCAGCTGTCTATGAGCTGGGAGAACCCAGAAGAGCTACTGCAGAGCAGAGGAACAAGCTGGACACTCACCACTTCCAGCTTGCTTTTGGGAACCCTGCAGATGCAGTTTGTCCCAAAGTTGGTGTCCCGGGTCTGGATGCAGCGCAGGCAGCAGAGGTTCTCATAGCCCTGCTTCTTCCACTTGGCAATCAGGTTTTTGTCAGCATAGCCCTCCTTGATGCAGTACTCATAGAGCTCTGGGGAGGAGCAGACACTGTCACAAATCTCACTATCAGGAGTTACCAGCTGTAATAACCAGCAGGTAAAGCCAGGCAGCTGCCAAGCATTCCCTCCACCCTCCTTCCCCAGGAACCTGATCCCACCAACTCCCAGTTCAGTGGCATCCACAGATGAACACCTCACTCACTCCAGTTTTCCCCTGCCCTCCTCACCTCTGCTGATTGCTTTCCTCTTGTAGAAGAGATCAAAGATATAACGTGTTTTCTGGTGGTGGATCCTGAAGATGGGCCAGAGCGACTCCACTTTCCTCTTCCCTTCGTGTGGCTCCGTCTCCGCTGGGAGGGAACACAAACAACCAGGTGACCAAGTGCTTCCCTCAATCACTTTGCAATGAGCTGTTCCAAGAACTTTTCTAAATTTAATATGTGACAGGGGTAAAACTGAGATTAATGAAAGAGGGACCTGACCTGGAACAGCTCCTTCACGATACAAAACCAGTGGTAATGGGATGACAACCCACAAATGGGATTGGGGGTGACTTCATGCCCACAGCAACAACATGGACAGGAACTACCAGTTCTTCCACACACCAATGAGCTTCATTCCTAAACCAGCTGTAACCAAAGCTCTGTGCTCCATAACCCCAAAATTAGCATGGCCCAGGATCATCCTGCAGCACCACTGGAGGCACAGACACAAACAATGTCCACCTGAATGTGTGAAGCAGCTCTTGTGAGCTCGTTTTGGGGTCCCATCCCTGAGAACACCACTCACCTTCTCTCATCTTCTGATCCAGCTCGTCCAGTGTGGGCTCAATCAGCTCCCAGCCATCTGGGGGAGGCTTCCTGCTCCTTTTCACTTTGGGCATTGCCTCGGGAACGAGAGGGGCAAAAGGCCAAGGGAACTGCCAGCACTCCCTCAGAATCACTGGGAGAAACGAAAGGAAAACAGCTGTCAGATATATTTCTCCTCAGGTTTCTGTGCCTCCTTCCCGTTTTCAACTTCAAGGATAAAAATGAGCTTTACGGAGCTCGTGAAAGAGATGAAAACTCTGTGACTGCTGTACGATAAATCAATTCTTCTCCTCAGCAAAGCACAGCAGCCACTCCTCCGAGGTGACAACTCCAGTCAGATCCCGCTGATAGAGAGGCCGCCCGGCCCGGCCCCGACCGCCCCACAGCGGAAGCCGGGGCTGGCGGGGTGAGGGGAGACCGCAGGTCCTGGTTCCGATTCTTGTCCTGGGTCCCGATCCTGATCCCGACCCAAATCCCGATCCTGGTCCCGGTCCCCGTCCTGCTCCCGACCCTGTCCCGGTCCCGATACCGACCCCGGCCCCGCTCACCGCCCGCTCCGGTCGCGCCGCCGCCGTCACGCGGGGACCTCACGCAGTCGCGCCGCCTGTAGCCCCGCCCCCGAGCTGTCCAGAATACTGCCTGACCAAAACGCTGCCCACCGCCCGCGCTGCCGTCCCCAGAGAACAGAGAAACCCCCCGGGGGAACCGGCCCCGCTCCGCGCTGCCCTCGCTGCCCCCGCGGGAGCGCCGGGACCGGCGGCGCTGTGGGCAGCCCCGGGGCGGGGGCCTGGCGGGGGGGCGGTTCCGGTTCCGGGCGCCGCTCGGGCCGGGGGGGCCGTGCCGCCATCGCCGCGATGCCGAAAGGTGGTGGGGGCCGGGCCGGGCCGAGGGTTCCCCCGCGGGGAGCGGCGGCGGGGGGAAACGGGAGAGAGAGAGAGGAGGGGGCTGAGGGGGTGTGTGGGCCGCCCGGCCCCGGCGCGGGCAGGGCTCGTGTTCGCCCCCGGCTGTGAAGATGCCGCGGCGGGTCCGTTCTCGCCGCTCTCCGCGGCCTTGCGGGAGCCTGCGGGGATCCCTTTCCCCCTCACCGGCGGCCCCCGCGCTTGTGTTTGGGCTTGGGGGGGTCTCGGGTTCTCTTTCCCCCCACCGGGTTCCGAGGGTGCCTCGCCCCCTCCCCGCCCCTCGAGAGACGGCGCGTTCCCCCCGCCCTTCACCGAGCCGGGGCCCGTTCTGTGCCCCCTCCGCGGCAGCGCAGCAACCCCCGGGGGTGTGCGGGCCCCTGTGGGGCCGGGCTGGGCTCCATGTGCTCCCACTGGAACGGGAACCGCGGCCGGTTCCCCCGGGACGGGCAGTGGGGCTGTGGGAGCCCCGGGGGAGGTGGGTGCAGCCGCAGCGGGGGCTGGCGGGCCTGGGGGAGCCGAGCGGGCGCGGAGGGGCCCGGCCCGAGGGGTTCAGGGGCTCCACACGCGGCTGCTTTGATGTGGCTCCGGCAGCGCCGCGTTTTGGGTGTTCCGGAGCGGGCACCGACTTGCTCCTCGTGTGATTCAGGAGCGGGGATGAGGCTCTGCCGGGCTGTCACGGCTCTGCAGGATCCACCCAGAACCTTCTCCACATGCACCATCTGCATAATTGGCTCTTGCAAACCCCGGTCACACACCAGCCCTCCTCATTCCTCTTCCCTGCAGTTTGCTGCGCTTTATTTCATCAGCATTTCCCAGCCTTTAGCACCAAACCGATTCCTTTCTTGGATTTTATTTAACTGCTTCATTTTGGGTCCATTTGCACAGTGATAGGGAGATGGGGCTGAAGCTTTTACATGGTTTTTGTGAAGGCAAAGAACCTCATTTTTCATATTTAAATGCCATGTAATTTCAGGATTTCCTGCTCTTTATTTCATTGTACAGATTTAAATGTTTGATTCAAACCTTTTGCTTTTTGGGAGAAGTCCTTGGTCGTTTTCCCCCGAGTCAGTGGGAGTTGCTGGATTGTTGGCAGAAGAGTGGATTTTGGCACTCACTGTTAATATAAAAGGGAGGGGCAGTAACCAGCTACTAATAAATTTTTGCAGGAGTATTTCAGATTCATTTCCTTTTTTTTTTTCCCTAATACTTTGATTTTAAAAAGAAGAGATTCCATCAATATCATTCCATTCTCTTCCATCTAAACTCCTTAGTTAGGCTGTTTAAAGCTGAAGATGTGTGAACCTGGGCCTGCCTGGGCACCACTGGGCTTTGCTGCAGGTGAAGTCTGCAGGTGATTCTGTTTTAAACAGGTGGAAAAGAAGTGTTATTCCTGTTTTCAGGTGGGGAAACTGAGGCACAGGGCTGGTCAGTGGCAGGTGTTGGATGAATTCCCTGTGTCTGATGTGAGGTTTGATCTCCCTGTGGGAGCAGAGCCCCATCCCTGCACTGTGCTGAGTTCCCATGGGCTTCATTCTTCCATTTGCTTCTTTTTAGGCTTTTCATGTAAAATAATTTCTCTTTAGTTGCTTCACCCCCCCTTATCACCACTGTTTATTTGCAGTAATGAGCAGTTTGTGTTCCTTGGTCCTGAGCCCAGTGTGGGATTCTGGAGCAGCTGGATGAGGAGCCAGGCTGAGAGCACAGTTTGGTTATTTGGGGCTTGGTGTGTCACAGATGTCACTGTTGGTCCCTTTGGGGTGATGTCATGTGCTGGGCAGTGAGGTAATGTCTTCTCAGGAGCATTCCCATGGCAGATTTTCCAGAGGGTGTCAGTGTTCCCACGTGGGATGGCTGGGAGCAAACAGCAAACACCTGTCTGGCTGCACCAAAGCTTTCGGTTGTGCTTAGGGTTTGAGAGCTTCCCCAGCTGAATCCAGGGAGAAAAATTTGGTCTCTCTTTCCCATTTCTTTTGGAAAAATATCTCAGGGGTTTTTGTAAGGTTTCACAGGGGGGTTTGGGGCATTGTGAGAATTTGTGCTGAGCCAGGAGAATTGGTCAGAAGATGTTGGATCTCTACAGCTCCCGCAGCACACAGAGAGCAGTGGCAGATCTCCCAGGGATCCCACACCATGCCAAGGAGGGAGGGATGATTCCTCATCCCTCCCCATCACTGTGAGCTTCTCAGGGAGGATGAGAGACATCCAGAGTTTCCTGCTCCTTCCATGGAGCTTCTCTCAGTGGCAGAGAGCTGCCTTGCCAGAGTTGTTTGCTTTTTGCCAGTCTCTCTCACTCAGGGCTGTGGATTGGCTCTGTCCAACTTGCTTCCCAATTCTTTGGGGTGGAAGAACATAACCAGAGCAGTGGCCTGGGGGAAGCATTAATGGCTTCAGCAGTTCATTAATCAACAGAATTTGGAACTTGGGGCAGTGCCAACCACAGCAACTCCCCTTCTTGGTTCCTGGAGCTTATTTTTATTTTTCCTCATAAAGCAGTAAAACATGGAGACTCCTTTTAGTGGTACTTCAGCTCCCATTGTAATTCCCAAAGCTTTTCTCCAATTAGCTTCCTATTTTTTCCTGGCACAGTGGGAAGGGTTAAGGAGCCAAGTTGGAATGTTGGTTGTAACCACAGGAACACACTGTGATTCCTCCTGTGCAGGGAACTGGGATCTGCTGTGGGACTGTCCCTTGCCAGCCTGGGAAGGGAATTGGAGAGGCCACAAGCACAGGCAGGGAAGGGTGACATCAATAATCCCAATTCTCTCTGTGTTTCACCAAAAAACCTTGGAGCATTTCACCAGTTCAGTGGGGGGGTTTTGTTGCTTGGGGTCTATCAGAGAAGCTGTTTTGATTTATCCTATCTACACCTAAAATTCACAGAGTGCTGCAGGAGGAACAGACCTTTCTGGAAGTTACCAATAACCATTTGTTATTTTTATTATTTTGTGCAGGTAGAAAAGGAGGCCACAAAGGCCGAGCAAGGCAGTACACGAGTCCTGAGGAGATTGATGCCCAGCTCCAAGCAGAAAAGCAAAAGGCAAGGGTATGTTTACTCCTCTGTGTACTTTCTGTCCTAATTCCTGTCTTATCCAGCCTGGCTGTTCTCTGTTCTGGAGCAATGGCAGCTTAGCCAAGTGCTGCAGATCATTCCAGCACTGATCACAGTATGGATCCCAAATATCTCCAGCTAGGGAGACTCCAGGGTGTCACCCAGTCTGGTTCCTGAGGCTTACACAGCAGATCTTTTCTCTCATATTTCATCATTCCAGTTTCCAGTGTCAGCTCATTTGTTCTGCATCTTGGCTTTGGAGAACAAGGGCCACATTTTGACATGTTACTGTGTGTTGGAATTACTGTATTTGCCCTCTTCCGATTGTAGATTTATGGACCAAACTCCTTTGACTTCTTCCTGCACACGATTTTCTTTGCCTCTGACTTGTAGGGGGAGATAACAGAGTTTTGTGGTGTGGGGCCTCTTTTGGGTGTATTTCTGTGTCCCAGCACTGGACTGTAACAGCTCCCCCCACTTCCACCAGAACCTGACTCCTGTCATAAAAGCCTTGGCTGCTTTTTGGGGCTCTTTCTCTCTTTATTCCCAACTTATCACAGCTCTGGTGATACTCTTAAATATTTTTCTGTGACTCTCTGAAAGTGCTGCCTCAGCCCAAATACACAATTCCAGCTGAGGCCTCCCAGCACTGACCACAGGAGGATAATTACACCCTGTGTAGGAAATGCTGGTGAATACCTCTGAGATGACTCTCTCAAGCAGTTCTGAGCCATAGTGTTGAGTTCTTTTTAATGTTTTGCCCAGCTGGAACTCAAGATGATTGTTTGGTTTGCTGCTTAGCCACATATTCCAGCTTTGTGTTGGATTTCTTCTTCCAAAGTGTAACTCTTAGTTTCTGATTCCACCTTCTTGGTTTCATGCCATATTTCCACACTCTGAAACCACTTATGAGTCTCATCCTGTTTTCCAAAATAATTCCAACTCCTACTAATGTGATGTCATTCACAAACTGTGTAAGTGTTCTCTGCTTCCATGTTTGTAATAAAAATACTGGCTGGAAATGGAGCAGAAGAGCAGGACCCACTTGAAATGTGTGTCTTGTTTCACAGCAAACCAGGGAACTGCTCTTTGAGAAGGATTTCTTTTTTCTGATAATCCATATCACATAGTGGTGGTTATATCTAACACTGATTTATTAAGGAAAACTTAAAAAAGCCCCCCACAATTAACAAAATGACTCCTCTTGCTGTTCCTTGCTCATCCCCTTTGTGGGTTGCTTGATGAGAGATGTTGGTAATGTGAAACAAGCTGTTCACACCTATGCTACTTCTTCTTATGATTCAGAAATTAATTCCCAGGTTTGTGGCTGGAAGCTTAAAAGGCTGTAATTCCTTGGATGATAATTCTGGTTGATGGTTGTTCATTTTCTGTTTTTATTTATCCAGACCCAGGATGGGATCCAGCTCTAAGCTGCATCCATGTAGTGTCTGAGGTGGTGTGCACTGGAAACTCAAGCCAAAATTCTTCTGGAGAGCTTTCATTTGGGCAAAATAAAGTGCCAGTGGTGTCTTTTAGAGTAATTTTCCTGTTAGAGGGAGCAGCAGAGTTGTTTGGAGGGGATGCTGTTGCTGAGGAGGAGCTCTCATTCTGTGACAGCCACACCCCCTTGGTGCCACAAGGCCACAAGTGCTCAGAGTTGTCTCTCATCCCTCCAAAATCTTATTTGGGAGCTGGGTTTGGGATTTTTAGTGGCATCCATTTCCTCTAATTTCCTCTGATTTTGTAGGAAGAGGAAGAGCAAGAAGAAGGAGGGGAAGGAGCAACAGGGGACCCTAAAAAGGAGAAGAAATCTTTAGATTCGGATGAGAGTGATGAAGATGATGAGGATTATCAGGTACTGCATTCTCAGGGCACTTTGTGCACCTAATACTTGGGCTGGGGGGAAGATGCACACTCTGATTCTAGGCAGAGCTACCTAGAGTGCATTCTTTATTTTTTACAGAAGCCGAAAACTCACTTGACAGCATTTTGCCCTCAGAATGAAAACTTGTGAATATTTACAAATGAAATACAAAGGCAACAAGATTTTTTAAAAAGTCTGAAGGTGCCTTGATTCATAAATGGTTTTACTGGCTAGTAGTAAAATGTTGGTTTGTGCTTTTGGGGTGCTTTGCAGTGTGTTTGGGGAGCTCCTCAACCTCTGAGGTTCCTCCTCTTGTTGTTGACCCGCAGCAAAAGCGCAAAGGAGTGGAGGGGTTGATAGACATAGAGAACCCCAACCGTGTCATTCAGACAACCAAAAAGGTCACTCAGCTGGACCTGGATGGACCCAAGGAGCTCTCACGGCGAGAGAGGTGAGTTCCTGCTGCACCCTGGATTTCCAGGTGTTTCCCCTGCTCAGTGTCAGTGTTTCAGGGAGGCCCTGAGCAGCAAACTGGGCTCACTGTGCTTCAAAATGTGATTCCTTAGAAACTTCACAGGAGCTGTGTGTCCTCTGGGAGCAGCTGTGGCTCTCCTGGAGTCAGGCCTGGTGCTCTGACAGAAAGGGATTTAGGCCATTCCTTTTCTGAAGTTTTATGTCAGAATTCAGAACAGAAGTCCATTAACCAGAGGTCACCTTGGATCCACTTTAATCTGGCTTCAGAAGGTGTCCTGGTGACAGGTAGCAGTTTCCCAGATTCCAGGTACTGTGGTGAAATATTTATCTGGGCAGCTGAATAACTTGAAAACCAAAGTTTAATCTTCTGGTTTCATTTAGCCATGGTGAGGTTTGGAAGGGAAGGTTTAATCTTTTTTATTCAGGATAGATTGCTTCAGCAGAAGGACACCCTTGAGGGTAAGGCTGGGAAAAAGATGTCACAGTTCTTGTGGTGTGGGGCTAATTCATGTGACCTCCTTGTGTGTCTGTGTCCTTACTTAGCTGAAGGAGGGTAGAAGGAATCTCTCACCTCACCCCTGTTCAAACCCTGCCAACAGACAGAACCTGTGCTTGAAAAGTGATGAAGGGCCCCCAGTTTTGGGGTTTTTTTTCTGGCTGGAAAGCCCCACTCTTCCTGTTCCTGTGGGCTTGCCTGGATTTTCTGGTGACTGGTGTGTTTCCTTTGGGTAGAGAGGAAATAGAGAAGCAAAAGGCAAAAGAAAGATACATGAAAATGCACCTAGCTGGGAAAACAGAGCAAGCCAAGGCAGACCTTGCCCGATTAGCCATCATCCGGAAGCAAAGGGAAGAAGCTGCCAGAAAGAAGGAAGAAGAAAGAAAAGGTTAGAGAATAATTAATCATATTCTTCTACCTCTCCATGCAGTGCTGAGAGTCACACATCCCTCATCTGAGCCTGGGTGGTGTTGCTGAGTGTCATCAACTCTCCTCAGGCTCAAAGCCAGGCTCAGCTGTTTCCCTCTCATAAAGTTCTTGCTTTATAAACAAGAGCTTGGATGAGCAGGAAAAGAGAGGAGGGAACTGTCCTTGATACCCACCTTGTCCCCTGCCTCCAAGGCAGGGCTGCCTCCAGTTTGAGGGCTTGTGCTGGGTGATTTATCTGCTTTGCATGTGGGGATCTGAACTGCCAAGGGAGTGGACAGCACTCCTGCCAAGGGAGTTGACAGCACTCCTTCCCTTCCTGGAAGGTATGAACCAGCACTCTGAACGTGGCTGCCACACAGAAATTTGGGCATCAGGGTGATTTGTGGACACCTGGAGCTCTGCCTCTTACCTCTGAGAAACTGGTGGGAAGGGTGGGATTTTTTCCATTACCCAGCTAGCAGGATTCTGATTGCTGGCACTACCAAACCCACCCCCAGTCCCTGATCTGCCCCATGCAATGATCAAACTCTGTTGTTTTCCTCCCCAGCAAAAGACGAAGCGGCCATGGCAGGTAAAAGACTGCAGTCACTATCCCTTAACAAGTAAGCACAGGCCATGCAAGAGGAGGAAACACCAGGGAACTGTGCCTGGTCCTGCTGGCAGCTCTGCCGTGTCGCCTTCCATCGATGCCACGCAGGGCACCCTGCAGCATTGACCTCACCTCCACCTCCAAGAGACACTGATGCTGTGTTTGTCCTCATCCTGGCACAGATTTCCATTTGGGGTTAGGGGCAGCTGCTCTCTGCAGTGCAGAGCTGTGCTGGACAGCAATTCCCTGTAACAGTTTGGAAACATGAATGTTTTTGCTGTTTTTAGGATCAAGAACTCGTAGATGGTGGGAGGGGGGCAGGGGGGGAGGGAGCTGTGTGGGAGGGGAGGTGCTTCAAATACTAGATTGCAAGGAAATAGATTGTGGGGTCGTTTTGGGGTGGGGCATGGGGTGGGGAACTGACTTGGTTTGAAATCCCAAAGGATAATGTATCTGAGGAATCCAGTTGGCAAAGAGCCCATCAAATTTTGCTGCAGGGCGTTGCAGTATAAGCTGGGAGCCTGACTTCATGGACATCTGGAGTGCTGTTCCTTCCCAGATTCATCCCTCCTTTCTTGCAGCCAGTCTCCCCTTTTCCCTCCTCTTCATTTTATTTTTTCTCCTCCTTATTAGGGATAGTGCCAGTTTTTAACCACATCATCCTTTGTTTAAAGGAGAAAAACAAACAACATTTATTGTGTCAGATCCAGTTGGAAAAGTAAAAAAAAAAAAACCAAAAAGCAAAAAAAAAGAAAAAAAAACTTGATCAAGTTTAAAAACCACCAAGAGAACTTGTATATTTGGCTGATTAAACTGTAAGTTATCAGAACTGCTGTGGCCTTGTGTGTGTGGGAAGGGCACAGCTGGGGGGTCCTGGGGGAGGCACAGCTGCAGCTGGAGGCTGCTGGTTCTGGTGTGGAGTTTGGCTCTGGGTTCAGCAGCTCACACACAGCCTGCAGGGAAAAAGCTTTTCCTGCTGATTCTGATGGATGTCTTGCACAATCTGTTTACCACGGTGCAGGAAACAATAACCCTCAGGCCACTGTCTGGCCTAGTCCCCTGTCAGAAGGGCAGTCACCTCTCTGTCACCTCTCTGCTGTGCCCCAGGGGGGCTGGGAGTTCTGTTCAGGGACACCAGTGCTTCCCAGACTCGATTCCCAAAGGTTGGAGGAGATCCAGCCCCAGGGCTTGGAGCACTGGGAGAGGGGTTGCAGCTGTGGAGATGAAGGGTGACAAATGGGATTTGTTCCCTGTCACCCTGGCCAGGCCTGGCTGCAGGGACTTGGGCACAGAGCTGTGACACAGGACTGTGCCCCCAGGGAATGTCACAGCTGCTGGCTCAAACCACAGCTCAGACCAAGCCAAGATTGGGATAGGAAATATCCTCAGGGAGCTGTGGAAGGTGAGCAGGTGCTGCCAGGAGTGGTGCCTGTGCTGTCAGCTCCAAGAGGGAGGGACTGATGTGCTGGGGACAGCCAAGGGAAGTTTGGGTGATCCCAGGGAGCTGGAGGGGGCAGGACAGGGGGAGGTGTTGGGTGGATGCCTGAGATGGAGCAGGGTTGAGGTTTGAGACACCTGAAACAGGTGGAAAAATCTTCTCCAGGTAGCACCTCCCTCTAAGTGAGGGCTGGAGCAGAACTCCAATGTCACTGTCCCTCTGGCAGCCAGTGCTCCCCTCCCAGGCCCAGGATTAGTTGGGCAGCCCAAGGTCTCTGAGCTGGCTCCAGGTTTGGGAATTGCCCACCTGCTGGGACTTCACCAGGGAACTCAGAGAATGGGAAACCTGTGCTTCCCTGGCCACTTCCCTCCTCTGCCCTCCTTTTTCCCTAAGCCAAAAAAAAAAAAATTTATTTATCCAGGAAAATCCTTTATTTGCAATTTCTCCAAGCAATGTATGACCAGCATCAGGAAGGATGGTAACAAAAATAGTAAGAAAAATAAGAAAAATGGTTTTCTTTGTCTGGAAGCAGCCACCAGGGCTGGCTGGCAGCGGGGACAGGCACTGGTGGCATCATGGGTGGCAGGGGGTGGCAGAGGGCAGCAGGCAGGGGGCAGAGCAGGGACAGCTGGAAGCCGGGATGCCCTTCCTGGATGGCTCCTTCATTTGATCTTGAGATCCTTCAGCGCTGACTCCAGGCTCTGAAATGAAACAGGAGGGAGGGTGTTCATCACCTCTTTGCTTCCCAAAGAAACTGGAGGTGGCTGGGAGCTGAGAGGGAAGATGGTTCAATGCTGGGAGTCCATGGGGATTCCTTACCTTGACATCCCAGATGCTCATGCCCCCGTCCATCCCCGTGGTACAGAACTGGGAGCACTTGTCCTTCCCTCCTGTCAGCACTGAGATCTGGCTGTGGGTGCAAAGAGGGAGCAGGAATCAGCCCTTGGAGCTCTCTGGCAGCCAGGGCTGGGAGTGGGGCTGGACCCTTCATCCCCCCCACCAGGAAGGCACTGGGATAGACAGGGATGCTTGGGGATACCCAGGGATGCTCCAAGGATGCTCCAGGACCATCCCAGCTTTTGGGACTAGACCTGTCTGCCTCCCCTCCCCACATGCAAGGATGCTCTGGGGATACCCAGGGATGCTTGGGAATACCCTGGGAAGCTCAGGGACAGCCAGTGCTGTCACAGCTCGTGGTGCTGGAGCCTCAGTCTCTCCCTCCCACTTGCCTGGATGCTCAGGGACATTCTGGGGACATCCAAGAATTCTCCAGAGCTGTCCCAGCTCCTGGGCTGGACAGCAGCACACCCAGGGGATGCTCAGGGATCATCACCCCCAAGCCTGTCCCTCCCCAGCCCACACCTGATGCTGTTCTTGTGCAGGGTGTCCAGGGTGGCGTTGGCCGTGTCCGAGCTCGCCTTCTTGTCCAGGTTCTGGAAGCGCTCGCGGGCGGTGAGGCCACGCTGGGAGCTCTGCTTGGGGACATCCAGCTTCCCCCCAAAGGTCAGGGTGCCCTGGCTCTCCTCGTAGGTGAACAGCATGGGGCAGCAGTCGTGGCCCTGGGGAACAAACCTGGCCTGCTCAGCACCCTGCAGGCAGCTCCAGCCACAGCAGGCAGCCCGTGCCTCCCCCCAGACTCACCGCGGCCACCAGGCTGTTCTCGGTGATGAAGGTGACAGCCAGCAGGGGCAGCGTCTCGGTGCACAGGGAGGCAACGCTGCCAGGAGTGAACAACGAGCTGAGCTTCAGCCTCAGGGCTGAGACTGGCACAGCTCCTCCACCCCTGGTGATCTGGGGATGTTCCAGGGGTGTCCCAGCTCCTGGAGCTGAGCCCTCTATGTACCACACATGGGATACTCAGAGATGGGCAGAGATACTTCAGGGATGCTCAGGGATACCCAGGGCTGCTCCAGGGCTATTTCAGCTCCTGAGGCTGAGCCCCTCTACCTCCCCCACCCAAATATAGAGATGCTCAGGGGATACTACAGATGCTTAGAGATGCTCAGGGGATGCTCTAGGGCTGAACCCTTCCATCTCCCACACTCTGGGATTGCTCTTGGCCCAACCCATCCCAGATACCTCCATCCCCGTGTTGGTTTGGGGGTCAACCCCCCTGCTGCCACCCCCAGCACAGCCTCCCCTGTCCCCCCAGCCCCTCCTGTCCCCAGCCCTGCTTACGCCATCTTCTTGCCAGCATCAGCGAGGCACAGGGTGCTGTCATGGCTCACCCAGGCCACACGGGAGCCACTGGCTGAGAAGCAGATGCTGTGCACCCACCCACAGCTGCTGCTGGACTCGAACATCAGCTCCCCAAAGGGCATCTTGGAGCCCCAGGGTGTGGGGCTGGGCCTCTCCTCCACCTCCTTGATGTAGGCTGAGAAGATCCTGTGAGGGGGAAAACCGTGCCATGTGTCCCTGGATGCAGGACCTGTGCCACCTTCATTGCTGCCACCTTCATGAGGCCCCCCAGTCACCCAACCCCTGCTCCTCACCTGCACTTGAAGTCACAGGAGCCAGCAGCCAGGAGAACGTTGTTGGGGTGCCAGTCAAGGCTGAGCACTGTGGAGCGGATGGGCTTCTTGATGTGCTTGCAAACCCACCTGTGTGGAGAGGGGGTGGCAGCAGAGGGGCAGCACCACCATCCCCAGAGCCCCCCTGGGATTTTGGGGAGCTGCCCTGGGTCACCATCCTGCAGGAGCAGCTTGGGCGTGGGGAGTCCATCCCTCTGTTTTGCCATCTGTCTCCATCTCCAGATCCTCCAGTCTTTTATTTCCAATAAAACTCCCACCCATCCATCCCCCCTCTATTCCCCCAGGACAGACCCACCAGGGCTGTGCCAGAGCCTCACCAGTCGTTCTCCTGCTCAAAGTAGCAGATGGAGATGAGGCGGGAGCCGCTGCCCACAGCGAATTTGTTCTCCTTGGGGGACCACTTGACGCAGCGGGCGGCGCGGTTGATGCGCAGGATCACCAGGGTGGGCTTCCAGACGTTGCCCTTGAGGGTCCACACGTAGGCGTTGCGGTCGGTGCCGCACGTCACCAGCCGGTTGCTCTCAGGGGCCCAGTCGATGCCTGGAAGGGAGAGAGGGAGGATGGTGGCCCAGGGAGCCACAGGAATGGCAATGGGGAGGTGGCACTCAGGGCTGGGGGATGGCTGAAGGTTGTTCTGGGTGGTCTCTGCTCTGCAGTTCCCCACATCATCCATTCCCATCCTTCCCACCTCAAAGCATTCCGTGTTAACCCATCCCAGCCCATCCCTGTCAT
Source organism: Catharus ustulatus (assembly GCF_009819885.2). Taxonomy (NCBI): domain Eukaryota; kingdom Metazoa; phylum Chordata; class Aves; order Passeriformes; family Turdidae; genus Catharus; species Catharus ustulatus. Next base: position 13,547,565 of record NC_046236.1, on the reverse strand, counting down.
TCCATCCCATCCCTTCCCATGCCTCCCACCCCATTCCATTCCATCCCAACCCAAACCCATCTCTCCTATATATCCATCATCCATCCATCCCACATCATCCCAATCCATCTCACCCCGTTTCTCCCATCCATCCATGTCCCTTCCCACTCTCCCTCCCTCCCTCCTTCCCTCTACCTCATCCCACCTCATCCCTCTCCATCTCTCCCACCCATCCATCCCACCCCTGGCTGCCTTCAGCTGACACAAGCTGCTCCATTCTCATCCCCCTCTGCATAACCCCCATCCACTGGGTGCCAGTGCCACAAGGAGCTCTGGGACAGGCCCACCCCTCCTCCTCCATGTCCCTGTCCCCTCACCTGTCACCTGCCCGTTGTGCTCCTTCAGCTCGTGGACTTTGCTCCACTTGGCCCCGTCCTTGCGGTAGATGTGAACCTCGTGGTTGTTGGGGCACAGGGCGATCTCTGGGGGTGACAGTGGCCAGGGCAGAGCCCTCCCCAGGGTCACAACCAGCACCCACACACCCCTTCCTATCTCCAGCTCCCCACCAAGCCCCCCAGCCCTGGTCCTGCACTGCCCTGATGCTGCAAATTGTCCCTATGGGAAGGGAGAACCCCGCACCCCACAGCCCAGGGTCCTCCCATCCCTGCAGGGATGAGACAGGATGGGATGGGATGGGATGGGATGGGACGGGACGGCTGCGGGTGCACAGCTCCCAAATCCAGCCCCATCCCGCCCCGCCTGCCCGGCGGAGGCAGAGAAAGCCCTTTTTGTTCTCCCACGTCCCCCGGGCCGCGGTCGGGAAATGCCATCGCCCGTGAATCACCCGGCTCTGCCCCGTGCCCGACCCTTCCCGCCGGTGCCTCGGGGCCGGGCGCTGCGCTGGCACCGCTGTGCCGGGCTCTGTCACTGCAGGGGGACCGGGGACACGGGGGATGTGCTGTCCCAGCCCCCAGATCTGCTCCCCCAAACCCAGCCCAGCTCTGCCCAGAGCATCCCCCACCACGGAGGGATGTCCTTGGCAATTTCGGGTGCCCCGGGGGTACTCACGGGTGCGGTCCTTGTTCCAGGCGTGGCAGCTGATGGGCTCCAGCAGGAAGCTGTGGTAGGCCATGGCTCACGGGCTGGGGACAGGGAGAGACCCCCAGGCTGTCAGGACACGCTGCTGCAGCCACAGGGATGAGATCCCAGCTCCCATTCCACAGAATGATCCCTCCCACTGGGATCAGCCCCGTGTTGCTGCCCACCATGCCTCTCCTCTGCGGGGAGAGTTTTTTCCATTTCCCTGAATTTCTAAACCCTGCTGGCTGGATCTTTCTGGGCAGGAGCTGGCTGGGACACAGGGACCCTGGTGCCAGCAGCCCCATGTGCAGCCCTGGAGTCCCACCACGGGCAGCACCTCCTCTCTCCACCCCAACAGGGCCAGATCCACTCACTCCTTCACACCTCTCATTTAGGAAGAGCCAAAAACCCCTATGGAGGCACTTCCATCCCATCCATCTCAGCCCTCAGGACCAATCCCTTCTCCTGGCTGAACTCCCACATTCCTGCCGGTCCCCAGTTGTCATGGGATGGAGCAGTTTGTCCCAAAGGTGCCACGGGACTGGGAAGGGCTCCAGCAGCGTCACAGCCCCTTGGCCATCCTCAGGGATGTAGGGAAACACCTCGCCAGGGCGTGGCAGACCGGGGAATTACTCACAGCCTGCTCTCGGCTATTTTGGGAACTCCCTGAACACGTCCCGTTTTCTTTGGCAGCTAAAAACGTTACAGGGGAAGGAAAAAAGTCTCTCTTAGCAAAGCTCCATCCCTGGGCTGGGGAAAAGAAAATCTGAGGCGGTCCATGACCTGCCTTCTGCATGTGGAGAAATCCCAGTGAATCTCTGATTTCTTGATGCAGAGCCCTGCTGTCCCACACGCCCTGGCCAGGGACGTGGCCATGGATGAGGAGGCAGCTGCCCTCTCCAGCCCCACCGATCCCCCCGAGACACAGCACAGCGTGTCCCAAGGACGGTACAAAGCTGCTGCCACCAGCAGCTCCTCCCTCGAGCCCTGGGGATGGAGCAGCACCCCGAGGTGCTGTGATAAAATCATCAGCCACAGGGACACTGCTGTCGGCATGGCAAGAGATCAGGAGAAGGAAAAATGTGTGCGAAAGGGATTTGGCTGAAATGGGTACACGGCTGAAAGGGCTCCCTGGAGGAGGGATGGGAGGAAGGAAGGACACCCCGAGGTGCTTTCTGGCTTCAACACTAAGAAAACAGCAATACTTTTTCTTTTTCCAGGTGGTTTGGGAGCTCAGAGGCTTAAACCCCCCTTCCTGGGGTCCCTTGCTGAGCGCCATCCCGAAGGGATGAGTTCAGAGCCGTGCCAGGGACGGAAACCTTTGCCAGGCACGGCCAGGAGTGAGGGCTGCGAGAGCCTCGGCCGCTCCCTGCAGGGTGGGATTTGATTTCCCCCACAGCCCCTCCGCAGCCAGGTCCGGGAGTGACCCACGGGGGCTCGGCCGCCCCTTCCCCAGCCGGGAACAGCACCAGAGGAGCTGTGGTTACATCTCCCCAACCCCTCCCACAACCCAGGGGCTCTCGAGGGAGAAAAACGGGAATTTTCCGAAGGCCAGACAGGGCGGGATTGGGAGCTGGAACAGCTCCGTTATCTCCGCGGCCAGTCCAAGCAGTTCGGAAACATCCTCGGAGGAGATAACCAAAGCTTGGCAGAGCCGAGCGCCGGCGGCTCCTCCCAGTCCCGGGAGGAAGCGGCGCACCAGAGGAGCTGCACTTTGGGTTTTTACGAGCGTGGCGAGGTGGCCGGAGGAGGGTTTGCACCCAGTGAGGATCCTGCTGGGAGCTGCGAGCCCCTGAAATTCTCCCCTGCACCACCAAGATCCCAATTCCGACCCCAGGGAGCCCCTCTGCTCCCTGAAGGTGTCACCCCCGTGCTCCTGCCAGCCAGCTTGGGGACACCCGTCCTCACACCCCGGGGCTGGTGGGGGTGCCCCATGAGCCAGCCTGGCCCTGAGGGGACAGCCCCGGTCCCAGGGCAGAGGAGGGCGGCTCTGTCCCTCCTCTTCCTCGCCCCGGGCAAAGCGGGAAGCTGCTGATGCCGAGGAGGAGAGGGCAGATTGCGGCAGCTCTGCCTCTGCCGGCACCAACCCCGACGGGACCCCCCCCAGAAGGACTCTTGCCACCCCCCAGAGCTATCAGACCGCCGGCTAGAGAAAAAAAAAAAACCTCAAACTTGCTGCCAAAGCTGGGAGAAAACCCCCGAACACCCGAAAGCAGCGAGAGCGAAACTCGGAGGGGAAGGGGCTGCCTGCACCCCCCTGACCCAGCCCGGGGGATCCCCCGAGCCCTGGAGCGGGGTGTGAGCCCAGCAGCGGTGACAGCCACAGCCCCACAGCACAGCCCCAGGTCCTGGCAGGGTGGCAGAGCTGCCTGCCCGTCCTTACCTTGCCGGGCAGCGCGGGCAGGACGGGCTGGGCTCGGTTCCTGGACGGCGGGGCTCGTTCATGGACTCTGGGCAGTCAACACGAACGGAGCCCGGAGCGAGCGGCTGGAGCTGTGCCTGCCCCGCCGAGGCAGCCTGACTTCCCTTTTCCTCTCCGAGAAATGCAACCACTTCCTTACGTGGGCGTTGGGGGAGCGCAGAGCAGCTCTGCGGCCGCCCTGCCCCTGTGCCTGCGGGCCGGGCCGCTCCAGCCCCGCCGCACGTGGACGGACCCCGGCCCCGGGATGCTCCCGGCAGCTCGGTGGGACGGGGGGAACTCGCCCTGGGTGCTCCAGAGAAGGACACAGCCGGGAAAGCAGAAGGGAGGGATCCCCGCCGTCTCCCCCTGGCAGAGTGTTGCGCACCCCCGGCCCCCGATGCGTTTTGGAGGACTGGGGACTCCCCGATGTCTCTGCTGGCCCCCAGCAGGGAACAGCCGAGCCTGGAGCCCACCCGGGGCGAGACGCCCTCGGCATCGCCTCCCACGGCCGGGGAGATCCGCAGGACCCCGCGGAGCCTGGATCCGGCCGCCCTCGGCAGCAGCTGCTGCTGGTTCCTGCATCCCACAGAGCCCGGCGGGACCCGGGCCCAGGCTGGCTGCGGGCACCGTGCCTGTGTCCCCACGCACCAGACACCCAGCCCTCTGCTTTTATCACCTCCTGCTTCAGAGCAACTCATTTGTATCCCATTCCCGCCTGGATGCACTCACCCCTTCCCTCTCAGTGATTGTCGCAGCACTGGGACAGCAGCACGCTGGGGTTCTGTGCAGGGAGGGCAGGAGCTCTTCTCAGCTGCAGGATTTGGATAGAATATCCTGGAATTCAGGGATACAATAACCTGGCATTGGCTGAGCTGCAGAATCGATCCCCTGTAGGTAAAAGAGGGGCACAGAGCAGGCAGCCCCTGCTCCTGATCCTCATCCAGAGCTGGGGTTAATGTCCTGTGTGTTGCCGTGATCACAGGGACATCCCAGATGTCTCCCAGGCAGGGATGGGATTGAGCTGTGGGTCAGTTTTAACTTCTGCAGGAAGATTTGGGGTACATTTCCAAGGGAAGGGAGAGGACAGTGTGATCCCTGCTCTGTGCCTGCCATGCCCTTTACCCCTTTTTCCCCCAGGCTGCTTCTGCTTGGAGTGCCATGAGCTGCCTCCATGCTTGTGAACCCTGCTCTCCAAAGGCTCCACGGGGGGAAAATCTGGCTCTGTAAAAGTCAGGGATGGGGGCTCTGCCCTGCTGGGCCTCTGCCAGACCCCGTTCATGTTTGCCCAAACCCTTTACCTGCTTTTTCTTCCGTTTCTCAAGTGGGAAGATCCTCCTGCCCCCACAGCACGTCACATCCTCAAAGATGCTGTAGAGGAACTGTCCCACTGCACAGACACTGGGGACTTGGGGACACTTCTGGTGGGGTTTTCTCTGGGGTTGGGGCAGTGCAGACAATGAGCAGCAGCAATTCTGGGTTTGGGGAGTGCTGCAGGCAGGTTCCAGTCAGCATTCCCTGCTTCCCACCCATCCATCCCAGCCATGCTATCCCCCAGATCCCCTGACTGCAAGAAATAAAACACTCATTATTTGATGTTTAGAAGGGAGAGGAAATCGCAAAGCCAAGCCCGATTGCCAGGGGAGAAGGTGGGAGACACAAGGGAACCAGAGAAAGATCCAGCTCTGTGATGGAGAACAGGGGCTGCCACTCAGAGCTGATCTTCCACCCTCCCCTTTCACCCCCAGAGCTGAGAAACGAGCAGGGTATGAAACAACTCAGGTTCCAGAGGAAGTGGTAAATTTAGTCAGCGAGATTTTTTTAAAGACACTTCTGCATTTTTTGCAGAAATGATCATTTAAACTTTGCAAAGCAATGCCACGAGTCAGCTAATCCCACAGCAAGGCAGCAGCACAGGGAGGAGCTACACCCTGCAAATACATTGTGTGCAAATGCCTCCAGGAGCTCCTGGGGCTGGAGCTGAACTGCAAAAGGTTCCTGGGAACAAAAGATCAGGCACAGAAGCCAGACCACACTGACACCTCTGGCTGGAGCTTCATTTGCCCACCAGTTGTTATAAATACAGGATTTTACAGGCTGAGAGCTCAGCTCTAACAGGACACAATCCCAGAACCATTGAAGGTGGAAAAAACCTCCAAGGTTCATCAAGTCCAATCCCCAACCTTGCCAACCAGCTCAGAGCCCTGAGTGCCACGTCCAGCTGTTCCCTGAACACCTCCAGGGGTGGTGACTCCCCAGCCTTGAAGTTCCCAGACTTACCAAGTAGTTTGCTTTTAATTTGTCTTCCTCAGATGAGGCTCAGCAGATTTTTGGCTCACCTTCCACACAGAGCTTTCCATCCCGTCCCCTGGGCACTGCCCTGGGACCAGTCCCAAAGGCAACTACAAATAATTCTGGTCACTCACCTTAGGAAAAATGTGACCCACTGAGCAGATAACAAAAATGATATTCAGGTTAATTTGCTGTTGTTATAGATTAAATGCAAGGCAGACAGAATGAAGAGAAGTAGGATAAATTCATTCATCCTCCAAAATCATCACCTCAAGGGGAGAATTCCCCTGGAAGAAGCTCATCTGAATCTTCACATCCAAATTATGAAAACTCCAGATCTGTCAATTTTGGAATCTTTCAGTTAAGATGAACTCCTCCTGTTTTAAGGCTGTAAAATACCAGTGCAGGGCTTTCCCCATTCTCTTTCCCAATTTCCTTAATAGCCCTTTTTAAATCAATAAGCATCAAACCAAAGAATCAGTTTTTCTCTTTTTTATTATTATTATTATTATTTCTAGCAGACAATTTACATAAAATTCCCCTTTTAAGTTAGTGATTCATAACTTCCTGCAATAAACTACTTAAGGAGCAGCTTTGGTAAAGAATGGAATGAAACAACCAACCGAAAAAAAAAAAAAAGAACAATCACAGCTGATTTTGAAACCAACACAATTCACCAAATTTAGATTCAAAAGAAAATCTGCCAAGCTGTATTTTCTCAGTGTTTCCAAATATTTCACCTTCCTCCTCCTCCCTTTTCAGGTTTGTGCAGATGTGGGAGCTGCATTCTGTCAAGCAGTTTGTCCTGCTAGATCATGGAAATCCATCTTTACATGATTCGTAGCCCTTGGATGGAGGACTCTAAAGTCTTGAAGGAGAGAAAAAAAACATAATTACAATCTGCTGCTGTAGCTTGGGTTGAATAATTCATTGTAAATGCTAACAAAATCAAGTAAAAAACATGAATATTTGAAATCAGAAACAGCCATAGAATCCCAGAATGGTTTGGGTTGGAAGAGACCTTAAAGATCATCCAGTTCCAGCCCCTGCCATGGCCAGGGACACCTTCCACTGTCCCAGGCTGCTGCAAGTCCTGTCCAACCTGGCCTGGGACACCTCCAGGCATAGCCACAGCTTCTCTGGGCTACCTGTGCCTCACCACTTTCATAGGGAAGAATTTCTCCTGTAAGTAAAGGATTTCTTCCTAATGCAAGAGGCAGGGACCACAGCAGTCATTCCTTTCAAACTCAGGCATGTACAGGCTAATGATACAGACCTGAAACTGCACTAAAGCAGCTTAGAGAGCACCTCAACTTCTTGTTTGACTCCTGTCCCCACCAGAACACCCACAGTGTATTCTTTCCCTAAATCAGATCCCATATCCGTTTTGGGAAGACCAACAGGGACCTCTGTTGGCCAGGTTGAGCAAAGCAAGCATGGGCATTGATACAACCTTCTAGGATTTTCAATATTGTATTTTCCAGCTATTAGAGACAGCTTCTTACTAGTTGGGTAAGTTAATTCTGAGAGAACAGGACCATGTTGTGCAGCAGCACAATGAGGGACGGGAGAAGGAAGAGGCAGGGGTTGTGTTGTATGAATTGTTCAAGCTGAGGTTGGAGAGTGAAAGAATTACAGATTCCTACAGAGACATTAAGTAATTATTTTAAAAAAAAGTCTGTATTAGCACCATCTGCTTAACAAACTGCATCTGCATTTATGCAGATTCTTGGATCAGTTTTTTTATGGACTTCACTAATGGTTTTGGATATTCCAGTTTGGATTTCCTGCTGCTACTAAATCCTGGCTTGAGGCTCAGCCCTAGGAGTTGATACTAGAGATTAAAAAAATAAAAAACCCCACCTCCCCAGCTAGCTCACATAAACATGGTAGTGAAAGCACATTTTTACCTTAAAATCCCAGATGGTCATTGCTCCATCGATGCCGGTGGTGCAGAATTTCCGACAATCCCGTTTGTCTATCTCATAAATAGACACTTGGCTGCAAACAGAGAGTGAGAGCTCCAACACCCATTCCACAGAGCCAGAAAACTGGGAAATTTGGGTTGAATTCTACTCCTACTCTTTCAGATGGAGACATGACTATAACCAGAGCCTACACTAGATTCTTGGTAGAATGCCTCAGAGAAATAAGCCAAGAAAAAGATACTGAAAGCTCTTTAATGGCTTGGTGAGACTTAATGTTGAATAAAGAGAAATTGCTCTACATCCCCTGGGATAAAAATTTTTTTTTTAATGCAAAGATATTTTACCCAATTAACCTGAATGAATCCTTTTAATTAACAGAATGGTGGAATGGTTTGGGGTGGAAGAGACCTTAAAGCTCATCCAGTCCCACTCCTACACTTTCTACTACCCCAGGTTGCTCCAACCTGGCCTTGGAAGCTTCCAGGATGGAGCAGCCACAGCTTCTCTGGGCAACCTGTGTCAGGGCCTCCTCACCCTCACAGGGAAGGATTTTTCTGTATGTTTAAGCCAAATCTCCCTTCTTCCAGTCTGAAAACAGTGATACATAATAAATAAATACACATGGCAGTAACATCCAAAACAGGAAGCTTGGGATGTGAACTTCAGGTGGATTTTGCTGAGGGGATTTTGCACAGTGCTACCAGCCTCTTGAGAACTACCCACATATTTGATAAGATAAGCTGTGTCCAAGGTACACAACACATTAACCATGAGCATTGATGTCAATAATTAACCTCACCAGCACATAAATCCCAGAAACAGAGAGCTGCTAGAGAAAAACCACAAGGAAAAAGCGACACCAGCTCCACCCTTCTGAGGATTTGCAGAACAGCCTGGGAAATGCAGTGAGCAGGGAGAACACTGCCTGCCCTGCTGGCAGCAGGACACTCACGTTATACTGTTTTGGTGCAGGGTCTCCAGGGTGGTGTTACGATCCTCTGTGGTGGCTCTTTTATCCATGTTCCTGAAGCGCTCCATGGCTGAGATGTTGCGCTGGATGCTCTGTTTGGGAATGTCGAGTTTGGAAACGAAGCTCAGCAAGCCACGGTCGTCACAGTTGAAGAGCATCGGGCAGCAGTCGTGGCCCTGCAAGTAAAAACCCATCAGGAAATATCACATCAGCATTCCCACCCTGCCCTTCCACCATGCAAACCCTGACACCAGGGCACAGCTCGGTTATTATTATGTGCAAAACATGGGGTTTCCTCCCCCTCCAAAACACGACAAGGAGGAATAGCAAACACTTACAGCTGCCACCACGCTGTTCTCGGAGACAAAGGACACGCTCAGGAGTGGGAGGAACTCTGTTTTCAGCTGTGAAACCCTGAGCACAAGGACAATTGTTAGAGGGATTCAGTGAAACCGCTCGTTTTCGGCTCTAACAAAAAATAGGCACCGTTCCCACACAAGGATGGTTGGAAAAGTCAGGGTGGCTTGGTTGTCCTGTGGTGACAACAGAGGGTTGGAATTTGTAATGAAAAGTTACAGCCTAATGAAAGTGTGCTGGAGGATTTATGACAAAATCAAGTATTCCAGGTGAAAGGCTAATGTTGACCAAATTGTGTGTAAACAGGGCCAAGAGCTTAAAAGGAATACCCCCAAAAATGTCTGGATTGATGAAGATATTAATTTCATTTGAATATTAAAAACACTTCAAGTTTTGATGCTTGACATCTGGGGAAAAAACCTTAATGTTCATTTGCCATTTAATGACAAAGATAATTTTTAAACACTTCATAATGAATGGTATTCCCTGCCAGGTACTTGTGCAACTATTCAAAATGAATCCCAGCAATGCCTGGATCACCTCAGAGACTTCTGCCACCAAAACATATGGAGAATCTCATCCTTCCTGGTTGGAATGCCAAGGACACTGCAAAGTTATGCAGATCAAGAGGAGGAGCAGAAGGAGCAATTGTTAGTAAAGTATTTTGTTGGATTGGAAGTTGAAACCTTGCATCAGCATCATCTTAAGGACAGAGGTTGGAATTAATATTTCATGGACAACTTATCTTCCAGATCCTGGTTGGGGATGGGGTCTTAGTTATGGAGTAAGCATGTTTCTGGATTTTCTTTGAGTTGGGAATATTGTTTGGAGTATTTTGGACTCCAAATATTGTTTTGGAAAAGGAAATATTGTTTCCCTGGTTACTCAGTGGAACATACCTTTTTTTTCCCAAATGCCTATTTTTTCCCCAAAAATAAATGTGCTATACCCTCACCAAAGGATTCTTACCAAGAATTTAAATTACACAATCTAAAATTCACAGAAACAACCTTATTTATAAAATATTTATACAAGCCTCGAAGAGACTCCTGGAACCTACAGTAAAACAGCAACACAGCTTGCGAGCCCAACATTCCACCCAGAATCATGTCATCATTAAGGTTGGAAAAGACCTTTTAGGATCATCAAGGGGATACTCAAATCATGGTTTTGGAGGCAAGGGGATACTCACATCATGTTTTTGGAGGCATCAGCCACTGACACGGTGCTGTCATGGCTGACCCAGGCCAGGCGGTTGCCGCTGGCGGAGAAGCTGACGCTGTGCACCCACCCTCCGCTGCCTGCGCCCCCAAACTCTGACATCAGCTGCCCAAAAGGCATCTTGGAGCCCCAGGGTGTGCTGGCTGGCTTTTCATCCACTTCCTTAATGTAAGCAGAGAACACCCTGCAAATAAAAAGATTTTGGTGTGAACAAAGAGAGGACAAAGCTCCTGGGAGCGTGTTTCGTGTTGGAAGTTGAGATGTGTCGCGGTTCTCCCAAAATAAAATATTTTGGTGTTTTTAAACAAGCCTGGAAGCAGCAGTGTGCAGGGAGAAAGCAGCACTACAAAGGGTGTAAAGCACACAGGTTTCTCATAAATGCTGTTCTTGTAGCCCTCTCCCTTTTTTCCAGAAGATGGCACAAAAATACACGTTGTCAGTGCATTTTTTCCCCGTGCCAAGATTTCCCTTTCATCCTTTTGCAGTGCTAACAGCTCTCCTGAGTCAATCCTTCAGCTAGAGAAAACCCAGGAATGGCACTGTATAATTAGAAGCTAATACAAACACCTACAAAATTACCCACTTTTTAAGAACATTCCTGTTTTAGCAGGATTTCAAAGAAAGAAATGTGATGTTCTAATGCCACCAAAAGAGCTCTGAGCCACCTTCTTCCGGCTCATTATTGCAAAAATGCCTTGAAAACCTGAAATACTGCAATGTTTTCATAGGTTTTTTTTATCTCCCAGCACTACAATTTTCAAGATATGTTTAAATAGAAAGCCTCCCCCTTTCCTCAAATTCCTTCTGCATGATTCAGACATGCCACAGTATGGTGTTCTTGACTGTTACCATGGAATTTAATGGGACGTCACAACCATAGGATTTGAGTCCATTGAACAGGAGGGGCAAGGCAGCTACACCATGCTACTACCAGAGGGAAAAAAAATCAGTATAAATGAAAAACTGTGATCAAATATTCATGGTTGCAGTCACAAACAAAGAGGAATTATTTTATAGTGAGTTTAAGGAAATGTAGCTCCCCCTTCCCTGTTTTTTATATCTTTTGTATGTGTGGGGTAAGCGCTTCCAAAGGTATCTATACTCAGCTTATTTCAATAAAGCTGCTCATTTGGAATGAGAAGGGTTTAACTGCAGCTATATTAGGTACAGATTTTCAGGGAATTAAGTATGGATATATATTTGGCTCTATCAGTTTAAATAGAATCTAATGATAATCCTTTAAAAAACCGATTTTTATAGAGCCACCTAAAAGGATGGTCCCTTAATGTATGGAAGTAGGACAAGATGTTTAAAGCAACAGCCTTTGACACAAGGCAGGAAAATCACACCTAAGTAGGGAAGACCTTGAATTTAACTGTTAGTTAAAAATATAAGAAGTCTTTTAACCTTATTAAAGTCTCCCTGTCTTTTAAAACCAAAATCACCTCAGCTTAAATCCCCAACCTTCAAAGAATGATGGGAAATTGCTTTCATTCCCTCAGCAAGAACATCAAATCATACTAATGTGATATATATATACATACATATTTCAGATAAATATAAGAGAAGCTCATTTATCTTGGCCAAGCACCAAAAAACTCTGCTGAATACTCAGCAATTTGCAGCCTCCTGCTCTCCATTCCTTCCCCAAAATGTTTCCCACTTAGCTGCTTATTATGTGGCAGTGGCTCTGGCAGATGTTTCCTAATTTCCATCAGAACAGGTTCACACTACAGGTATCTTTATTTTTTTTAATATGGAACTGAAGGGAGAACTGGAATTCTAGAGATCTGTACTCATCATTTACAAAAGAGATTTGGGGAAGAAACAGAATCCTAGAATCCCAGAATGGTTTGGGTTGGACACACACATGCACACAAATTTCAGGTGACTTTTGTCAAAGTCCTGAGGTCCTTTATGAAACCAAAATTTTTAAAATTCCACATATGAAAAGTAGCTGCTTCTGTTTCACATCACTTGTTTTGTGACAGGAAGTGAATACATTCAGTTTATCTAATTACAACTGGAAATAAAGCAGGAAAGGAGAAACAACTCTCCCCTCTCTTTCCCAGCTTCCATTTAACATTTCTCCTTACATGAAAAGCCTTCAAAGGATGGGGTTTAGATGCAAGGGTTTCATTCTGAAATAAGGAATATAATACCCAGTCCCACCTCCCCCTCCCACTCCTCCTTAGTCATTTTTAGTACACACTTTGAAGCTTAAAAATTACCCTATTACATAAAGAATTTAAGAAAAGAAGCTTTCATTATCATTCAAGGTACAAGTGATTAAGTCAATGTGGATTCAAGTCAGGCCTTGCAGACTTCCCTGCAGTGACCCCAATCACTCAGCACAGAGCAGTTTGCAGGGCCCATCCCTCACCCTGTAATTTCACAATCAGCTGCAAAGTCTCTCCCATCCATCTCTCAGCCAATCTGCCTTTAACAGCCTTTTTTTTTTTATGGTCTTAAAAAAAAAATCTCTAAATCTCTTCTATTGTGTGGAGTTGCAGGTGGATCAATTCCTTGACTCTGCTCCCCACAGGCAAAGGGGAGGAAACAAGGAAACTCAGGTAACAAAAAGATGGGATAACATCTTTGGAAATGGCCAGTTACTTTGAATTTTGGAACTGCACCATTAGGATATTGCTTTTTAAACTCTTAACTAGCAGTGTTGGTATTCTACAAAATGACACCTGTTAATCCAACTTCAGCCTAATGACCAGCTCACAGCCTCTGTGACCAATTCCCCAAATTCAGGTGTGTCCCTCAGCACATCCATGCTGCCTGTCCAAAGTCAGGACACAGCAGCACCAAAGCCAATGTTTGTCAAACTGGATATTTTATTTTGGTACCAACAACAGTACACAATGAGCCACCTTTTATTCTAATAGCAAGTGCAAACACCTGATCAACATGCTCAAGCTACTGATTTGATCCAGTAACCCAACCTGTAGATAGAGGTTTTAGTTTCTCACCTGCACTTGAAGTCACAGGATCCTGCAGCCAGCAGGACATTGTTGGGGTGCCAGTCCAGGCTCAGGACAGTGGAACGAATGGGCTTTTTAATGTGTTTGCTCACCCACCTAAAATAAAACCAAACCAAAATAAGCCATAAAATTTACATTAATACATTTTACCTGATTCCCACAAATCCATTAAGCACTCCTCAAAAAGATCACTCCTTGTCAGTGACTAAACACATCAGTTTTGGAAAAAAAATTCATGTCCAAATCTTTCACATTCTCTTGTGCAATCTGGGAACTTTATGGTTAGCTTAATTAAACTTTCAAATATTATGAACAAACTCATTAAATATGTATCTCCTCAGCTAAGTCCTATTCCCCTTCAAACTAATTTTTATAATGGAACTCCTGATGTGAATTCTGCACAGGAATTGCCAGGTCTCTTCCCCCAGTGAACACTGAGCTAATCAGCTCTGTTCCCATGGATCACCAAGGACAAGTCCTTCTCCAGTCCTACCAACAAGTTTTATAGTCACATCTCTTGCCTATTGACTTTTCTACTGTTTAAAAATACAATAACTATAAAACACCACAAAAAAATGGGGGGACTGCCAATGACCCAACCAGTGCATTCATCTCAATTATCTGCAGTGCAGTGCAAAGTGGTCCTGCTGCTGAATGCATCAATAGTGGCCTAAATATGTCTCAGCAGATTTGGTTTATCTGAACTATTTATGAACTAGTAATGAAATCTATTATTCACTTGATGGCCTTTGAGATGATGGTGCTTTTTCTTTGATTTTACTTCCATCAGGCACAAGTTTTAAGGCTCACAATTTACAAATTACATTTCTTTAGCATATGGAGTCTTGATTCTTTTACAGACAAATGAGGCAGAGAAAAAATATTGGTAAGTGAACATGCTGGAAAGCATAAAAGTTCAAAACATCTTTAAAATGTATTCTGCAGATGGTGTCGTTGTTTTTCATCTCCACATGGCAGACTGCACACAGGACACCTGTGTTTTTGTGCCTGTTTATGCAACTCAAAGTAAGAGATATTTCACACACTAATTTCAGCTACAGATGAGACAGCACATGTAGCTCCAACAGCTATCAAGGGAGAAGATCAGAAGCACTAAGTTTAGATGCTAAAATGAGAAAAAATGTTAATGGTGGAAATATCTTTGTGATATTCCTATGTGAAATCTGTAAATTGTGATAGAAGTACATGACAAAATGCAGAAGAGGTTGATAACAAGCTCAAACATCTTCTAACATCACCCTGGAGATGTGACACTCAAACCTTCAATGACAAAAAATTGTCCATGGAAGAAAGACTCGAGTGAAGACTTCTTAATTCATTCTGGCACAAAAAAGGGGAAGGAAATATTTCTCTTTTTTCAACCATATAGTTGTAGTAATGAAAGCTTTACTCTGCAGAAATTCTTGCACTTTTAGAAAAGCAACATATGTTTATGGCAGTCAGGCAGAACACATCCATACCAACTTGTACTGTGTGAAAATAGGCAAAGTCAAAGGCCTTTACAGCAGAGTGAAGAAGAGAGAAAACCTTTTTCCCCAAACATTGAAGTCCACAGAAGAACTGATGAGGCTCTACATTTTCTGTGAGTAAAACACTAAACAGCTTCAGCTTTCCCATGCAAACCTTAAAGATACAAAACCAGCTCACCAGTCATTTTCAGACTCAAAGTAGCACACAGATATGAGTCGAGCTCCACTTCCCACAGCGAATTTGTTCTCCAAGGGAGACCACTTGACGAAGGTGGCGGCGCGGTTGATGCGGAGGATGACGAGGGTGGGTTTCCACACGCCGTCCTTCTGGCTCCACACGTAGGCGTTGCGGTCGGCGCCGCACGTCACGATGCGGTCGCTTTTGGGAGCCCAGTCGATACCTGCAAGTGAGGAGTTCACAGGAATTCATTTTCCCCTCGTGCTGTTTGCTTTAAAAAGTAAAACAGAGATCACCTCACAGCACTCTGTTACAGGAAAGCACCTTAGAGATCATCCGGTTTCAGCTCTGCCAACTCCCATTCGCTATCCCAGGCTGCTCCAAGCCCTGTCCAGCCTGGCCTTGGACACTTCCAGGGATCCAGGATCATCACCCTCACAACTCTGCTAACTCCCAGGCTGCTCCAAGCCCTGTCCAGCCTGGCCTTGGACACTTTCAGGGATTCAGGATCTAAGCCAGGACCTCACCACCCTCACAAGGAAGAATTTTGCCATGTATCTAACCTAAACTTCCCCTCTGCCATTCCTCCTTGCCCTGTCACTGCAGTTCCTAACAACTGATCACCAAGACAGTCATTACTGTTATGTCATTCTCCTTCATCCCTTATTCTGCAGGAGCTATTTCAAGCTGTTAGGGATACTTGTTTCTCCCTCTAGCTTTAACCAAAAGTGCAGATTCCAAATTCCCAGATCCCAGGGATTTGCTCCGAGGGCTGGCCAACAGGTGGAGCTCTGCAGAGCGGCCACGGCCTGTCCACCAGCACCCTCCAAACCTCTGACTTCTGCAAGATCCCTCTCAACAGCTGAAACTCAGCAATTCTAAAACTGCACAACCTCTAACAACATTTTGTGCTTGCAGCCAGACTGCAGCCATGATCTAAAGTTTAGATAACAGGGCTTTTTGGTTAGACATTATCAATTTTTATGCACTGACACAATCCTTACATTTTTCCATGCCCATTTAAGCAGTGCCACAAGAAAGGTTTACCAATAAAAAAATGACAAATTCAAAGAATAAAATAAAACCTTTGATAAGGTTGCCATTGCTTCTTTACCCTCCAAGGCAATGAAGGATTTTCCCAACTGGAAAGTCTTATGGGAACATTATTTTTCATCTTTTCTCTAGCATCCTTTGGGATGCAGTCCTCAACTCTCCTGCCACAAATATTACATCAGGTTTTCCATTATTACATTCAGCATTAAAAACATCTCTTAAGCTCACAAACTGAAAGTGGGATAAAAGCATAATTTGTACTAATGTTACCATATTATTAATACATTGTTTACTTCAAGATAGGTTAAAAAGTAAAGAGCTTGGTAGTCTGAAACTACAGTTACAGTTCTAGCACTGCCTTTGAAAGAGGGACCATCCTCCCTCTCTTTCCTTCTCCTGCTCACCACCTCCTCTCACCAGCCCTGGTGCTGTTCTGACTTATGCCAAGTTCAGATTTTTAGCTTAGCAGAAAACCAAGCCAAGAGAGTGAAGAAAGCTCTTCCTGTGAGTGAGCAGACACAGCTGACCACAAACCTGAGTCAAGGGAAGGACCTTGTCCCCTGTGATCAGGAGCTGACTCACTCCTGTCAGGGTTACAAGCAGTTTGATCAGTGGATCTCCTGTGTGTAAGCACAGCTCAACTCCACTCTTTACAGCCACCACTTTGTATTCCAAAGGTACACACTGTGCAGGAAAGCAGGGAGAGCTCTTCTCCCAAGTCATGAATATTTGGCTTCTAACACTAACAGGTACAAGTAAAATGTCTTGGGGGGACAGAGTTCATTTGGAAATGCAGCCCAAGTGACTCTTCATAAAGAAGCACATACAGTTGTGCTCTGGGACAGCAAGAATTGGAAAAATTGAATAAAGATCCTGCAGAATGCTGTTGGACAGATACTTCTGCCCATTAGTGAGGTGAGAACAGAATTTGCTGCTTTGGGCAAGTGATTGTATAAATTATTTTCATTTCCTTAAGAGAATAAAGCCCTTTTAAAAATATCACCATGGAAAAAAAATCTTGTAATATAAAAGACTGCCACAGGACAACCACATTTTTTTAAATAACACCTTGTGACTCAACATGGCAGCTCCTGTTAATTTTCATTGTGGATGTATACAGATACACTGAGCCTGAAATCAATGTGCTCACTGATGGTCCAAGTCCAGGACTGACCACTTCAAATGTTTACACAGTCCTAAAAAAGGCTATTTATTGTTGTTGGAAACACAAAGCAATGCTACAGTCGTATACTTGATGAAATTTTAGTACTAGCACTTGAAAAGGAGCAGCATGCATCACTGTGACACAAGCAGATTACTTCAGTAGACTGAGAATGTGTTCTCATTATGTCATTAGGGATGAAAAATAAGCCAGAGATAAGAACAAATGGCTCAGTAACTCCACTGAAATGTCTGGAAATAAGATAGGGCTTTTCTTCCTAACATTCACTGCATGCAGTTCAGAAAACTGCTGCAAGGCTCTCTCTAAGTGGGAATGCCAACCTATAAAAAGATCTATTTACTCAACACTTGCAGATTTCCTGCTCAGAATCTCAACTGGGGAAAACAGGAGGGGCTGGAAAACTTCATGTCTGGCTCAGCCCAATCTCACCTGTAATGTGTCCATTGTGTTCCTTCAGCTCATGAGCCTTCACCCACTGGTTCCCACTCTTCTTGTAGATGTGCACTTCATGGTTGTTAGGGCTAATGGCAATCTCTTGAAAGAAGAAATAAAACAATCCAGTTGTACAGAAGGCTTTTTAATAGCAAATGCTGTATTTGGAAAGATTTTTCCCACCTAAAACCTCTACTCACAACTTTGAGAGGGTTACATGGGCTTTGTAAATGAAGGGCCAAAATCCCTGGAAAATCTCCAATAATTATGGACAGAGAATCATGGAATGGTTTGGGTGGGAAGGCATCTTAAAGATCATCCAGTTCCATCCTCTGCCATGGGCAGGGACACCTTCCACTGTCCCAGGTTGCTCCAAGCCCCGTCCAGCCTGGCCTTGGACACTTCCAGGGATGCAGGGGCAGCCACAGCTTCTCTGGGTAACCTGTGCCAGGGCCTCCCCACCCTCACAGGGAGGAATTTCTTCCCAAAATCCCATCTAACCCTGCCCTCTGTCAGGTTGATATTGGTGCTCATATCATGGTCACTCTGCACAGGAACACAACAATCCACATTATACAGAAAACTTGGCCAAGAGGCAAAGCTTTGTGGAACACCAGCAAGACTCAATTACCTCCCATGCCAGAGTTCCAACAACAGGTTTAGAAAAGCTCAGATTTGGAAGACATGAGCTTTTTGGATCATAAACAGAACATTTAACAGGTAGAACTATGTATCTGATCACCCCTTCCATAAATGTGACCCAGAACATCACAAGATCATAAACTGAGAGCAGAAAGAAAACAGCAATAAAATAAAAATAAAAATAAAAATAAAAATGAATGAATTCCTTACGAGTCCGGTCTCTGTTCCAGGCATGGCAGGTGATTGGCTCCAGCAGGAACTGGTGCAGAGACATTCCGAGCTAAGGAGATTCCTATGTTGTAAAAAGTGAAAAGGCTGAAAGGTGTAAAATTGAAAATAAACCGCTTCAAAATCACAGAATTAATAAAACAAAGTTAACCTTCAACATTTACCATCTTTCAGTGCAGTGTTACAATTTATTTACAGATCACAATTTAATAAATATGATAAGGCTGCTGAAGAGCTGCCTGTGTCACACCCCCAGATATTTTCAGCAGGATGATGGATTTTCATTGTCCTGCTCATGCCAGCTCATTGCAGTTGCCCTAAAAGCCAGATACACTTGTTTCTTTGTGTATCATCACAGACAAGACAGCAGGTCCTCAAGGAATCTAATAAACCTATTAATTTTACTATGGAAATAGAATAATTAGAAAAATTAATATCTGGGACATAGCTCAGTGAACTGGTTCTAAAGCCTGACTTGTATCCAGGCTCAAAGGCAGCACTACAACAAAATCTTTTTTTCAGGAAGCCAAACTGATGTGTAACTGTGATCTGCTGATATATTATTTGATAAAACCCTTTATATGCATCCTAGGGAAAAATTACTAAGATTAGTAATTAACTAATTAGCAATTTCATCAAATTAATTCCAGCATTGAACTGTTCAATAATCAGGTTCTGCCCCATGAAATTCAAATACTAAAACAAGTTGAATGGTTGTAGTTTGTGAGTATTTTGTTTAAAAAAAGGCAAAATACCTACTTTTTAAACTAATGGCTACTACAAGAGACAGTGCTGAAAATCTGCAATTGGAGGCAAATCCATCAGCAGACACAAAGTTGTTTAAAATGTTTTTATTTCATTATCTCCCATCCATTTATGCTGCCTTTGGTTAATACAGGACATGGAAGAGTGTATTTTTGAAATTTAAATATTTTAGACATCCAAATATTTTAAGTATTAAAATACAATATTCTATGTGCTGTATTAACCAGAGCAGCATGAATGGATGGAGGATAACACCACAAAAACCCAAGGTCACCTGTAATAATAAAAATGTGCACAGCTCAATAGAACCAACTTGGATTTGTCAATTCCTTTTGTATGTGCCACTAATTTCCACAGCAATTCATCACTGCCTGATGGATCAAAGCATTTTTACCCCCACATATCCATCTTAAAAGAACTATCTCCCTGATGTCATTCCAAGACATCCACACCCATCAGAGCCTGGAATTACAACATACCCAAGTATGGCCATGTTAGCAGAGGGTGGAGACTTCAGGACAAGGTAGGAATTTGGAAGCAAACAGGAAATGAATGGTAATCCAACAGAAACTTAGGAGTGAAAGAAGGATGAGAATGCTCTTACAGAGCCCCAGGAATGACTACCACACTACCAAACACCTTGGAAGTGCTGGATCTTGGAGCAGAGGTGAGATAGTATTTCACCAATGCAAGTAATTGGAGAGGTATTTTATTTTATTTAGTATTTTGTTTAAGGAAATTGAGCACTGTTATTCTAAAAACATGCAAATTATGCGTGCATTTCAAATGTACTTGAAACACAGCTTCTAACAATTTGAGCTTTTAGTCCATCTCACAATTTTAACCAGCATGATTTTCATGGTTCTTACAAAAATCACATTCTACCAACCAACTGAAGTATTAAATACACACAGTCCTAGGCAGAATAATTAATTATTTTTTGTTAATGTGAAAATGTTGCCATAATCTGGGTTAACTCTGCCCTTGGACACCCATCACTTGAGAACCCACGTGTGAACATAAGCAAAACACAACTGCAAAGTGCTTTTTCCAGGATCTTGCTTCAGCTCCTGCCAACGTTCAGTAGCAGCACATTTCCATATACAGAAAAAGTTCAAGAGCTGTTCCACCACCAAGGAATGCTCAGCCTTTGCTACTCTTTCCGAAATAAAATGTAAAAATATCCACACTCCTCTCCCCAAGGAATGCAGCTATTTTGAAGTACTTTCTAATACAACTGTAGTATTTTATTCACAGATTGGCATTACATATAAAATATGGTCTGACCCTGCCTCCTAGCTCAGTTATTTTTACTTTGTTGTTCCCAAAACTAACCCAAAGTTGTATGGTCCATCCCTTCCCATTGATTGAGTTGCTTGAGCTCCATAACTGGCTGCAAGTGACCTTTTTTCATTTTGGTTTGGTTACAAACCCATAAAACACAACAATGATGACAACCTCAAAAAGCAGTGCTATTTCTGTCTCCTGATAGGTACAGTGATATTTTTCTTTGGGAAGACAAATCTTAAAGAAGTTTTCCAGATATATTTATTCCTTAGTAATACACAGACAAAATCCAACTCACATTTCACTGAGAAAAATGCTGCTGGCTTTATGATTCTTCACAAATTAACAACCTCAATGCCTTCCTTCCATCCAACCTCAGAATCTCACATGGGGAAGATGCTGCTATGACTTTGTTACCAAGCACTTAATGCAGCCCTCCCTGAGATTTAATTCAAATGGAAAGCAACTGATTTTCAACAAAATATTTTAAAACGGAGGAAAAAAAATCTTGCACGTTCGAAGAGGAGTTCTTTCAGTACAAGGCCTGAAAGGATCGAGGTTGGGATGTCAGTTCCCAGTGGGGTGAGAAATACGTGGTGAGAGCCCATCCCTGAACAAACAACAGCCTGGATAGGGACTCAGAATGGAGATGGAAGGTGTGTGACAGCGAGAAAAGGATCTTTGGAATCCTTGCCTGTTCTCGGAGCACCTACACAATTCCCGAACACCTGCGATGAAGGACAGCCCCAGCACTGTCACTCCCTCCCGAGCCACCCAGCGCGGATTTCCCAGGGGGGTCACTCCTGACACAAGACACCATTAACAGGATAAAACCTGGGGATGGGCACGGATTGCGGGCTGCGGCCCTGCCAACACAGGGGCACGGCCGTGAGGGGCACAGCGGGGAAAACTGGGGTGCACAGCGAGGAAAATGGGGAGCACCTCCACAACCCCGCCTCTCCGGCCCCTCAGGGCGCAGCGCCCATCGCCTCACCCTCAGCAGGGCGTCCCCTCAGCGCAGCGATGCTGCGGTGCCTCCCCCTGCCCTCCCCTCACACCGGCGGGGCCACATCGCTCACTGCTCACCGCTGCCGTGGCCGGGACTCACCTGAGGCGGCGGGGGCGGAGCGGGACTCGCGGACTCTGGGCAGTCAACGCGACTCCGCTCCGGCGGCGGCAGAGGCCGAGCGGGCCCGGCTCGGACACGGGCGGCAGGAAACGCGCACGGCGCCTGCGCGGCCTGGCCCTCACAAAGGGCGGAGCGGCGCCTGCGCGGCCCCTCAGGGCGGGGCGGCCCCTGCGAGCGGAGCTGGCGAGGTGAGGAGAGGGATTTAAAGTCATAAAATGGTATTGTCAGTGCAGCCCCTGTGCTGCTGTGAGCCCTCAGCCGCATCGCCCGGCCGCCTTTGAAATGCCTGCAGTGGTGAGTCCACCACGTAGCTGGAGCTGGTCCAATGTCTGAGCACACAAACAGTGAAAAAAAAAGATTTATAACGTGTAACGTGACTCTGAAGTGTCTCAAGGCCATTTCCTTCAGTCAGGCACAGTGGAAGAGGCTGGATCCCATCTCAATACATTCTCCTTTTAGATCTACTACTGTAGGCAGCCGGGAGGACAAAGAAAAAAAAAAAATAAAAGGAAGGTATTTCCCCCTTTCCCGGTTATTTTTGTGAGGAGAAAAAACAAAGGTGTGATTATTTATTGTTCCCAAAATACAAAGATGCCACAGTGCTGCACACGTATATGAAATTAGGTACCAACAATCCTACAGAATACACCACAGAGTCTGTACTGCAGGTGAGGTATCACCGGTGTAATGGAGATAATTCCATAAATATGAGAGCAAATAATCCACACTGAGTCTCCTCAGGACTAACCAAACCCAGTTCCCTCAGCCATGGCTCATAAGGTTTTCCAAACCTTTCATGAACCTTTTGCCCTCCTCTGGACACGCTGCAGCACCTCAATGTCATTTTTGAAATGAGGGACCCAAATCTGCACACAGCACTCACGGTGTGGTGTCACCAATGCTGAGTACAGGGGACAATCACTGCCCTGGTCCTGCTGGCCACACTGTCCCTGATACAGGGAAAGGTGGCACTGGAGGGGACAGGGCTGCTCTGGAGCCAGGCTGGGACAGCTGGGGATGTTCAGCCTGGAGAAGGGAAGATCCAGGCAGACACATTAGAGCCCCTTCCAGGGCATAAAAGGGCTCCAAAACAGCTGGAGAGGAGCTTTGGACAAGGACCTGGAGGAAAAGGGCAAGTGGGAATGGCTTCAAACTGCCAGAGAGCAGGGTTAGATGAGATATTGGAGAGAAATTCTTCCCTGTGAGGGTGGGGAGGCCCTGGCACAGGTTGCCCAGAGAAGCTGTGGCTGCCCCTTCATCCCTGGAAGTGTCCAAGGCCAGGCTGGATGGGGCTTGGAGCAACCTGGGCTAGTGGAAGGTGTCCCTGCCCATGTCAGAGGATGGAACTGGATGATCTTTAAGAAACCTTCCAACCAAAACCATTCCATGATGCTGTGATTGAGGGTTGGAATATCAAAAATAAGTTCACAAGCAATAATTTGCCCTGCTCTTAATCCTCTTGAGGAATTGCCTCCTCTTTGGGGGTCTCATTGTTTGTCTCCTTCAAACTTGTGAGATTTTGTGAGCTCAAGTACAACAACAATGAACAAAAAAGTCTGGGAGAATGGGGACAGATAAGTGACTCTCTGATATACTGAGAAGCAATAGAGTAGTGAGTTTAATTTTGACTCTAAGAGAAAATAAACAATTTATAAGCATCTCAAAGGAAAAAAAGAGGTGAATGCTGGCCAGTATGGCTTTGTCAGGAATGAATTGAGCCAATCTAATTTCCTCTTCTGGCAGCATAACAAGGATTGCAGATAAGGGCAAAGCAATGTATGTCATATATCTTGATTTTTAGTAGAGTTTCTGACACTGGCTTGCAGGATATTCTAATAATAAACTGGGAAACCAGTCTAGATGATACTGCTCTAAAGGAGTTGCAAAACTGGTTGAGGGAAGAAGTACTTAATATCAGTGCTTGTACAGAATTACCTGTGCATTACTCACCTGTGATGCAATAATGCAATTACTGCATCTGAAGCTGAGATCAGGTTCAGAATAAACACAGTGGCAGAACCAGGATTTAAAATGGGAGCTCTGTGGTAAAAATGGGATGTGGTTGAGCAGCAGGTGCACTGCTGTTCACTTCAACACCATCAGCTTCAGATTTACACTACTGGGAATAAGGCTGTGCTGCAGGGGAGGGTGGAGGGTCAAAAGCTGAACAGGAACAAAAAATATCTTTTTGCAGATGAGCTGAACACCACACAGGCCCACGTGGGTAAGAACATCCAAATAGCACACACAGAGGAATCCTAAAGCTGCTTTAAATGAGCATTAGAGTCCTGTGCACCAGAGAAATGTGGATGATTTGGAGAAAAAGGTGGCAGTAATGATCAGGGTCTGTGAACACATAACTTCAGCTGAGCCTGTTGAGAGCACAGAAAACTGAGGGAAGATGTGTGCAGTCTTTGAATAGATGAAAGGCTGCTGCTCTGAGGAAAGGAACAATTTGTTCTCTTATGTCCACAGGGTAGGGTGAGAAGTCATAAGCTAAGATTACAACAAGGCAGATCTGGGTACAAAATTGCCAGCCACTACTTTGAAGTAGTGAAGCCCTGTGTTAGGAACTGATTTGACAGGATGTAGGGCTGTTCTGAGAAGTTTTTAGGAATGGATCTGAAATATTTGTCAGGATGGCAAAAGGGCAATGCAAGGTCTTGTGTTCAGGTGAGAGGTGATGGCCTCTGTCAGTGGTCCTGTGGCTCTGTGGCTGTGAGATGTGGAATCAGTGCAGCCCTCATTGATTTCACAACAAAACTGCCTCAGCTGCAGGGATTAAAGACATGCAACTAGGCCGAGTAGAGTTATGTAACAGCAACAAAATTACATTTTAAGTACGGTTTTATGTTTACAAAATGACTTTCACCAGATGGAGGGAGGGCATCTAAATGAGGAGCTGTGCAGAGGTTTTAAGCATTAAAAGCTAAGACCCTGTGTCCAATGAAACTTCCCCAAGAATTTTCCACCACTGCTCCTGCTCTAGTGCTGATACAATTGCACTGTGCTAATCCAGGAATGATGTTTTGGAGATTAAAGCCTCACAAGCAAGGCTGAACTGATTTTAGTGAAAGTGGTTTAGATGCAATCTGACCTTAAGGTATATATGAAAAAAGATTAAAGCTGGGACATCCTCATCCAGCTACAGGGTAGCAGCTATTCAAAAAGAGACCTTCTGGAAGCAGGCTGTTAGATACACAAACAGGTACTTGGTGATGAGAAATCATGCTTTGAGTGCATTCTAGGTGTGCATTGTCACAGGAGCTGTTTTTGCCTCTCAGCTCATTTGAATTTGCTCTTTCTGTGCTCTCTACCCTCCTGTAGTGATGCCTCACATCTTGAGTTTGAGCAGAATATGATGTTCTACCTTCTCACTGTGAAAAAGACAAGTTTTTCCCCATACAATAAACCTTAATTAGACTATGAATAAAGGCTATTGATGAGAGGAATTATTTGCATGACCTGGATCCTTGACTTGAAAAATCTTAAATCTCTGTTAGCACAGATCCTTCACATAGTGTTGGAGGTGTTCCATCATTCCAGGGATGTATTATTTGCAAGATTTTGAGTCTGACACACGGGTAATTCTTTTGTCTGCAGATTCTTTCACTTTTTCTGTCTTGCATTCTTTTAAAAAAGGATTTAGCCTTTACTGTGCATCCATTTGGGGAGTAGAAGGATGCTTCTCCTTTTCCCTTTCTGTTTTACCATTAGTGAAAACATCTGTACTATCCATTAGCTGTTCCAGGAGCACCTCTGTGCCTAGAGAGACTTGTGGAATATCTCTGTTTCCTTTTGCAGGGAACTGCATGAGTCAGCTGGTGTTGAGAACACACCTATGTTTTCCTCATCTCCATCCCACACCCTTTTCTGCTCCAATAAATTCATGGCAGGTGGATTCAAACACGCAAGCTCCAGCTTCCCTGAGCACAGAGGAAGAGGATTGAGGCCTTGGATAACCTCCCAGGAAGGAAAGGCTGAGACACAGTGGAAGTTTGTTCAGTGGAGCCATCCCATCTTTCTCTCTCCTCCACATCTTCCACTTTGTGTATGGACTCCCTTTAATTGGCCAGGCTCTGTTCCTGTGCCAGAAATGGTTTGATTTAGCCAGAGAAATCTTTGCTCTGGGAAAAAGTGACCTGGAACTTGTCTGATATTCGTGCACAGTGACATCAAGGTGAGGAGAACAGGCATGACCCTGAAGAGTGGTAGTTAATAATTATTTTATAAATTGTGTGCTCATGCCTGTCATATCAGAGACTGTGATTGAAAGCAGGAAATGGCTGCACAGAAGGCAGAGGAGAGCAATCCTTTGTAGAGAGTGATGCACACATTCCAGTGACTGTCTCAAAAGGTGCATCCAAGTCTACAAAGGTCCACATGTCTATGGATGCTGTCAGGGAATGTGTTCTTCCTGCAGCACGTGTTTTGGAGAGGGAAAACTCCCCTGGTGTGATCACAGAACACATCAAGCTGGAAGGGACCTGTAAGAACCATCCAATCAAACTCCCAGGTGATGGAACAGTGAGCTCTGCAGCCTCCTCATTTACAGTTTATTCTGCATCTGTCCCATCTGCTTGGTTTTACAGCCATTTTTTGTGGAAGACCAGCTCCTTTGGAGACCTCTTGTTGTTCTGCAGAATTTTTGGTCTCCACACAGTGTTTCTGTTTGCAGTTCCTTCATGTGAAGAGGAGCAGAAGCACAATTGATGTGTCATTTTGAGGGTCAGATACAGGACAGTGGTACCTACCCCAGGAATTTGAAGTTGTTTGTGCTTCAGAGTTTTGTTGCAGTTGAAAAATGAAAGTCATGCTGCTGATGACAGCACACCTTCCAAATTCTCCTTTGTGGGTGTAGTTCAGTTGCTGAGACCAGTGGCTTGTTACTGCTGCATTCAGGCACCATAAAGATTCTGATGGATGAGTTCTGCAAGGGGTGCAAAGTGCTGAAATTCCCTTGTGCTCCAGTGGGTTCAGAGTATCCCACATGCAGCTTTTCTGCCTAGCCTGGATTTCCTTGAATTAGTGCATTCCCTTTGGGACATATGGGTTGTTAAATGAAAATGTTCCTTTTCAGGTATTTGTGCTGAATGTGGAAGCTCAGGTGGAGGAAAGAGTTTAATAGCTGCTCTGTTGAAATAATC
Organism: Catharus ustulatus; assembly: GCF_009819885.2. NCBI lineage: Eukaryota > Metazoa > Chordata > Aves > Passeriformes > Turdidae > Catharus > Catharus ustulatus. The sequence continues at coordinate 13,520,816 of NC_046236.1, read as the reverse complement.
TTTTTAATATATTTGTACATGTTTTTCTTACCCTGGAGTTTCATACTGGTGGTTTTTTTCCCCCTCCTCTCAGGGCTAACCCTTCTGCCTATTCCATCTTGACTTACAGGTCTTTTATTGCAATTTAATAGTTGTTCTTAATCTTTTCCAGGTGCACATAATGATCCTGCTCTTGACACAGATCTTTTGCCACACAGGAAGCCTGTGAGGAAAGTATGAAACAGATTGGGAGCACAGCTATTTATACAGATCATGGAAAGCTAGGATATGTAGATTTGAAATGTGTGTTACTTTCTGAGAAACTTTGCCATATCTTTAATTTCATTGTGTATCACAGGCTGCCTTTCTCAAGGCTGGATCCAGAGTTCCCTGAAATCATTGGAAGTAATCCCTGACATTTTGGATGACTCTAGATCAGACCATAAACCAGGTGATGGGGTGCTTGTTTTGAACCATTGGACTAGTTAAATGTTATCCCCACCTGTTATTAAATCAGAAGTTTTGATTCTAATGACACTTCAGGCTTTTATTTCCAGTGGAAAGAGGGTGGCTGAGTGTGTGCTGTAGGTGGGGGGTGAAGACATTGTCTGAGCATGCAGAAAGCACAAAGGTGGCAGAAGGCTCAGTGTCAGTCTGGGAGGAAATGCTGTGCATTAAATCCCCAGCTAGCTGTGATATTTGGGAAGTGCCAGTTGTCAGCACAGTGCCAAAGGAGCAATCTG